>NC_053491.1:242760192-243068247 GCF_905171775.1 Rana temporaria
ACCACGCGCACCGGGTCCCGGGCAATGCGGCGGAGGCGCGCACGCCCCCTAGCCGCCCGAGAAGGCAAGGACGTCATATGACGTCCAGTCTGAGGGACGGAGGGTTCTTGCCGACTTAATTTTACAATGACTCAGTAGGGAGCGGGTTAAAGCAAATTCTGAATTTCGCAGCTGAAATCAAGACTCATCAGACCAGTCAACGTTTTTTTTTTTTTTCCAATTTTCTATTGTCCAATTTTTGGTGAGCCTGTGAGAATTGTAAGATCAGTTTCCTGTTCTGACAGAAGTGACACCCGTGTGTGGTCTTCTGCTGCTGTAGCCCACCTGCTTTGATTTGTTCAGCATTCAGAGATGGTATTCTGCATAACTTGGTTGCAACGAGTGGTTATTTGAGTTACTGTTGCCTTTCTATCATCTTGAACCAGTCTGCCCATTCTCCTCTGACATCAACAAGGCATTGTAATCCACACAACTGCTGATCACTAAATATTTTCTATTCTGTGTAAACCTTAGAGATGGTTGTGCAAAAAAATCCCAGTAGATTAGCAGTTTTTGAAATACTCAGACCAGCCCATCTGGCACCAACAACTATGCCATGTTCAAATATACAGTGTATATAAATATATATTTATACACAGTATCTTACAAAAGTGAGTACACCCTCAAATTTTTGAAAATATTTTATAATATCTTTTCATGTGACAACAATGAAGAAATTACACTTTGCTACAATGTAAAGTAGTGAGTGTACAGCTTGTATAACAGTGTAAATGTGCTGTCCCCTCAAAATAAATCAACACACAGCCATCAATGTCTAAACCGCTGGCAACAAAAGTGAGTACACTCCTAAGTGAAAATGTCCAAATTTGTCCCAAAGTGTCAATATTTTGTGTGGCCACTATTATTTTCCAGCACTGCTTCAACCCTTTTGGATATGAAGTTCTCCCGAGCTTCACAGGTTGCCACCGGAGTCCTCTTCTACTCCTCCATGACGACATCACAGAGCTGGTGGATGTTAGAGACCTTGCTCTCCTCCACCTTGCATTTGAGGATGCCCCACAAATGCTGAATAGGGGTTAGGTCTGGAGACATACTTGGCCAGTCCATCACCTTTACCCTCAGCTTCTTTACAAGGCAGTGGTCATCTTGGAGGGGTGTTTGGGGTCATTGTCATGTTGGAATACTGCCCTGTGGCCCAGTCTCCGAAGGGAGGGGATCGTGCCCAGCTTCAGTATGTCACAGTACATGTTGGCATTCATGGTTCCCTCAATAAACTGAAGCTCCCCAGTGCCGGAAGCACTCATGCAGCCCCAGATCATGACACTCCCACCACCATGCTTGACGGTAGGCAAAACACACTTGTCTTTGTACTTCTCACCTGGTTGCTGCCACACACACTTGACACCATCTAAACCAAATAAGTTTATCTTGGTCTCATCGGACCACAGGATATGGTTCCAGTAATCCATGTCCTTAGTATGTTTGTTTTCAGCAAACTGTTTTTGGGCTTTCTTGTGCATTGTCTTTAGTAAAGGCTTCCTTCTGGGACAACAGCCTTGCAGACTAATTTGATGCAGTGTGCGGCGTATGGTCTGAGCACTGATAGGCTGACCCCCCACCCCTTCAACCTCTGCAGCAATGCTCGCAGCATTCATATGTCTATTTACCAAAGACAACCTCTGGATATAATGCTGAGCATGTGCACTCCACTTCTTTGGTCGACCATGGAGAGGCCTGTTCGGAGTGGAACCTGTCCTGTTAAACCGCTGTACTGTCTTGGCCATCATGCTGCAGCTCAGTTTTAGGGTCTTGGCAATCTTTTTATAGCCTAGACCATCTTTATTCTTTTTTTCAGATCCTCAGAAATTTCTTTGCCATGAGGTGCCATGTTGAACTTGCAGTGACAGTTATGAGAGAGTGAGAGCGATAACACCAAATTTAACATACCTGCTCCCCATTTACACCTGAGACCTTGTAACACTAAGGGCCCTTTCACACGTATGGACAAACGGTCCGTTTTTTACAAATCCGTTTACGGACTTGTAATGTATCCCTATGGGATTGCAGACGTTAGCGGATGATGCATCTGCTAACGTCCGCAAACATCCGCGTCTGCAAAGATCCGCTTTTGCGGATGGAAGAAAACCCTATTTTTCTTCCGTCCGGTGGAACGGATCGGATGAATACGGACACACGGTCCGTATTCATCCGATTCCCCATAGGGGAGAGCGGAGGAAAGACAGGGCGGTCTCTGCACAGTGTGCGGGGACCGCCCTGTCCGCCGACAGCTCAGTGGGGATTTACGGATGATCCCCGCTGAGCCAACAGACACACACGGGGCGGATCAATACGGATCCGCTCCGTGTGAAAGGGCCCTTACATGTCAAATGACACCGGGGAGGGAAAATGGCTAATAAGGCCCAAGTTGGACAATTTCACTTAGGGGTGTGCTTACTTTTGTTGCCAGCGCTTTAGAAATGAATAGGTGTGTGTTGAGTTATTTTGAGGGGACAGCAAATTTACACTGTTATATATGCTGTACACTCACTACTTTACATTGTAGCAAAGTGTTATATAAAAAAATATCTAAAAAAATTTGAGGGGTGTACTACTATACACTACTATATACTGTATATACAGAATATATACACAGTGTACCAGTGGATTGTAAGCTCTAATGAGCAGGGCCCTCTGATCCCTCCTGTATTGAATTGTATTGTAACTGTACTGTCTGCCCCCATGTTGTAAAGCTCTGCGCAAACTGTTACCCGCTATATAAATCCTGTATAATAATAATTATATTGTAAATATTAACAGAACTGTTGTTTTTCTTTAGTAGTGCTTACTCATAATAAGTAATTTGGGGGGAAAAAATCCCAAAGGTGCATTGAGGCCAAAGTTATTTAGGCTTTTCTTTTATAATTTATGAGGCGTAAAATACGTAAAATAAGGTTGCCCAGGCACCCTCCACTCTGCAGCAAAACACTCGTTAGTGCAGCTCAGTAAGTTCTTGATATACAGATAAGAAATGCAAAGGTCACAATTTTGTTTTTAAAGCTTTAATCCGTCTTGGTAAAAGAAAATGCTGTACTATGTTTCTTTGTTAATGGAATTGCCTTAAGGGATCCAATATAGCCTTGCTGTGATTTCAAATGCAAAGCTTTTCAAACACTAACATTTTGCAGCCAGGGTTTTTAACAACAGAGCGAACAAATTATCATGTGCACACAATACAAACACATGTAATATGAACTGATGGAGAATCACAAATACCAGCATAGGCTGAAGGTGAAGGTTTACTGGCTGTGTTAGCAAGTGGAAATCCTAAAGGCTCGTACACACAATTAGAAAATCAGGTGACCATTTTCGTACAAAGAATTTTCGTATGATTTTCATATTCGTACACAACTTTCGAAAGCCGATTTCCGAATTTTTGTACAAAAAAATCTCGAAGGGACAAACTCCAAAACATTTCTCATACGGGAACAGAACGAATGTTGTTCGTTTATTGTGTACTGTTTTTATACGATTTTCGTACAAGAAAAATCAGAAAAGAAAGACTGCGCATGATCAGAAACAATAAACAATAAACACCAACAAAAAAGAAAAATTTTCGTTCTGATTTGCTGTGAAACAACAAAGAAAATCGGACGAATGTTCGCCTTATTTTCTTATAGTGTGTACCACACTTTAAACTTCTTTGGCTAAAGAAAGTTGCCTTCACCTGGTATAACCTCTCCAGTCACTCTCTACAATATATGATTTTCATGCTTCCGAGTGCCCAAGAGAGACTTCCCTTTGTCTAACTGATTCTTTTGTTAGGGACTTGGATCCTTTTGAGGCCCTTCTTTTGCAAGATCATACACGGAATCATGTCCTTTCAACGGTATATAAGATGCTTGAGTGAAACGCCATCCTAACCTCCCAGAATATACAACTAAATGGGCATCCAATCTCAATGTTCAAATTACAGCGGAAGAGTGGGAGAAGTCATTCAGTTTTACTCATTGTCTGTCTTTGGTAACTAAGGCACAAGAGACAAATTTTAAGCTATTATCCTGATGGTACCGGAGCCCAACACTGCTCCATCGAATATACTGACACATGCTGACGTTGTCACCCTTCTAAGGGTTCTCTCCTACATATTTGGTGGGAATGCCCTCCTATTCAAGAATTTTGGGACCGGATTTTGCGGCTCTATAACACTGTTACAGGCTCCCAATACCCCACAAATTACTTTGCTCTCTATTCTACCGGGCCACTTCAAGTGTATTAAAAAGGGTCTCCTTGGGCATTGGTTGACAGCAGCGAGATCGGTTATACCACACCATTGGCAGTCAGCACAGGTTCCCTGTATGACTTAGTGGGTTACAGAGATGAATTATAATGAGAGGATGGATCATAACTTCCATTGATATTGGGGGGCTATGGATTCTGCTTCCCGAGACCTAGCAATTTGTGCCATACATCTTCTGTATAGCCATGAATCCATATATAACATACACTTTAATTGTATATTATTTGCACTTGTATTTTTAGGTGCTCCTTAACCACTTACCAACCACTGCATGCCGATATATGTTGGCAGAATGGCAGGGGTGGGCAAATGGGCATACCTGTACATCCCTCCCCCCTGTGCCTACAGTGGTTGGATTTGTTAGAGAACCGATCAGTCCTCAGGTTCAGGCCAATGATTTCTGGCCTAGACCTGCTGATCAGTCCTGACGAATGAAATCCTTCACCCAGTTGTTTAAGTGTAAACACAGACAGGGGAAGTGATGTCATTTCTCCTTGTTGAGTCTTTCCGATTCCAGTCAGAGGATAGAGGACGTCTAACAGTGATTTGCATAACACTATTCTAACACCAATACACCCCCTTTCACCCCCTGTCACCAGTGATCACCGTATTAGTGTTATGGGTGACGCTGGTTAGTTAGTTTTTTATAGCGTCAGGGCACCCGCCGTATATTACCCAATAAAGGTTTATCCCTCTGATTGCCCAGCGGGTGATATCAGTTAAGTTTTAGAGTCTGTCAGGGTCTTAGTAGTATAGTGTCGGTACGGATGAATATCTGATCTGATCAGATCTATACTAGCATCCCCAGTAGTTTAGGGTTCCCAAAAACGCAGTGTTAGCGGGATCAGCCCAGATACCTGCTAGCACCTGTGTTTATCCCCTCCACCCAGCCTAGCCCAGCCCAGCTCACCCAAGTGCAGTATCAATCGATCACTGTCACTTACAAACCACAACACACATAACTGCATCATTTGCAGAGTCAGCCCTGATCCTTGCGATCGCTAATAGTTTTTTGGTAGCGTTTGACATTCAGAACCTCTTTTTCCTGTGAGTCTCACTAGTGTACCAGTAAATTTAGAGGCCAAAATGTCAAATCGCAGGTACACTAGTAAAGAGGCCTACACGTTTCTGAGCATGACAGATAGTGAAGAGGAAGTCACCGATCTGTCAGATTCAGGCTCAGAATACGATCCTGTAGACAGCAGCGGCACCCTGACAGATAGCTCTGACAACAGAGTAGAGGTCCCTGCCAAAGTCAGGTGTACCCGACCCCATTCTTCTGCTGTTGTTGAGGTGCAAGAACTGCAGGGCTCTCGTATGGAGCAGAGAGCCAGTACTAGTGCCACTACTAGGTTGTGCTGATAGTTTTGTTGCCAAATCCAGTTCCTTTTTTAGGATATCCCAGATGCTCAAGCTCATAATCTTTTTCCATGGGATGTCAGAGCTGTGGCCCCCTCCCTATAGTCCTCCAGCCTACTAAAATTTCTTCTCAAACATGTAAATTGACCCCTCAGTCTAACCACTTGCCAACTGCCCCCTTGCACATTTACTGCTACAGGATGACCACGCTGCACAGGATCGCATATATATGTGATCCTGCATGTCCGTGTATTGGGCGTGAGTGAGCAGTCTGCCTATGTAGAAGGCAGATTGCCATTCTGTCAGTACAGAAGGCATGGATCCTGTGTTCTCCTGCTTTATACTAGTAAAAGCACCTCCCCCACTACATTGAATCACCAGCTAGGCACACATTTAACCCTTTGATCTCCCTGATGTTAACCCTTTTCTCTGCCAGTGTCATTAGTACAGTGACAGTGCATTATTTTAGCACTGATCACTGTAATAACGTCACCGGTTCCCAAAAAAGTGTCAGTTAGGTGTCCTATTTGTCCGTGTCAACATCGCAGCCCCACTATAGGTCGTTGGTCCCCGCCATTACTGGTAAAAAAAATCCATAATAATATCACATAGTTTGTAACCGCTATACCTTTTGCACAAACCAATCAATACATGCTTATTGGGATTTTTTTGCCAAAAATATGTAGCAGAATACATATTGGCCTAAGAGACATGGGTATTGCCTGCGAAAAGTGGAGTAAGCCAGGCTGTGTCTCAGCCCCTTCTCTGTCTCTCAGCTCCCCCTCTGTCTCTCAGACCCCCCCTCTGTCTCTCAAACTCCCCTCTGTCTCTCAGTTCCCGTGTCTCTCAGTCCCCCCCTCTTTTAGCCCCTCTGTCTCTCAGCTCCCCTCTGTCTCTCAGACCCCCTTCTGTCTCTCAGACCCCTCCTCTGTCTCTCAGCCCTCTCCTCTATCTCTCAGCTCTCCTCCTCTGTCTCTCAGCTCCCCCCTCTGTCTCTCAGCCCCCCCCTGTCTCTCAGCCCCCTCTCTGTCTCTCAGCTCCCCCCTCTGTCTCTCAGACCCCCCCCCCTGTCTCTCAGTTCCTGTGTCTCTCAGTCCCCCCTCTCTTAGCCCCTCCTCTGTCTCTCAGCTCCCCTCTATCTCTCAGACCCCCCTCTGTCTCTCAGACCCCTCCTCTGTCTCTCAAACCCCTCCTCTGTCTCTCAGCCCCCACTGTCTCTCTGCCCCCTCCTCTATCTTTCAGCTCTCCTCCTCTATCTCTCAGCTCCCCCTCTGTCTCTCAGCTCCACCCTCTGTCTCTCAGCCCCCTATCTCTCAGCCCCCCCCCTCTGTCTCTCAGCCCCCCACTTTCTCTCAGCCCCCTCCTCTGTCTCTCAACCCCTTCCTCTGTCTCTCAGCCCCCTCCTCTGTCTCTCAGCCCCCCGCTGTCTCTCAGCCTCCTCCTCTATCTCTCAGCTCTCCTCCTCTATCTCTCAGCTCCCCCCTTTGTCACTCAGCTCTCCCCTCTGTCTCTCAGCCCCCCTCTGTCTCTCAGCTCCCCCCTTCTGTCAGCCCCCTGTCTCTCAGCCTCCTGTCTCTCAGCCCCCCCCTCTGTTTCTCAGCTCCCCTTCTGTCTCTCAGCTCCCTCCCTCTGTCTCTTAGCTCCCCCTCTGTCTCTCAGCTTCCCCCTCTGTCTCTCAGCTCCCCTCTGTCTCTCAGCTCCCCCTCTGTCTCTCAGCTCCCCCCTCTGTCTCTTAGCTCCCCCTCTGTCTCTCAGCACCCCCATCTGTCTCTCAGCTCCCCCCTCTGTCTCTCTGCCACTCCTCTGTCTCATTCACTCCCTGACTCTTAGGCTGCTTTCACACTGGGACGGGCATTGACGGTAAAACACTGCTAGTTTTAGCAGCACTTTACTGTTGTTTTAGATGTGCTGTTCGGCTTTTAGCAGACACTAGCAGGCCTGCTGCCGAAGTGCTTTGCAGGCGCTTCAGCAGCAGTGGCCATTCATTTCAATGGGCAGGATCAGTGTTTACACCGCTCCTCCACTGCCCCAAAGATGCTGCTTGGAGGACTTTTTTTAACGCCCTGGCAGCGCCACAGTTTGAAAGCACTCAGGCTTTCACACTGGGACTGCAGCGGAGGCATTTGTCAGGCGCTTTTCAGGCACAATTTTTAGCCCAAAAGTGTCTGAAAAACGCCTCAGTATGAAAGGGGTCCTACACTCACCCCCTCTCTTTTAGACTCACTCCCTTTTTCTTACACTCACCCCCCTCTGTCACCCACCCCTCTCACCCCCTTTCCCTCAACTCTCCCTCTCTCTCTCTCATTCCCCTCTCTCTCACCCTCTCATGATATACAATAAGGGATGTAGGGGCCTTTTGGTGGGCGTGATTTTTGGGGGGCAGCATTTTATTGAATTAAAGTGGGCTGTTCTGGTTGAAGTCCAGGGCCAAATGTTTGTCCCAGTCCAGCCCTGCCTGTATCCCACCATAATGTCATGCTTTAAGCCAGTCAAGAGCCATTTTCACTAAAAGGATCTTTTAGTCAAAGAAAACAAAACAGATGTTGGAGAGTTAAACCAGATTATAGTTTTAATATATCTCTTGGAGACTTCTTTGATGATATATTTGTGCTGGGAGATGTTGAAATACATAAATGTTGGTGGCAATACTCAAAACTTTAAGCTTGACAGGAAGAAAGTCAGGATTTATGGCAGGACGATCTATCTGTTGGAGGATCCAAGACTTGCAAGAAGCCAGCATCTGACTAAGACCACCAGGCTCTACCTATAAAATATAACTTTTGGGTCAAATGACCCTTAAAGGAAAATTGCAGCAGACAGAAACATGCATGCAGCTTTTTTATTCGAAGTAGGATCACACTTTTAGCCATCATTAACAATTCATATTGTGCATTATTCAATTTGTGAGACTGAGAAAGGCAATAGGAACCAAGTCCTCTTACTGATTATTAAAGATATGCTGGAGTGAGTCAACTGCAGGAATTGATTATATAGTTGGAACTGATCACTGAATATGTGCAGTCTCTGTGTGTTTTATTTTTTAGGGTGACTTTGGATAATACAATGGCACTTCAAATGGACATCAAGGGAATTTTAAAAAACGTGTTCTTAAAAAACTATGAGTGATGACATGTACTCAGAATAAATAACATCCTTGGTAGAACATCTTGTATTTTTTAAAGGATTATGATTAGTTATATTTTAATCACCAAATGTGCATTCAGTTTGCTACTGCCTATTTTAGCATTTAGCGAAGGGCACTAGGCAGCACCTTGACAGTCCTCGTAACTTCCAAGTGGCGGGGCTACTAAATCCCTGTTTCCCTATTA
This sequence comes from Rana temporaria, assembly GCF_905171775.1. NCBI lineage: Eukaryota > Metazoa > Chordata > Amphibia > Anura > Ranidae > Rana > Rana temporaria. The sequence continues at coordinate 242,769,178 of NC_053491.1, forward strand.
CCTCCTCAGTTATCCCCATTTTTGATCTGATGTATAGACTGTTATAAAAATGTACCATTAGATTATAATAAGACTGTAAAGCCCTGTACACACGATCGGATATCTGATGGAATCTAATCCGATGTATTTTTTCGTCCGATATCCGATGAAGCTGACTTTCATCAGTCTTGCCTACACACCATCAGTCAAAAATCCGATCGTGCCAAAACGCAGTGATGTACAACACTACAACGAGCCGAAAAAAATGAAGTTCAATGCTTCAGAGCATGCGTCGATTTAAATTATGAGCATGCATGGATTTTTGTCCGATGGAGTTCCACATAGACGATCTGATTTTTTTATCGTTTTTTTTAGCCATAGAAAACATTTAAAACATGTTCTATTTTTTTCACCGATGGAAAAAAAAAACGATGGGGCCCACACACGATCGGTTTATCCGATGAAAACAGTCCATTGATCTGTTTTCATCAGACAAACCGATCGCGTGTACATGGCTTTATTCAGCACTACATGTTAATTTATCCAAGTTTTAAATTATTTTATTTAATATTAAAATGTGGTGAAAAAAGCACTTGTTGGTTAAACCAATCTTTTTTGGCATACCAATTGCTTATGGTGTGACCAAGGGGATGTCCATTACCTAAACACTTTTTTGTCTTGATGTTATTCTTTCTTATCTGAGAAATTTAGGAAGTAAACTGTCCTGCTTGAAGAAGCAAATCAGGCAACAGTTTTATGAATGGTGCTGATGGTATTTAGACTGCAGCACCACAGCACCCCAACTTATATTCAGCTCATTACAAAGAACTGCCAGCCAAGTGCTGTGAGTCAAAGCCAGCTGTTTAACTACTTGCCGACCAGCCGCCGTCATTTTACGGTGGCAGGTCGGCTCCCCTACACGAGAGCACGTAGCTATACGTTGGCTCTCGCGCAGGCCACTAGGGGCGCGCGTCGCCCCCGCCTCCCGTGCGCGTGCCCGGGGGCACAATCGCCGCTGGGCACACACGATCGCTCGTTACAGAGCGGGGACCGGGAGCTGTGTGTGTAAACACACAGCTCCCTCTCCTGTCAGGGAGAGAAATGCTGATCTTCTGTTCATACAATGTATGAACAGAAGATCGGTCATTTCCCCTAGTGAGGCCACCCCCCCTACAGTTAGAACACACCCAGGGAACATACTTAACCCCTTCCCTGCCCCCTAGTGTTAACCCCTTCACTGCCAGTGGCATTTTTATAGTAATCCAATGCATTCTTATAGCACTGATCGCTATAAAAATGCCAATGGTCCCAAAAATGTGTCAAAAGTGTCCGCCATAATGTCGCAGTACCGAAAAAAAAACGCTGATCGCCGCCATTACTAGTAAAAAAAAATATTAATAAAAATGCCATAAAACACCCCCTATTTTGCGCAAACCAATCAATAAACGCTTATTGCAATTTTTTTTACGAAAAATATGTAGAAGAATACGCATCGGCCTAAACTGAAGAAAAAAAAGTTTTTTATATATTTTTGGGGGATATTTATTATAGCAAAAAGTAAAAAATATTCATTTTTTTTCAAAATTGTCGGTATATTTTTGTTTATAGCGCAAAAACTTAAAACCGCAGAGGTGATCAAATATCACCAAAAGAAAGCTCTATTTGTGGGGAAAAAAGGACGCCAATTATGTTTGGGAGCCACGTTGCACGACCACGCAATTGTCAGTTAAAGCGACGCAGTGCCGAATCGCAAAAAGTGCTCTGGTCTTTGACCAGCAATATGGTCCGGGGGTTAAGTGGTTAAAATGTGTACAATCCACGAGGATTAGCAAAAGCAGTCCAAAAGGTGGCACCATTTGAATGGAACTTCCCCTTTATAGTGCCGTCGTACGTGTTGGAAGTCACCGCGCTTTGGTCGACCGTTTTTTTCTTTTTACTGAACGTGTGTATGCAAGGCAGGCTTGAGAGGAACCACGTCGGGAAAAATGTCAGGTTTTGGCATGTCAGGAAAACCGGACGTGTGTACAGGGCATAATGTGTGAATGTAGCCTGACATTCAAAGCATTCTGATAATGATAACTTTTACAGGTTCTGGTTCTTTCAACCAAACTGTCAAGCCTTCAAATGGCTGTTGTCAGCTGATCACCTTGCCAATTGCATATTAAACAGAGGCTAAGATGGCAGCTTCCTTGGCTGTAAAGGATAGGAGGGTTTAGTTCCGCTTTAAATCATACTCATCAAAGTCAGGCCACATCAAGTCTCTGATAATAAGTATTTCTATACTTTTTAAGGCACACTGTCATTTGATGAGATTCTTACAATGGGTAGTAAATCACATAGAAAAAAGAACCGTCTGACAGTCATTAATTAATAATGATAATAATTACTTCATTCCACAGAACAATTCCTTCTCTGAGCTCCTATGAATAATTACCAAGTAATTGCATTTTGATTCTCATCTGGTCTGTGCCAATTTGTGCCAGCATCATAATCCTCTGTATTGGCTCTCAATGGTGTTTAGATTTCTTGTGTAGGTCAAAGGAGTCAAATATAAATGAGCAGTCATGGCCAAAAGTGTTTTAAAGTTGTACTTTCACAGGGTTGAGGCTTCATACGTAGATATTCTGTCTGTGATGTAACTACTTGGAAACAACAAACAGAGCTCTGGCAACTTAATAAAAAAACAGCTGCATACAATAAAGGCCATATTCATTTGCAGAAAACATTATTTTGGCCATTGTACCTACCACAGACTCCTATGACGTGACCTAAACAAGGTCCCATGTCTTTCTTACACAAACAAAAAAAACACAAAACAAAATAAAGTAACATATGCATTTATTTTCAAAAACACATGGCTATATATATATATATATATATATATATATATATATATATATATATATATATATATATATATATATATATATATATATATATATATATATATATACATACATACATATGTGAAAAAGTCAGTTTGGACACTTTGTACCATTGCAGTTTAATTGTATATTACATTACCATTACATAATGGGCTAGATTCAGGTAGGGGCGTGCATAGTTACAGCGGCGCAGCGTATCGTATGTACGCTACGCCGCCGTAAGTTAGAGAGGCAAGTGCTGTTTTCACAAAGCACTTGCCTTCTTAGTTATGGCGGCGTATCGTAAATGGGGCCAGCGTAAGCGTGCGTAATTCAAATGTGAATGAGGGGGCGTGTTTTATGTTAATTCTTGGTGACCCGACGTGATTGACGTTTTTCCCGAACGGCGCATGCGCTATCCGTGGAATTTTCCAGTGTGCATTGCTCCAAAGTACGCTGCAAGGGCGTCATTGGTTTTGACGTGAATGTAAATTACGTCCAGCCCTATTCGCGAACGACTTACGCAAACGACGTAAAAAATTCAAATTTTGACGCGGGAACGATGGCCATACTTAACATTGCGTGCGCCTCCTAATAGCAGGAGTAACCTTACGCCAAAAAAGCCTAACGTAAACGACGTAAAAACATTGCGCCGGGCGTACGTAAATTTATGATTCAGCGTATCTAGGTCATTTGCATATTCTACGCCGAAAACGACGGAAGCGCCACCTAGCAGCCAGCGTAAATATGCACCCTAAGATACGACGGTGTAAGAGACTTACGCCAGTTGCATCTTAGGTTAATGTCGGCGTATCTTGCTTTCTGAATACAGAAAGAAGATACGCCGGCGCAGATTTGAATTTACGCGGCGTATCGCCGGCGTAAATTCTCTCTGAATCTAGCCCATTAATTTTATGTGCTGGTGGGTCCTGTATACCCCAGTCGGAAACTGGCTTACCCTTCATAGCACATGGTGTATTGTCAGCTTATCTTCACTTACCATAAGGATAAAATGGCAGAAATAAAACATTTTTTTTTTTATAAATGTGTCAGATATTAGCCACCAGGCTATTAAGGCACCCCAAAATAGTAATCAATACACCAGCTACTAAAGTATATCTATCACCACTTTTTATTTTTGTTTTGAATAGAATAAAGAAGTAATTGGGGTTGATTTACTAAAGGAAAATCCACTTTGCACTACAAGTGCACTTGAATGTGCACTTGAAAGTGCACTTGTAAGTAGATTGCTGTAGATCTGTGGGGAAGCTCTGAAATGAGGGGAAGCTCTGTCTGTTAATTTTATCATCCAATCATGTGCAAGCTAAAATGCTGTTTTTTATTTTCCTTGCATGTCCCCCGCAGATCTACAGTGACTGAACTTCGAAGTGCACTTTCGAATGCACTTGGTGGCACTTAGTGCAAAGTGGATTTGCCTTTTGAAAATGTAGCGGGCAGCTGTTTTCTTTGCTGGCCCTGCTTTAAATTTAGGGGTTAGTCAGAGGATTAGTTACCTCTTATCTATTTGTTTCCAAATTTGGGCCTCTGTTCCAGCCGTGGCTGTACTGCAGGTGACCACTATTGTTGTCTGGGGTGTCGGTACTACCCAAGGCCGAGGGTGGCAGCAGTCAGATCCAGGTGTGTTTGGTATTCTTTCTCAGAGGCCAATCAGTGGGGGTTGATCGCCTCGCTGTGCATGCTGGGGAGGAGTATTTAAGGGACAGACGTCACGGGTTCTGGGTCGTCGTCGTCCGCCCTGGGCAGTCGTTCCACCACCCCTGTGTGTGGCCCTGCTGGTCAGGGGTGCCTGTTCAGAGTTTCCTGGCTCCGAGACCACATTGGTCTGGAGTCATATCTTGCAGAGCAGGCCCAGTATTCAGGCTGGGTCTGCATTGACAAAGTGGTCCTGCGCTATCCATCCTAGAGGGAGGAAGCCACCCAATGAAGTACCTGTCTGGAGAGCACCCAGCACTAGGCTGGTACACTCAGGGGAGGCCTGAACTTAATTGAAGGACACTTTACTACTGAAAGGCTGAGCAGTGATTGCCCGTCAGTTTCCTGATTTCACAAGTAACTACTTTGAGAAGAGATCCGGGTGCTTAATCCTAAAGTGAGAGGATTCTGGACCGAACGTATCTCTACTTTTGGGAAGGTCAGTGGCAGAGACTATACCAAGGTTCTGTGTAGCACCCTAGCTGCTAGGACCAGTGAGAGAGGCCTATCCAGGGGCACACTACCCACTCTGGCTAGAGTGGCGACGAGAGTTTATGTCTGGAAGCAGGAGTGCTTCTTATCAAGTTTCCGATGTGTCCGCCATAATGTTGCAGTCATGAAAAAAAAACGCTGATCGCCGCCATTAGTAGTAAAAAAAATAATTAATAAAAATGCCATTAAACTATCCCCTATTTTTTTAAACGCTATAAATTTTGCGCAAACCAATCAATAAACGCTTATTGCGTTACCAAAAATATGTAGAAGAATACATATCGGCCTAAACTGTGGGGAAAAAAAATATATATATTTTTTGGGGATATTTATTATAGCAAAAAGTAAAAAATATAGATTTTTTTCAAAATTGTCGCTCTATTTTTGTTTATAGCGCAAAAAATAAAAACCGCAGAGGTGATCAAATACCACCAAAAGAAAACTCTATTTGTGGGAAAAAAAGGACACCAATTTTGTTTGGGAGCCACGTCGCACGACCGCAATTGTCAGTTAAAGCGACGCAGTGCCGAATCGCAAAAAGGGGCCCTGCATATTGGTCCGGGTCTTAACCGGTTAAAATATAAGTTGCAGTACTGTATGCTATAAAATGTTAGTGGATTAAGTCACCCAGCAGCTTAACTAATGCAGCTTAACTACAGTATTTATTTATTTACCTACCTACCTGGTGAAGATATAATTTTTCATACAAGCTTATAAAACTATTAACATCAGTCTATTCTCCTTAGTCTAATATTTTTACCATAGTTGCCCACATAGAAAAAAAAATAAAGTTTTGACTGTTAACCCGGCATGAAGTGAAAAGGCAAAGATTAATTTTTAGGTCCACTCACAAGTCTTTGGCATGGGTCTGAATCTATCTGCTGTTTTTTATTTATAACATGTCAAGAAGTATGGATTCAACTTTTAACTGAATTTAACACTGTGAATTGTGCTAATTTGCAAATGTGTTTTCAGTCCCTCAAATAGATTAGCTGGTTATAAGACAGCACAAGTTGTAGACCATTGTAACATGAAAATGTATTTGTTGTTTACCTGAGAATGCTCCTAACTAACTACTGACATTCTCCTTGTCCTTAAAAGGGGACACGCTGCTCACTAAGTGTTTACAATACAAAATCTGTTAAAGGACAGCTTCATCCTAAAATAAAATTGCCAAGCTTTATCTCCCTTTTCAACTAAGTGCAGTTACTTCCCCTAAACTTGATTGAGACATGCCCATACTGTTTAATAAGTAATCATTCAAATCTATAGGTGATTACTGGCCAGGCAATGCCTTATGAGATTTGTTTTAGCGCTGCTGAAAACACCATGGAAAGCCACTGCCTTTGGGAAGATGTAAGTAGGCACCTAGGTAGAATGTCAGGGCTCACGAAAGAATAAAATATAGAGAAGTGGCCCCATGAGATTGTCGCCCCTAACACCCATTTGTTTAATACAGTTGCAATAAAAAGTATGTGAACCCTTTTGGAATGACATGGATTTCTGCACAAATTGGTCATAAAATGTGATCTGATCTTCATCTAAGTCACAACAATAGACAATCACAGTCTGCTTAAACTAATAACACACAAATAATTAAATGTTACCACGTTTTTTATTTAACACACCATGTAAACATTCACAGTGCATGTGGAAAAAGTATGTGAACCCTTGTATTTAATAACTGGTTGAACCTCCTTTGGCAGCAATAACTTCAACCAAACATTTCCTGTAGTTGCAGATCAGACGTGCACAACGGTCAGGAGTAATTTCTGACCATTCCTCTTTACAGAACTGTTTCAGTTCAGCAATATTCTTGGGATGTCTGGTGTGAATCGCTTTCTTGAGGTCATGCCACAGCATCTTAATCGGGTTGAGGTCAGGACTCTGACTGGGCCACTCCAGAAGGCGTATTTTCTTCTATTTAAGCCATTCTGTTGTTGATTTACTTCTATGCTTTGGGTCTTTGTCCTGCAACACCCATCTGTAGTAATCTTGTATAGTGTCCAACACAGAACCATAAGATCCAATGTACTGAAGTCAGAGAGTAAATTAGGTTGTTCCGCAGCAACTCACACAAGGTTCTCCAGAGAACGCATTTAATGGATCTTCCAATAACATACAAAGTCCACAGACGATACAAGAATCCAACAGAGTATAATTCAGAATCCCATCTTCTCCTAGACCTGTGCAATGTTCATCATAGAGTGACAAGACAAGACTAGACTCTTTGAATGCCAGCTTGCCTGCTTCAAATATTGGACTCACACTGGAGGGGGGGGGGTGTCAACCAAATGTTCCCATTGAATGAACATCCCACAAGCCTAATTAACATTAATAAACACTTCCTTATGTAAGGAAGTACCAGGCCCCACACCTAGGTCGTCTTAGATAAGATTAACACATCAAAGAGTCCTTTTGACCACTAACCCCTTTGATGTGTAACCTTGAATGCCTGTATGTAAACCTATATATACTGTGCCTTTCATATACCACAATATTTTACAATACCTACATATCTATATTAATATTACAACACCATCTTCTGTTGAGCTTCAGCTGGTGGACAGATGGCCTTAAGTTCTCCTGCAAAATGTCTTGATAAACTTGGGAATCAATTTTTCCTTCAATGATAGCAATCCGTCCAGGCCCTGATGCAGCAAAGCAGCCCCAAACCATGATGCCCCCACCACCATACTTCACAGTTGGGATGAGGTTTTGATGTAGGTTTGCTGTGCCTCTTTTTCTCCACACATAGGGCCAAATTCTCAAAACCATGTGTAAATTTAGGATTATCTAACTTATGTCATTTAAGTTACGGCGCCCTAAGTTGGTGTCGTAAGTACCGTATTCTCAGTGCATTTGCGCACAAAACTGCGCCATCCTTAACTTAAGTTTCAATGCGTAAGGCGTGGTTATGGCAAGTGGGAATGAAGTGGGCGTGCTTCATTGTAATGAGCCGTGACCCCATGCAAATGAAGTGCCGGCCGTACTGCGCATGCGCGCACGAATCTGGACCTCACTGCGCATGTGCAGAACTTTGGTCAGCGCAATCAGTGAGATAGGTAAAAGGCCAAGCGTACTTAGTTTGAAGATCGCCCTGTGTCTAAATAGCCCCAGTCAAACACACAGTATTTCCCTGTGTTCCCTTCCTAAAGCAAGTTGCTTCTGCTTTGAACGTTTGTCAGTGTTTGTTGGTAAGATTGGTTTGTGAGAAAAGTGTTTGTGGAGTTGGAGGGTATAGTTGGTGTTTGTTTTTGATAATTTGTTCTTTGTTTTGATTGTTTGCCTGTTTGTTTTTGATAATATTTTTTTGGGGGTTTTGTTTATATTTTTTGTTTTCCTTTTTTGCCTGTTTGTTTTCGAATTAATAGTAGCTGTCTGTATATTTTTTATTTTGGCTTGTTTGTATTTTCTTTGTTGTGTGTGTGTATTGGTGTTTGTTTTTTGGGTGAGTTCCCTGTTGCTGGGTGTTGTCTGTCATGGCTCCCAAGCGCAGGAAGCTTAATTTTACCCTGGCAGAGAAGCATATACTTGCTCAGGGCGTCATTAAATTTGGGCGATTTCTCCATGGCCCTGAGAGCCACACCACCACCCCGGCCAGGAGGAAGGAGATCCTTCAAAAGATCACCGATCGGATCAATGCAGCGGGGGGGGAGACCAGGACCATCGCTGGAGTTCAAAAAAAAATAAATGACTTGAGGAGCGTGTCCCGGAACAAGCTGGCAACGCTGCATGCCCATACCAGGGGCACTGGAGGAGGGGGACCCTGCCCAGTCAGGATGAGTGAGGAGGAATGGGCAGTGGCCCAGTGTTTCCACCCACAGCAGGTGGTGGGCCTGCCTGGCTTTGACAATGATCCTCTTATGAGGACAGGTAATTTTTTTGATTTTCTATCTGGTGATTAGCATGTGTGGGTGGGGGAAGGGAAGATATGCCAAGTGTATGGATCCAACAACCTGTGATTGTTTTGTGTCCTCCCCAGATGGCCAGGAGGTTGCAGCCCCATCAGCCCAGGAGGTGGCAGCCCCATCAGCCCAGGAGGTGGCAGCCCCATCAGCCCAGGAGGTGGCAGCCCCATCAGCCCAGGAGGTTGCAGGCCCATCAGGTCAGGAGGTTGCAGGCCCATCAGGGCAGGCTGCTGCACCACCCCCAAGACAGGCTCATGCAGAGTCCCAAGAAGGGCAGGATTCGCCATGGGAGGGGAGTGCCCACAACTCCCCTAATTTGGATGTTGAGTGGGAGGAGGATGAGGGGGAGGAAGATGACAATATTCTGATTGGGCAGGAAATAATGATGGGCCAAGATATGACCTTTGAATCATCCCCTGAGGGAACCCCACAGGCGCCCAGAAGTCAGGCCACCATCATGGGTCGCCCCTTCCAACCCTCCTCCAACATGCAGCAGCACCCATGGCTCACTCCAACTCCTCCTCCAAGGCCACAAGCCTCAGGGGCAAGTAGGATGCCGACCCCTGAAAACAGGGGGGGGTTGGTGCGTCTGCCGGTCAGTCTGTTGAGGGACAATGTCCGGCAGACCCGCAGTCTGTCTGCAATACAAAAAACAATGAGCAAGGTGGAGCGCAGCCTGGGTGCAATGAGGGAGTCACTGGGTGACGTGGCCACCAACTCCGTGGGGGTCATCACCTGTTTGTGGGACCTGAGGAACGCCACAACAGGTGTGGCCCAGGAGGTGACTGCCCTCACCCAGGCTGTGCAGGCCAATACCCGGGCTGTGCAGGCCAATACGGCTGACATTACTTCCTGTCTGACAAGGATAGCCGTTGCCTTGGAGGGAAGGCCAGCAGGAGGACAGACACCAGGGGAGGCTGCTTCCTCCCCTGTACAGTCCCCCCCCCCTGAAAATACTCCCTCCCCTGCACAGTCCCCCCCCCTGAAAATACTCCCTCCCCTGCACAGTCCCCCCCCCCTGAAAATACTCCCTCCCCTGCACAGACCCCCCCCCGTGAAGATCCCCCAGTCGGCCGTGGCCGTCCCCGTGCCCGTGCCCGTGGGCAGCCCAGAAGGAGCACTCGGCAACATCCCTAATTTGCAGGGGTACTTTTATTTTTTTATTTTTTTTACACTGTACTTATGATTTGGTTTATGTGTGTGAATGATGTGTGAATGTGGGGGGTGGCATTCCTGAAAACATAAGGGTGTCACCCTCAGTTTTGGTGGAGTAGGGATCCCCAGGACCAGGGAGAAGTCATCCTAGGTTCCTGAATGGTGTATGAATGCACAGTGACATAATTGGAGCCGTGGCGGGGCGTTACTGCTCCCAAGTACCAAAGGGGGGGGGGTACTTGGATCTAATCCAATTCGATGTGCATGTGATGTGTCTGTGCTAGGGACCACAGTGACGTGCATTCATGCATTCTCATTGTGAGATAAATAATGTGCGTTTTGTAAATAAAAATAAACATTCTCTTTGGCATATAAGTAATGTGCATTTATTTAGCAAAATAAAGATTTAAAGGTCACATAATCTCTGTGATTTGTTCTGGGCAAATCAAAAACAAAAATATAATTAGGATCCATTTACTGGGCAAAGATGCCTTCAGACAGTTGTCTCCTGATTGCCTGGCCCTCAGCAGACCGGGTAGAGGGGTTTGGGGGGGGGGGATTGCCTGGGTGGGGGGTTAGGTCAGGAGATATCTCCACATGCATGCCCCTTCTTAATGCAAAATTGTGCAGTATGCAACATGCCCCAATAATTTTGCATACAAAGTCTGGGGAATACAATAGTGTACCCCCAGTCTTGTCAAGGCATCTGAATCTTGACTTTAGCATGCCAAAAGTCCGCTCTACTATAGCCCGGGTCTGGCTGTGCACCTCATTGAATTTTCGTTCTCCGGGTGTTTGGGGGTTCCTAAAGGGGGTCATCAGGTGGGGTCCCAAGGCATATCCTGAGTCACCTGTAAGGGAAAAGACAGGAGGATATTAGTCATGCATGTGCCCCTTGTGATGTCTGCATCATGGGGGGGGCATACCTGACACCAATGTCACTCACCAATCAGCCAGCTGTCTCCATACACGTTCATCTCAAAGTCTCTGTAGATCTTGGTCTGCCTTAGGATGAAACTATCATGGCACGAGCCGGGAAACTTGGCACAAACGTGCCAGATGAGGCCATGTGCATCTACGATCATCTGGACATTGATCGAATGCCAGCCTTTCCTGTTTCTGAACAGGTGTTCAGTATCATGGGGGGGCTGGAGTGCCACATGGGTGCAGTCAATCGCCCCGATGGTCTTAGGAAAGCCAGCAATATTGTAAAAGTCTGTCATTGCTTGCACACGCTGGTCCTCCTGGGTGGGCATGACAAACTGGTGGCTCATGCGCCGCAGTATGGCAGGGACCACCTGATGTAGACATTTACTCATGGTTGACTGCACCATCCCAGCCACACCTCCAGATGCTCGCTGGAATGAGCCACTCGATAAAAAATGGAGGGTTGCCATCACTTTCTCAAGAGGTGTCAGGGCATGGGAACGTAGGGTTGGGGCGATTAGATCCTCATGAAGGAGTTGGGTGATCTCCAGGATGGCCTCCCTATCAAATCGGTAGTTGCCAATCACCTCATAAGCTGGCATTTGCCAAATATCACGGCGTGGCCGATAAACACGCGCCTGTGCCCTCATCCTCCTCCTCTGTGCCCTCCTCCTCCTCCTTTGTGCCTGTAAGGCAGCAAGTGCCGTCAAAATCATTGCTGGTCCTGGCATTTTTAAACAAAAACCTTCACAACTAGAGCTCTAACCTCTAGTCACTACCTTCAGCAAACCCTTCCACAGCATGTGTAAAATTAGGGCTGGTTTTATAATGTGGAAATTTAGTCAGAAAAACTAACAGGTGCGCACAGGGCGGAAAATACGGCACACACACTTAATTCTGAGAATCGCCCTAACTCCCTCATTTGCATCTTTGCCTATCAAAAACAGCGGCGAGCCTAGCGTAATTTGCGCCCGGGAATGCGCAGGTGTAACTAATTTAAGTACGGCTGAAAATACGGAAATCTTTGCTTAAGTCGTTTTGACGATCGCGCGCAAATATACGCGCCGTGTAAATTTAGAAAAATGGAGTTAAGTCTGCGTATCTCTTTTGAGAATTTGGCCCATAGTGTTGTGTGTTTCTTCCAAACAACTCAACTTTGGTTTAATCTGTCCACAGTATATTTTTCCAGTACTGCTGTGGACCATCCAGGTGCTCTTGTGCAAACTGTAAACGTGCTGCAATGTTTTTTTTTTGGACAGCAGTGGCTTCCTCTGTGGTATCCTCCCTTGAAATCTATTATTGTTTAGTGTTTTACTTTTTGTAGATTCGCTAACAGGGATGTTAGTATATGCCAGAGACTTTTGTAAGTCTTTAGCTGACACTCTAGGATTCTTCTTCACCTCATTGAGCATGTCTGCATTGTGCTCTTGCAGTCATCTTTACAGGACGGCCACTCCTAGGGAGAGTAGCAGCAGTGCTGAACTTTCTCCATTTATAGACAATTTGTCTTACTGTGGACTGATGAACAGCAAGGCTTTTGGAGATACTTTTATAACCCTTTCCAGCTTTATGCAAGTCAACAATTCTTAATCGTAGGTCTTCTGAGAGCTCTTTTGTGCGAAGAATCATTCACATCAGACAATGCTTCTTGTGAAAAGCAAATCCAGAACTGGTGTGTGTTTTTTATAGGGCAGGGCAGCTGTAACCAACACCTCCAATCTCATCTCATTGTTTGGACTCCAGTTGTCTGACACCTCACTCCAATTAGCTCTTGGAGATGTCATTAGTCTAGGGGTTCACATACCTTTTCCCACCTGCACTGTGAATGTTTACATGGTGTGTTTAATAAAAACATGGTAACATTTAATTCTTTGTGTGTTATTAGTTTAAGCAGAGTGTGATTGTCTATTGTTGTGACTTGAAGAAGTGATGAAGATCAGATCACATTTTGACCAATTTGTGCAGAAATCCATATCATTCCAAAAAGGTTCACATACTTTGTATTGCAACTGTAAATGCATTTTACTCTTAATAGAGGGCTATGATAATTTATAAGTACATGTCTCCCTATGACTGCTTTGCTGGTTCTTTCTGTTTTGTGTTTCAGGTGACAAGCTGCCTGCTGTTGTTAGGAAGATTTATCTCAGCTGCAGAGCACTGAATTGGTGACAAATCCTTTGGCGGGAAACATCTAGGTAAATGAGTGTAACCTTTTAATTATATCCTCTCCTGTCACTGGGAGGAGTCAGCATTTACCTCAGGTCTGTCAGCTGGACTCACCTCTGGATTCTCCTCAGCCTTCCTTCTGGATCTTTTGACCTGCTCTCCCACCCACCCTCCCTCCCCTATAATTCCCCTCGTCGTGGTTCCCCTTTATGTGGGTAATGTCACCTACTTTGTGGGTGGACAGTGGTTGGTACGCTGTTACTAGTTATATATAAGATATTACTTCTTGAGTCTTAGTGACTAAGCATGTTGGTCTGTTAATGGTTAACAGCGATTCTGTTTGGTATTAAAGGTTAAATATAATTTCATTTTTTTATTTTATATTTTAGGTATGTTCTTATGGTATGATGGGTGTTGATGGGGTGTACAATCCCATAAGAGTTGGGAAGGAGAAGGGGTGCTGTGGAGCTTTTTTCATGTGAACCTGTTTCCAGTCATTTAATACACACAAAAGCATTTACTTTGCTTTGCACTGCATCACAGACACAGGCAATCTTGCATGCAACATTTAGCCTTCCCTTGACTCTGCTTCTGCCCTTAAGTCCCCCTTCTGGCATACTCTTTCAAAATATTACCCAGCGCTGGCAAAGTGCCAAAACAAATGTGTAAAATGCCTTTTTTTTTGTTTTGGTCAGATTCTCTATTGTCTCCATTACACTATCTTCCTATCCCCAAATCATACAGGCAATGTGTAAAAATAAGTTCCCCTATTAGAAGAAATGTTAAAAACCTTGATAGAAATGTTACTCTGTCTCTACTCAAAACTGGAAAAACATCTTTAGCTTAAGTTCTATTTTAAGATTACAAATGTGTACTTTATACATTTGTAAACATATTTCCATTTCCTGATGCCCCGTACACACGATCGGAAATTCCGACAAGAAAACCGTGGACGGAATGTTGGCTCAAGCTTGAGTTGCATACACACAGTCACACAAATCTTGTCTGAAATTCCGACCGTCAAGAACGCAGTGACATACAAGACGTATGACGAGCCAAGATCAATGAAGTTCAATAGGCAATTTGGCTCTTCTGCTTGATTCTGAGCATGCATGTTTATTTTGCGCGTTGGAATTGCATACAGACAAGCAGATTTTTCGACGAGAACTTTTTTAGTCGGAAAAATAGAGAACCTGCTTTCAATCTTTTGCTGGTGGAAATTCTGACAGAAAATTTTGGATGGAGCCTACACACGGTTGGAATTTCCGACCAAAAGCTCACATCCAACTTTTTTTGATGGAAAATCAATATAATCTCATCTAAAAACAAATTCTAATACGGCAAAGAACTGGCCACTATAATTACTGTGGATAAAGACAATTAACACCAATAAGTGTTAAAGTGAAGCTAAACACGTCTATCCTTTACAGCAGGGGTGCCCAACCTTTTGAAGTGCGAGGGCCACTTAAGCGACTTGGTAACTGGTCGCGGGCCACAATCAGTGGGGCGGGCAGATGGCAGGTCCATGTCCGCTCTGCATATGCAGAGCAGACACGGACACAGCCGGATCAGATTGGAGGTAGGACCAGTGGTCTATCAAGGGTATGGCAGCCATGGCAAGTGCCATGGGCGCCATATGAAGAGGGCGCTGTTGAGTGGCTGGGCAGCAATGCACTTACCATGGTCTGAGGGTCTCTTCTTCCCTCCTCCCGAGCATAGGCAGGATCTCCTTTTCAGCACCTTTGCTAATGGACAATGGCAGTGCTATCCCTGCTGCGTTCAGCCACAGTCCTCACCTGTTCTCCCAGTCTCTTCCATTCCATCTGGTCGGATTGGCAGCGCACAAAGAAGAAGGAGGAACGTCAGTTTCTCCCTCTCCTCTGTGAAAACTGAGGCCTTAAGTGATGAAGATTTCATCACTTCCAGTATTGGTTCTGCATTTTCCTGGCCTTGGAGGGTCTAATAAACCCCAGATTTCTCCATAAAGAGGATATGTCACTACCCAAGGTATCACATGGGATGATAAATATCACTAATTTTGTTAGCTGTTTTTTTTGTTAAGGTTATCTGAAAGATGAGTTTCAAATGTTTCGACAGGGGCGCAGTTTCAGTGCTTGCCATAGGTGCTATTTTCACTAGCTACGCCTCTGGGTAGGACACAAGTCAGTTTACATCTGCCACTCCTTAGAGGTGAATGAAGGGTCCAATTGGGTCGGGCTGCTTTCACACTGATGCGCTGAGGTTTACGCAGCAGTGTACCTTTGGCAGTGTACCTTTGGCTTTTCTGCACTTTGCAATAGACTTCTATTATATTCTGCAGGTTTGTTGCACTTTCAGAAAGCTCACCGAAATCTCAGGTAATAACAGAAGTGACAGACAGACAAATTTCTCACCGCTCCAGGTGAGCCCCGTGAGCAATCAAGGGCTGTTGAACTACCAAGGTGCTGGCAATGCTGATGATAGCAAATAGAAAAACGAAAACTGGACAGCCGCACTCCAAAATAACTTAAAAAAGTTGTCTTTATTTTTCAACTGTACAAACACAGTCACTGCAACCAACAGAAAACAGGATGGCCATCTGCAACCAACAGAAAACAGGATGGCCATCCTGTTTTCTGTTGGTTGCAGTGACTGTGTTTGTACAGTTGAAAAATAAAGACAACTTTTTTAAGTTATTTTGGAGTGCGGCTGTCCAGTTTTCGTTTTTCTATTTGCTAATAACAGAAGTGTATGGCTCAGTGCAGGTAACCCACAGGAGCGCTGCACTGCACCTGCAGATCAGTTTGGAAGCAGCCCAGTAACCATTTCAGAACAGATATGCCCATACATACACTGTGATTTTAGTAATAAACTGACCTTTAATAACAGTATTCTATTCAATCCCAGAGCAGGAGGTCGCGGGCCACACCAGAGGGCTCCGCGGGCCACATGTGGCCCCCGGGCCACTGGTTGGGCACCCATGCTTTACAGCCAAGGAAGCTGCCATCTTAGGCTCTGTTTGATCTGAAGTTGACAAGTTGAAGTTATGACACCAGCTATTTGATGACTTGACAGTTCGGCTGAGAGTACAAACCACCATGACAGTTATCATTCACAGCATGTCTTCTGAGGAAGTCCGGAAGGAAGTAACGCATGAAGGGGGAAGCTTGCTGACAGCAACATGCTTGACTGGGACCTTTCACTGACTATGCAGGTTATTTACTAAAGGCAAATCCACTTCGCACTACAAGTGCAAACTACAAGTGCAAATTGCACTTGAAAGTGCACTGAAAGTGCACTTGGAAGTGCATTTGCTGTAGATCTGAGGGGAACATGCAAGGGAAATAAAAAACAGCATTTTAGCATGCACATGATTGGATGATAAAATCAGCAGATCTTCCCCTCAGATTTACAGTGACTGCACTTCCAATTGCACTTTCAGTGCAATTTCAAGTGCAAAGTGGTTTTGCCTTTCGTAAATAACCCCCTATGTCTGCAGAATGGGTGAGCTATTTCCTTCTTATTGGCTGGCTGAGTATTATTGGATATGGGTTATGCCGCGTACACACCATCACTTTATGTGATAAAAAAAACCATCATTTTTTGTGAAGTAAAAAAACGACGTTTTTGAAACTTCATTTTCAAAAACGACGTTGCCTACACACCATCGTTTTTTCAAAATGCTCTAGCAAAGCGCGGTTACGTTCAGCACTCTTTTCCATTGAAGCTTGCTTCATAACCTGCTTCTGAGCATGCGCGGGTTTAAAAACGTCGTGACACACGATGATTTGTTGTGACACAAAAAATGACGTTTTGAAAAACGACACAAAAAATTGAAGCATGCTTCAATTTTTTTTTGTCGTTTTTCACAAGACATAAAACAACGTTTTCCCCCACACACGGTCATTTTAATTGACGTTTTTAAAAACGTCTTTTTTTTTCATCACATAAAGTGATGGTGTGTACGCGGCATTACACTGATGTTGTTCATGGATAGTTGTTCACATAGTATATGCTGTTGGCATTCAATTAACCCCTTTCTTGTATCAAGCGATGCTAGACTGCCTAAAATTTAGAGTTCTAGGTTTTCGGTGAGCATTCTGAATGGCACAACGGGCCTGATCCTCAAACGGGATAGGCCTGCGTATCTACTGATACACCGTCGTATCCCTGTTTCTATGGAACTGATCCACAGAATCAGTTTCACATAGATAGGCAGAAGATCCGACATGTGTAAGGGACTTACACTGTCGGATCTTAGGATGCAGTACCGCAGCCGCCGCTGGGGGCATTTCTCGTCGAAATGCCGCTTCGGGTATGCAAATTAGCACTTACGGAGATCCACAAAGCTTTTACGCTTTGTTTTTTTCTCCGTAAGTATTAGTTTGCCGTCGCAATATTAGGGCTACTTTTACAAGGCCTAAACTGTTTACACCTTGTAAAAGTAGACCCTTCTATCCCGCGTCGCTGTCTTTTTTTAAAAAAATTAATAAAATTTCCCGCCGCAACTCGTTTTTTTTTTTTTTTTACGCCCGTCGCGATTCTCAAAACCCGACGAAATGTAAAACCGCGCAAAGCACGTCGGGAAAATGATGTCGGGAGCATGCGCAGTACGTCCGGCGCGGAGCGCGCCTAATTTAAATGGGACTCGCCCCATTAAATTAGGAACGCCTTGCGCTGGACGGATTTAAGTTACACCGCTCAAAATTTCTAGGTAAGTGCTTTGTGGATCGGGCACTTAGGTAGAGATTTTGCGGCGGTGTAACTTAAATGGCAAAAAATACGTTGCGCCAGGTTTTTGTGGATTAGGCCCAATGTGATTAAAGGGAACACTGGCTGGTGACAGTGGACAAGTTGCTTAAAGAAGATTACTGGGTGGTCTATTTTATTGCTTTGGTCGTATATTGCACTATGGGACTTCACTGTTCGGTTTTTGAACATAGTACATTTTTTTTAGTACTAGCACTTTTTTTGTTTACAGGAGTTATGGGCCAGATCCACGTACAGTACAACTTAAATATTGGGATTTAAGTTACACCACCGCAAAATCTCTACCTAAGTGCCCGATCCACAAAGCACTTACCTAGAAATTTGCAGCGGTGTAACTTAAATCCGTCCGGCGCAAGGCGTGCCCAATCTAATGGGGCGAGTCCCATTTAAATTAGGCACGCTCCCACGCCGGACGTACTGCGCATGCTCCCGACGGGATTTTCCCGACGTGCTTTGCGCGAAGTTACGTTGCGCCGAGTTTTGAGAATCGCGACTGGCGTAAAAGAAAAAAAAAGAGTTGCGGCGGGAAAAAAAATAATTAAAAAAAAAATTTGACAGCGACGCGGGAAAGAAGGGTCTACTTTTACATGGTGTACTAAGTTTACACTTTGTAAAAGTAGCCCTAATTTTGCGATGGCAAACTAACACTTACGGAAAAAAAACGAAGGGAAAAAGCTTTGTGGATCTCCGTAAGTGCTAATTTGCATACCCGACGCGGAATTTCAACGAGAAATGCCCCCAAGCGGCGGCCGAGGTACTGCATCCTAAGATCCGACAGTGTAAAAGTATTACACCTGCCGGATCTATGCGTAACTGATTCTGTGAATCAGCCGCATAGATAGAAACAGGGATACGACGGCGTATCAGTAGATACGCCTGCGTATCCCTTTTGTGGATCTGGCCCTATATGCCCAGCATATGGGAGTTTGGTTGATAGTAATCCTTTTAGGTTGTTTCACCAAATAGTTTGGTGCACACATGTTCATGTCTATAATATTTTTTTATGCAAATTATATTACAGTTTGGATCACGTCTAGTTTATTTGGGTTTACGTTGATATAATATTTTTTTGACTTGACAGTGCTGCACTTTTTTTATTACTTTTTTTAGATGGAGGGTGTGAAACACATACCAAGTGCTGGCTAGCTGCCCACATCATTTTTGAGACATGGTTGCGCATATATATATATATATATTTTTTTTTTTTTCTTCATCTTGAATGTATCTGCTTTGGGAAACAATCAAATTGATGGGTTTAATTTTGCTTAATAATATTTTACTTCATTTACAATATTGCCTGCTTTTAACTTTATTTTTATTGTATCTTTGTTATATTATTGCACGAGATATATGCATGTATTGATAATAAATACCGATAAATTCACTAGTAGAAATGTTTTAAAATCTGTTGCCAGTTTATGTTTGATAAACTATAGATTGGTTTTATTTTTCAAAAAACTAACAATGAATAATCTATCGTTCATAGAACTGGTGTTATGCTTTAATTCTAACAAATTATCATGATTATGCAATGCATAATACTGTTTTCTATAGTAACCATGATTAACTGGCATCAATTGTCAACTAAATTAAACAAATATATGATTTTAGACTGACATACGTGCAGTGGCTCTGGCGTGAAATAATGAACAGGACTGACAAATACTGTACAACTACTCCCATTGAATGAACAAAGAGTGAAACTGAGCCAATTAGCAATGAAAACATTGAGAAAATATTGTCAGATCCGAACATGGGATTTAGAACATCTTCTGCTAAGGCTATTATAGGTGTCCAGGAATATGAATAATGCTATCTACCTTTGAATAAATAGACAAACTGGCAAATTCATAAACCTGCATTATAAGATGATCGTGTTGAAGAGGAGAATAATTAAGTTCCAGACCACTTATTATAACTCTCCTTCACTTTGACCTTTAGAAAACTTTACGTGTTTGTGTATAGATTAATTGTAGACAATCATTTAAATTTATCCAGGGGTGGGTAATGGGCCTCCATATAAACAAATGCCTTCATAATTCAATCTCTCTATTTCATGTTTGGTACTAATATTAATGCAGAGGCCTGCTAACATTAAATATAGTACTTTTGTAGTTTTATGACCTGCAGGGAGCAGTTAGGCTGCAGCCAAATTAAAGTGGAGTTTCCATCCCAAATTTTTTTTTTCATTATTGTGCTCATTAGACCTAAAAAAGTAAAAAAATAATATATATTTCTTTTTTTACTCATCTGGAAATGCCTGTTGCTATGCGGTCCCACGAAATCTGCCTTTGAAATCACCTAGGATTCTGACATCATCTCCCTCTAATGCTCCTGGGAAATGTGTGTCATCATTTCAAGGATGCAGTGCGCTGTCCAATTATCACTCCCCATCCAAGACTTCCAGGAAGTAAGTGCTTGTAGGCTTCACAATGCCCACAAGCAAAATGACAACGGTGTAGACATAGTTTTATAAACTATCTTTTTTGAATATCTATGCGGATCGGCGGCGGATTGTAAAATAGTAAGTGACCGGATTTATATTATAAAAACGCAGGATGAAAGGACATACATTTAAAAAATGCTAATTGTGGTTGGAACTTCGTTTTAAATATTTCTTAAATTATGAAGCAGTTTGTGTACTGCTTCTGGCAGTTTTTGTTTAGCATGTTTCAGCAGTTCCAGAAAAGTTAACTTCTGAGTTATGATTATCTAACAGCTCAGCCAATCAAGTAGGAGCTGTTCCTAGTGGTGTAAGCTAAAGGTGGTGAAAAAGGCTCACGTCTTCATGGATTCTGTAGCTTTTTGGCTTAGTCCTAATAGGTTGTGTGTTACAGGAGTCCAAACATAGCTCCCAACTGTCCCTAATTTTGAGGGACAGTCCCTGATTTGGAACAAAGTCCCTCTGTCTTTCTTTCCACCTCATTTGCCCCCCATATAGTTGTACATAAAATGCACTTTTTATCTTTCAAAAAGTAATTCCAAGTGCTAAACCTTTCATCCAATTTCTAAATTGCTGCATTTGTTTATAAATTTCAAAAGCCAGTATGAAGGAATAGTAGTGGTAATAAAACACTTGTGTGTGTCTTGTTTTTTTGGGGGGGGACATGGCACCAACAATATAATCTGACTTGCGGTGTGACTTGTGTGCTGAGAATCTTGAAAGGGAACTCTGCCAAAATGTAAAAAAAATTAAAATTACATGAGGTTCTTCCCCAAGACGATACCAGACCCTTCAATCTGGTATGGATCTTAAGGGGAACCCCCACGCCAAAAAAAATGGCGTGGGGGTCCCCCCAAGATCCATACTAGAACTTTATCTGAGCACACAGCCGGAAAGGTCAGCAAAGGGGGGGACCATGCGCCCCCCAGGCCATACCAGGCCACATGGTGGGGTTGGTGCTTTGGGGCACCTTGTCCCCATGGTGATGAGGACTAGGTCCTCTTCCCAACAACACTTGCCCGGTGGTTTCGGGGTCACCCAATGATGTAAGTTGGAGGCCACGCCCCTTGTGATGTCACTGCCTGGGGCATAATGGGACAATGATGTCAAAATGGGCATGGCCTCCAACTTACAGTAAAACTTACGTCAAAAGAGCGAGAAGACCCTGCAAAAGAGCAAGAAGATAGCAGAGAGAGAGGACAGCGCAGAGAGGAGAAGAATGAGAGGGGAGAAGGACCAGCAGAGGGTAGTATGTTTATTTATTTTTTATTTTTTATTTTTTAGGTGAATGGGTAGGGGTACCATGTATCCCATACATATTCACCTAGGGTGGGGGGCTGGAATCTGGGGGCCCCCTTGTTAAAGGGGCTTCCAGATTCCGATAATTCCCCACCCGCGGACCCCGACAACAACCTGGCAAGGGTTTTCGGGAGAAGGCCATTAGCCTCATCAACATGGGGACAAGGTGCTTTGGGATGGGGGCGCAGGGCCCCTCCTGGACCATACAGGCCACATGCCCTTAACATGGAGGGTTGGTGCTTTGGGGCAGGGGGGGTGCTGGCTTATTCTCCCCTTTCCTGACCTTCCGGGCTGCGTACTCAGATAAGGGTCTGGTATGGATCTTGGAGAAACCCCCATGGCATTTTTTTGGGTGTGGGGGTTCCCCTTAAGATCCATACCAGACCGAAGGATTTGGTATCGTCTTGGGGGGGGAGCCTCATTTTCTTTTTACATTTTGGCAGGACTCCCTTTCAAGATTCTCAGCACACAAGTCACACCGCAAGTCAGATCTCAGCACACAAGTCGTACCACAATTCCGACTTCTAGTACGACTTCTATTCAAATCAATGGGGCTCCCATAGGGAATCATTGATTTTGAATAGAGACAGAGAAATTCGGCTGAAAGCTAGCGCAGCTAAACGAGCATTGACGGCAATGCAAAACGTGGATAAAAATCAAATTTTTAACGCAGCTTTTTTCCTGGCATCGGTACTAGCTTTACAGTTCATTTTTAAAAGCCTGTGGGCATGAGGCCTTACTAAAGCTCTTTTTCGCTGACCCTTTCTGCTGCTTCGTTCACCCATCTAAGAAGCCCAGTTTGAGAATGCCAGAGGCATAGAGACTGACCACACTGACCCTGCGTGGGAACAGGTTTTCTCCACCGGCGCACTAGGAATGCTGCATGCTCCCCCCATAGTTAGGTAACTGCCGCCTCAAGAGTTGTAAGTCCATTTTGACCCTTTTTCCTTTTATTGCGGAAGCACTGCATTCTTGTTTTTGAATTAATCTACTATACCTTCCGCCTCCCCCTTTTTTTATTTTTTCGGTACAAAATTTGAGTTTTACCAGAAACCCTGGTTACTTTGATCCACGATCTACCACCACTGCCAAGACGTTATAATTATAGATCGCTATTTTTGTCCATTACATACAGAGGCTTCTATGTTTAATTTGTAGTGCTATTCAGTAGTTGCGCTTGACTACTCCTTGTCCTACTCCAGACAGTGGACAGCTTTGAAAACAATGCACTCCCTGTGTGACTGATATCTTTTTCAGCATGTTTTAAGAAATAAACAGATAATTGAGGTTAGCCAGGAAAGCTCATTATATCAGCAAATCTATAATTCTCTATATTGAATACAATAACAAAAACATGAAAAAGCAAGCATGTAATGTAAAAATCATATATAAATTACTTAAATGGTAATGTTACAAGTCTAAATAAAAGATGTTCTTACTGAAAACATACTCTTCTTTTCTTTTAAGTCTGCACTGCATCATGAACCATTATTACCAAAAAAGTGACCAACCTGGAAATAAAGGGTCACATAAGGACTTACATGAAAAATACATTCTATATAATGCTCAGAAGATTAGCACTCTCTAATCTTCTAATGAAGGAAATCTTTCCGGGTCTTTCTTCTTGTGTCAGGTAAAATAGGTTTAAAAAAATCCCTTCTTATTGAGGTTTACTGTAGGTCATGTTCCCACTGTTTTCAGATTTATTGGGAACACAACAACAGGCACATTTCAATGACTAAAACACAGAGAAGTATTCATGAACAAGCAGACTTTTAGCTTTGTATTGTGGGCAACCTGTTGTTACTGTAACCATTACAAAGCAGAACTCAAAAGAGATTAATTCATATGCATAGTCATCGCTATGCAAAGTGGGTCTTAAAACATGACCCACTGTAAGATATTAGGAACATTAGGATCTGCAATATTGTCCGTAGTACTGTATTGCAATCTGTAACAAAGCACAGGAACTGGCTGTGCTATCTGATAGGGTAGCCTGGATAACAAGATAAACTGAACAGAATTACAAATTTGTTGGCAGATAAAACAGTTGGGTGCCTGCATTTCATCTTTAACCACTTTGTAACTGCAATACCCCTTTTAAAATTCTTACACACAATGCCCTGTGTCATTAAATGGTAATTAGCATTGCATCAGAGAACTAGGAATGCACACATGTTCCTATTTCCTAGTTTAATTATTTGTCAAACTAACAAATAGTCATAGAGTGAGGCCGGTTTCACACTTGTACAACAAACGCTCCGACATTGGGAGCTCATGTCGCATGACGTGTGAAAATTAATGTTTCCCTATGAGAGCCATCTTTACTGGTCTGATACAAGTCTTTCCGACTTTGAAAATGCTCCCTGCACTACTTTGGTCCGACTTTGGTCCTACTTCAGCCCGGGCATCTGAATTACAGTGGCGTTTTTTTTGGAAGTGCCTGATTAGAGCCGTGGGCTCTAATAGGCATCCTGATTAGAGCCATAGGCTCTAATAGGCTTCCAAATTGGTAAACAGTAGGCGCAATGCTGTGTGTTCGCTGTTTACACAGTGTTGTGTTAGGGAAGCGAATAAATCACTTCCCTAACACTGACCCACCTCTCAGCCAATCAGGTGCACCACGTCTGGTTACCTGTCACTGTGACAAGACCCTTTCTCGCCCAGGTCCTGCTCTCCCGACACTCCTCTGCTACCAGTGAGTCAGATTGCAGATTGCAACGTCTGATGGTCCAGTCATCCAAGGTTCCAGGATCCAAACTACAGCTATGTGCCGTTCAGACCCATTAAGAACAAACACCAGGCAGGCTGTATGTAAGTTCAAACAGGACTCTTTATTTTCAAGTACACAGCACACTTTTATACAGAATTTGGAACATCCCACTCCCAACAACCGCTTTCCTATTGGTCAATTGTAAAGTATATGCAGTCTTCACTCAGGTCCCCCTTGACCATGCAAATGAGGACTTGAAATTGTCAACAGGGATTGGTCCAATAGCTTTGATAGAAAGACTTGTGTATTGAGACAGAAGCCCCAGGGGGTAATCAATGTACACAATAACCCGGTCTACTTAATTACTACCTCTGAGAGGTTACATTGCTTTAGACAATAGAATGCTAATTCAATACAGCTGACAGGCTTCTGACTTTTTAGAACAATACAAAGTCCCTTAGCGTAAACACATACATCTTCAAACATACATAATAGATTCAATTAACCTTCAAGCCCCGATTCTAGCTAGACGGACTGACTCCGACACCCGCTCTTAACCTGCAGAACACAATAAAAGGTATTTCGCAAGCTGGTTCCACTTAGCATTTCAAAAGCCTTGCATTGAATGTCCCTCTCCTGTGTAACAGATGTCAAGTAGAAACACTTTAATATCTCAAGGTCCATGACAGTCACCTGATTGGCTGAAGCGACAGGCACTGTGATTGGATGCCTATCAGGCGTTCAATCATAGCAAAAGACAGGAAGAGTACAGGAGAAGATATTTAGGACTCGAAGGGAGCGTGGAGGACAGCGCCGTGACCCGAGACAGGTAAGTGCCAGGCGTGGGGGGGGGGCACACTGGCAGCATTTGATGGGGTACACTGGCAGCAATTGATGGGGCAAACTGGCTACAATTGATGGGGCGCACTGGCAGTAATTGATGGGGCACACTAGCAGGAATTGATGGGGCACATTGGCAGCAATTGATGAGGCACACTGGCAGCAACTGATGGGCACAGTGACGGCAATTGGTGGGCACACTGGCAACAATTGATGGTTACAGTACTTGCTTTTGATGGCACAGTGGCGGCAATATATGGGCACAGTGGCTGCGCTTGATTGGCACAGTGTCTGCAATAGATTTTTTTTCAGTTTGTTTGCGCCCCCCCCCAAAAAAAAATGTTGAACACTAGCCGCCACTGGAATTGTGAGAGCAAACGCTGTTGCTGTCAAGATAAATAAATGCTGCAGTGCTGCAGCTGAATGGCGTACCTGAATTTGTTGTGTCATTTTGTTTTGTATTGGTTGTATGGGTTGATCCTGGAAAAATACAAGAATTATCCTCGGTACCTAGGACAATAAAGAGTCAGCAATTTAAGCCGTACCCAATTAAGGAATGCCTCCTTTAAGGATAGTTACCTATAACGTTAGAGGTCTAAACAGCCCAGGGAAACGCCATCAAATACTGCGGGAATTGAAAGATCTGGCAGCAAATATAGTTTTCTTGCAAGAGACTCATTTTAAGTATTCATCCAGGGTGGGCCTGAACTCTACAGATTTCCCAGTGTGGTTTCACGGGTACTCCACCAATAAGAGATCAAAGGGAGTAGCGGTGGGTTTTGATAGGAATACACCATTTATCTTAAAAGGAATGGAATCAGATCCCGAAGGAAGGTTCCTATTTGTAAAGGGATATTTGTTTAATAAAGAATATACACTAGAAAATATTTACTGTCCTAATGTCCACCCTAGTCTGTTTTTAAAAAATGTATTGAATACATTGGAACATTTTAGAGAAGGAAAAGTGATTATGGGAGGAGACTTGAATTTTGTCTTCCAACCCGAGTTTAGATACACAGCCTGTCTCCCTCCGGTTGGAGGGAAAACACTTGAGGTCTGTTAAACAAAAATTACATCAGCAACATCTTGAGGAGGCATGGAGATTCCTGCACCCAAGAGGGAGGGACTTTACATTCCAGGTACATTCCTCATATTCAAGGATTGATTACGTGTTCCTAGACCATCAGCTCTTGGAAGGCTTAATAAAGGCAGAAGTGAAATTGATCACCCTCTCGGATCATGCTCCGGTTGTGGTTAGCTTGGAACTTAAAGATATAGCGGATAGACAAAGATCCCGAAGGTTGGACGAATCACTTCTATATGACCAGGCCATAGTGGAAGATTTGAAGGGAGAATTGTCTCTCTTTTTCATAGAGAATAATGTAGAGAATATTGCACCAACTGTCCTGTGGGAAGCCCATAAGGTATTCATGAGGGGAAGATTGATTGGAGAAGGGGCTAAGAGGAAAAAAATCTGGACAGCCCAAAAACAATCATTGCTACAGGAAATTCAGGAGTTGGAACAGATACACAAAAGAATAAACGATAAGGAAGTAATGGTGGAGTTGACGAGAAAGCGGGAAGCCTTAAGAGATATGCTGGAGCAAGAAACTAAACAAGTTTTCATAAGAAGGGCTAGAAAGCAGTATATATTTGGCAACAAATCAGGGAGACTGCTGGCAGAGCAAATAAAACCGAGAAGGAATCCAAATTATATAGCAAAAATAAAAAATAAAATAGGAGAGATGAAACATTCCACCAGGGATATTAATAAAATATTTACGGAGTACTATCAATTATTATACAGAGTAAATGACTTACAGGACCCCGGAAATATACAAGATAGAAATGATAAGATAAGAGGATACCTGGAGCGAATAAAACTACCTGAAATACCAGAGGAGGACTCAAGGGGACTAGATAAGTAAATCTCCAGAGAAGAAATAGAGCAGGCTATTAAATATAGCAAGGCTGGGAAAAGTCCCGGCCCAGATGGTTATACCTCTTTATATTTAAAAAAAATTATTGGAAATTTGTCTCCTTATTATTATTTATATATTAACTCAATAGGGTAAGGATTTAAGATACGAGGAGAAGCCTTATGCGCTGATATATCTCTCTTAGCAAAAGAGGGAAAAGATCCCACCATGTGCTCTAGCTTCAGGCCAATATCCTTAATCAGCGAGGATATGAAAATGTATGCGAGGATACTGGCCGTGAGACTAAAGCACTATATGCCATAACTCATAGGAGAAGATCAAGCAGGCTTTGTCCCCGGAAGAGAAACGAGAGATAATATCTTAAAAACAGTCCTCCTGATACACGAAGCAAAGAAAAGTAGGAGACCAGCCCTGTTCCTGTCTATAGATGCCGAGAAGGCCTTCGACAGGCTGGACTGGGATTTTATGCTGCAGACACTATATAAATTTGGTATAGGACCCCGCATGATTAAATGGATAGAGGCCTTATACTCTATTTTGGTTAACGGGACCCTTTCAGAAAGTTTCAGGCTTTTTAATGGAACCCGTCAGGGCTGCCCACTTTCCCCTTTGCTTTTTGTGCTATCATTGGAACCTTTCTTAACATCCATTAGAGCAAACCAGGAAATTAAAGGCATCAAAAGGGGTCAAGAATACAAAATATCTGCTTTTGCGGATGACATTATGGTATATATAACAAACCTTACGCAAACCCTCCCAAAAATCATAGAAGAATTGGGAAAATATGGGCAGGTTTCAAACCTAAAGGTAAATACGACTATCATGGTTCGGCAGGATAAGTGTGGTCAAAATGATGATCCTCCCAAAGGCTCTGTACATATTTCAAAGCTTGCCGATAAATATTCCCAGAGCATTTTTTAAAACTCTGAGATCGGTAATACAGAAATTTGTGTGGAACAATAAAAGTAATTGTATCGCCTTACGGACATTAACTAGATCAAAGGAGAAGGGAGGAGTATTCCTCCCGGACCCGGAAAAATATCACGAGGCAGCAATCATACGGAGGGTCATGGATTGGGCCTGCGTCCCCCAACAGAAAAAATGAGTAGAACCGGAGGCAAAAATATGCAACTCGGAGTTAGGGCAGACCATTTGGATTCCAAAACAGTTTAGAGGCCCCTTGGAAGAAGCTGCCCCGATTACGCTAGAAGCTTTAAGAACGTAGGACAAGCTAATTAAAAATATACAAGGACAATATCCACTTCCAGACCTGCGCACGACGATGTACGTCCTCTTTTTAAAGATTGATATCTCGGTAACGACAGCAGCTGCTGCCACAACCGAGGTATCGATCTTTAGTGTGCGCAGTCCGGTACACGATAACGGCGTCTCCGAGGCGGATTCACCGCGAGATCGCCGTTATCGGTGGCGGGAGAGGGTCCCCCCCCCTCCCACCGCTCTCCCGCGCCCTCCGCCGCTTACCGGAGCCGTCGGTAGCGGCGGAGGAGATCGGGACCGTTCGGCTGGTGACTGGGGATGAGACTGAAGGAAAAATCTCCTTCGCCCGTCCCCATAGCTCTGCTGGGCGGAAGTGACATCAGAACGTCAGTCCCGCCCAGCCTCTTAAAGAGACAAATTTTTTTTTTGTCATTTGAAAAAATGACAGTTTAAATTTTTTTTTTTTTTTTTGCATTTTAGTCTAAATATGAGATGTGAGGTCTTTTTGACCCCCAGATCTCATATTTAAGAGGACCTGTCATGCTTTTTTCTATTACAAGGGATGTTTACATTCCTTATAATAGGAATAAAAGTGATCAATTTTTATCAGTGTAAAAAGTAATAAAATAAATAAAAATAAATAAGAAAACAAAAAAAAATTTTTTTAAAGCGCCCCGTCCCGACGAGCTCGTGCGCAGAAGCGAACGCATACGCGAGTAGCGCCCGCATATGAAAACGGTGTTCAAATCACACAAGTTAGGTATTGCCGCGATCGTTAGAGCGAGAGCAATAATTCTAGCCCTAGGCCTACTCTGTAGCTCAAAAAATGCAATCTCTAGAATTTTTTAAACATCGCCTATCGAGATTTTTAAGGGTAAAAGTTTGACGCCATGTCACGAGCGGGCGCAATTTTTAAGCGTGACATGTTGGGTATCATTTTACTCGGCGTAACATTATCTTTCACAATATATAAAAAAATTGGGCCAAATTTATTGTTGTCTTATTTTTTAATTCAAAAAAGTGAATTTTTTCCAAAAAAAGTGCGCTTGTAAGACCGCTGCGCAAATACGGTGTGACAAAAAGTATTGGAATGACCACTATTTTATTCTCTAGGGTGTTAGAAAAAAAATATAGAGGGCCAAATTCTCAAAAGAGATACGCAGACTTAACTCCATTTTTCTAATTTTACACGGCGCGTATATTTGCGCGCGATCGTCAAAACGACTTAAGCAAAGATTTCCGTATTTTCAGCCGTACTTAAATTAGTTACGCCTGCGCATTCCCGGGCGCAAATTACGCTAGGCTCGCCGCTGTTTTTGATAGGCAAAGATGCAAATGAGGGAGTTAGGGCGATTCTCAGAATTAAGTGTGTGTGCCGTATTTTCCGCCCTGTGCGCACCTGTTAGTTTTTCTGACTAAATTTCCACATTATAAAACCAGCCCTAATTTTACACATGCTGTGGAAGGGTTTGCAGAAGGGAGTTACAGCTCTAGTTGTGAAGTTTGTTGCTGAAAAATGCCAGGACCAGCAATGATTTTGACGGCACTTGCTGCCTTACAGGCACAAAGGAGGAGGAGGGCACAGAGGAGGAGGATGAGGGCACAGGCGCGTGTTTATCGGCCACGCCGTGATATTTGGCAAATGCCAGTTTATGAGGTCATTGGCAACTACCGATTTGATAGGGAGGCCATCCTGGAGATTACCCAACTCCTTCATGAGGATCTAATCGCCCCAACCCTACGTTCCCATGCCCTGACACCTCTGGAAAAAGTTATGGCAACACTGCATTTTCTAGCGAGTGGCTCCTTCCAGCGAGCATCTGGAGGTGTGGCTGGGATGGTGCAGTCCACCATGAGTAAATGCCTACATCAGGTGGTCCCTGCCATACTGCGGCGCATGAGCCATCAGTTTGTCATGCCCACCCAGGAGGACCAGCGTGTGCAAGCCATGACAGACTTCTACAATATTGCTGGCTTTCCTAAGATCATCGGTGCGATTGACTGCACCCATGTGGCACTCCAGCCCCCCCATGAAACTGAACACCTGTTCAGAAACAGAAAAGGGTGGCATTCCATCAACGTCCAGATGATTGTAGATGCCCATGGCCTCATCTGGCACGTTTGTGCCAAGTTTCCAGGGTCGTGCCACGACAGTTTTATTCTACGGCAGACCAAGATCTACCAAGACTTGGAGATGAACGTTTATGGAGACAGCTGGCTGATTGGTGAGTGACATTGGTGTCAGGTATGCCCCCCCCATGATGGAGACATCACAAGGGGCACATGCATGACTAATATCCTCCTGTCTTTTCCCTTACAGGTGACTCAGGATATGCATTGGGACCCCACCTGATGACCCCCTTTAGAAACCCCCAAACACCCGGAGAACGAAAATACAATGAGGTGCACGTCCAGACCCGGGCTATAGTTGAGCGGACTTTTGGCATGCTAAAGTCACGATTCCGATGCCTGGACAAGACTGGGGGTACACTATTGTATTCCCCAGACTTTGTATGCAAAATTATTGGTGCATGTTGCATACTGCACAATTTTGCATTAAGAAAGGGCATGCATGTGGACATATCTCCTGACCTGACCCCCCACCCAGGCAACCCCCCCCCCCCAAACCCCTCTACCCGGTCTGCTGAGGCCCAGGCAATCAGGAGACAACTGTCTGAAGGCATCTTTGCCCAGTAAATGCATCCTAATACAATTTTTGCTTTTTATTTGCCAAGACCAAATCACAGAGATTATGTGACCTTTAAATCTTTATTTTGTTAAATAAATGCACATTACTTATATGCCAAACAGAATGTTTATTTTGATTTACAAAACGCACATTAATTATCTCACAATGAGAATGCATGAATGCACGTCACTGTGGTCCCTAGCACAGACACATCACATGCACATAGAATTGGATTAGATCCAAGTACCCCCCCCCCCCCCCCTTTGGTACTTGGGAGCAGTAACGCCCCGCCACGGCTCCAATTATGTCACTGTGCATTCATACACCATTCAGGAACCTAGGATGACTTCTCCCTGGTCCTGGGGATCCCTACTCCACCAAAACTGAGGGTGACACCCTTATGTTTTCAGGAATGCCATCCCCCCACATTCACACATCATTCACACACATAGACCAAATCATAAGTACAGTGTAAAAAAAAAAAAAATAAGTACCCCTGCAAATTAGGGATGTTGCCGAGTGCTCCTTCTGGGCTGCCCACGGGCACGGGCACGGTCACGGGGACGGGCACGGGGACGGCCACGGGGACGGCCACGGCCAACTGGGGGATCTTCACGGGGGGGGGGTCTGTGCAGGGGAGGGAGTATTTTCAGGGGGGGGGGAATGTGCAGGGGAGGGAGTATTCTCAGGGGGGGGGGACTGTGCAGGGGAGGGAGTATTTTGAGGGCGGGGGGACTGTACAGGGGAGGAAGCAGCCTCCCCTGGTGTCTGTCCTCCTGCTGGCCTTCCCTCCAAGGCAACGGCTATCCTTGTCAGACAGGAAGTTATGGCAGCCGTATTGGCCTGCACAGCCCGGGTATTGGCCTGCACAGCCTGGGTGAGGGCAGTCACCTCCTGGGCCACACCTGTTGTGGCGTTCCTCATGTCCCACAAACAGGTGATGACCCCCACGGAGTTGGTGGCCACGTCACCCAGTGACTCCCTCATTGCACCCAGGCTGCGCTCCACCTTGGTCATTGTTTTTTGGATCGCAGACAGACTGCGGGTCTGCCGGACATTGTCCCTCAACAGACTGACCGGCAGACGCACCAACCCCCCCCTGTTTTCAGGGGTCGGCATCCTACTTGCCCCTGAGGCTTGTGGCCTTGGAGGAGGAGTTGGAGTGAGCCATGGGTGCTGCTGCATGTTGGAGGAGGGTTGGAAGGGGCGACCCATGATGGTGGCCTGACTTCTGGGCGCCTGTGGGGTTCCCTCAGGGGATGATTCAAAGGTCATATCTTGGCCCATCATTATTTCCTGCCCAATCAGAATATTGTCATCTTCCTCCCCCTCATCCTCCTCCCACTCAACATCCAAATTAGGGGAGTTGTGGGCACTCCCCTCCCATGGCGAATCCTGCCCTTCTTGTGACTCTGCATGAGCCTGTCTTGGGGGTGGTGCAGCAGCCTGCCCTGATGGGCCAGCAACCTCCTGACCTGATGGGCCAGCAAACTCCTGACCTGATGGGGCTGCCACCTCCTGGGCTGATGGGGCTGCCACCTCCTGGGCTGATGGGCCAGCAACCTCGTGACCTGATGGGGCTGCCACCTCCTGGGCTGATGGGGCTGCCACCTCCTGGGCTGATGGGGCTGCCACCTCCTGGGCTGATGGGGCTGCCACCTCCTGGCCATCTGGGGAGGACACAAAACAATCACAGGTTGTTGTATCCACAAACTTGGCACATCTTCCCTTCCCCCACCCACACATGCTAATCACCAGATAGAAATTCAAAAAAATTACCTGTCCTCATAAGAGGATCATTGTCAAAGCCAGGCAGGCCCACCACCTGCTGTGGGTGGAAACACTGGGCCACTGCCCATTCCTCCTCACTCATCCTGACTGGGCAGGGTCCCCCTCCTCCAGTGCC
Organism: Rana temporaria; assembly: GCF_905171775.1. Lineage (NCBI taxonomy): Eukaryota > Metazoa > Chordata > Amphibia > Anura > Ranidae > Rana > Rana temporaria. Next base: position 242,802,182 of record NC_053491.1, read on the forward strand.
CCTGGTATGGGCATGCAGCGTTGCCAGCTTGTTCCGGGACACGCTCCTCAAGTCATTTATTTTTTTTTGAACTCCAGCGATGGTCCTGGTCTCCCCCCCCCCCGCCGCATTGATCTGATCGGTGATCTTTTGAAGGATCTCCTTCCTCCTGGCCGGGGTGGTGGTGTGGCTCTCAGGGCCATGGAGAAATCGCCCAAATTTAAGGACGCCCTGAGCAAGTATATGCTTCTCTGCCGGTGAAAAATTTAGCTTCCTGCGCTTGGGAGCCATGACAGACAACACCCAGCAACAGGGAACTCAGCCAACAAACAAACAACAATACACACACACACCAAAGAAAATACAAACAAGCCAAAATAAAAAATAGACAGACAGCTACTATTAATTCAAAAACAAACAGGCAAAAAAGAAAAACAAAAAATATAAACAAAACCCCAAAAAAAATATTAGTAAAAACAAACAGGCAAACAATCAAAACAAAAAACAAATTAGCAAAAACAAACACCAACTATACCCTCCAACTCCACAAACACTTTTCTCACAAAACAATCTTACCAACAAACACTGACAAACGTTCAAAGCAGAAGCAACTTGCTTTAGGAAGGGAACACAGGGAAATACTTTTGCAATTGAAGTGTGTTTGACTGGGGCTATTTAGCCACAGGGCGATCTTCAAACTAAGTACGCTTGGCCTTTTACCTATCTCACTGATTGCGCTGACCAAAGTTCTGCACATGCGCATTGAGGTCCAGATTCGTGCGCGCATGCGCAGTACGGCCGGCACTTCATTTGCATGGGGTCACGGCTCATTACAATGAAGCACGCCCACTTCAATCCCACTTGCCATAACCACGCCTTAGGCATTGAAACTTAAGTTAAGGATGGCGCAGTTTTGAGCGCAAATGCACTGAGAATACGGTAGTTACGACACCAACTTAGGGCGCCCTAACTTAAATGACATAAGTTAGATAATCCTAAATTTACACATGGTTTTGAGAATTTGGCCCATAATGTTTGGGGGTTTTAAGTAATTTTCTAGCAGAAAAAACTGTTTTTGTCTTGCAAACGCCAAATCTGAAAAACACCTAAGGTCTGGAAGTGGATATAATAGCCCCCTAATGCCCTTAACAGGGAATAATTATTTCCCACCAGGGAATGATAATAAATTATATTTAAGATGGACCACATCTCCCTACCTGAGATTAGGAGACGTTATGAGGGGGAATGCCCTATGTTCATTAAGCGAATTGCGGGAAAGATATGGGCCCACTCCTTGGGAAGCCTGGAGATAGAAACAGATGCAACATTTTGTAGACACCCTCCCAAAACCTCTTCGGGGGGTTGGTAGGATGAATACATGGGAAAAACTAGCTGATCAAAAGGGGATAGATAAGCATGGAATTTCTACCATTTACAAGCTCCTGATGACACATCTAGAGCGAGGGGCAGTGTGCCCAACGGAAAGCTGGGAATTAGAACTAAACCAGCCACTGCCAGACATCATGAGAAGTAGAATCTTGGACTATGTCCATTCTACTTCTGTAGATACATACATAAAAGAAATGAACTTATAATTACTAGTCAAATGGTATTATGTCCCAGCAAAACTATATAAGATAAATTCCCAGGAAACACCTCTATGTTGGAGGGAGTGTGGGGAGGTGGGAACGCATGCCCACATTTGGTGGCAGTGCCCAAAGATTCAGTTATATTGGATCCAAATGTTAAAGCTAGTTAAGGAGATCAGCGGAATTTAAATTAGCTTGGACCCATGGCAATGCTTGTTCCATGCTACGACTATCCCCAGGAAAAAATATAAAATTACAATCATCCCAATACTATAACATGCAGCAAAGACATTGATCCCGAAAAGATGGAAAGACAAGCTAGCCCCTCCTATACAAGATTGGTTAAGGGAAGTAGAAAGGATAAGAAGTATGGAGGAGGTAACGTCCCAACATAAGGAACTAAATAGTGGAACTTGGGGGGGCTGGGCGAAGTTCAGACAGTCTACGGTTTACATAGACTACATGTGTAGTGAAGATAGTATTTAGGTAACTTTGGCCTGAGGTAGGACTAGGGACTCTTCCCCCCCCCCCGGGAGGAAGCCTTGGGGGGGGGGTTTCCTCCCGTTCCCTCTCTCCCTGGCTCAAGGGAGGGGGAGGAAAGGAGGGAAAATCTGAGTAGTCACATAAATTAAAGGGTGAGAAGCACAAGTTGTACTTAAATAATATAGTTTGGGTTAATAGGGGGGGTTAGGTTAAGGGAAAGAGAAAGGAAAGGAAAAGATGTGTTTTTTTTCCTCTTCACTCCTTCGAGAGAGGCATACAGGCAATGGGGTACGAGAGTTCACTCTTGTCCCCTCATAACAATAGTATGTGGTGGGCACAGGCAACAAAAGTTTAGAAATAGAAATTGGGCACCCAGCACTTAAAATCCCCCATCCCCCCCTTTTTTCTCTCTTCCTGGGGTGGGGAAGACGGGCAGGAGAGGGTAAAGGTGGAGGAGAGAGTAAAAGATTAGGAGGAGGCAGGATTGACCCATATTGTTGTGATATGTGTAATTGTTTATTGTTGTGATTTATGTATATGAAATGTTGAATCTATTTTAATTGTGGAATTCTTTTGTATGCTTATCGATAATATAATGTAAATTATATCTGTGTTTTAAAAACTTAGTAAAAACAAATTAAAATATAAAAAATAATAATAAGATATATAAATCAGTGCTGCAGCTGAATGGCATACCTAAAAATAAAATAAAGAATAGAGAAAGAATTAAACTATAACTATTTTTGGAAGAAAAATATTGCTCTAGAATTGGTCTAATAGTCTGCACAAAACAGTAACATCAAATAGATAAATATTTCATTGGAAATAAATCATAAACAGTCCATAAACAGTCCCATATGGTGCTCGTGCTCAATAGATGTATTCTATGGAGTAGTGCTCAGACTGGGTGCCCCACAAAGATGTACACTCACCTCCTAGGTGTTGACCACCTATCGCTAGTATGGTCTTGTAAGCATGTGGGGATACCCCAAAATCAAATCCTTAGGGTAACGTCTGGGAGAAGTGCCTCATTGGGATGGATGGGGATGATAAGAACAGGAAAAAAGCCTCATTGCGCAATGCTGTATAAAATATTTATTTGTTCCACAAAAGTAAAAAATGTTCACTTACATTGCTGAGTGCCTGATAGTCCTGTTACCCGGCGTGTATAGCAGGCGATTGAAATAAAGGGTAATCGGCCCTGGAACAAAATGGCCCCTGTAGCAGCGTCCTGGTGCACGATTCCTGAGTGGGTTGAATTGGGCGGAAGTAACGCAATGACGCAGTAATACCTCCATACTATTTTTGGCTTTTTTTTTTACTTTTTTTTCTTACACTTTTATTTGTAACTTTAACGATTCCAGGTTTGGGTCTCTAAAAATGTGATGGCATCTTTGGAGACCCTGTGAAAGTGTGTTCTAGTCTGTGTAATGCTGTGCCCTATGCTAATACTCCACTAGTGTGTGGTACCATTCAAAAAGATTCACTGATGCAGAGACCAGGTTGGTCAGGACAGAAGGGACAACAAAACCGGGTGTCATGCCTAAATCTCCTTAATGACCTCAACTGGTCTTTGAGGTCCACCCCTCCCATATTAAGGTTATATTCGTGGACACAGAGGGGCTTCTGCACAACACCAGTCGCCGTTTGAATTTGGACCGTCGTGTCTGCGTGAAGGGAGGACTACTGGAGACGCTAGTATAGATCTGATCAGATTGAAGATATTGATCCGATCAGACACTATACTACTAAGAGAGGTGTATGGTGTGTGCGTAGGTGTTAGTGCTACTGGCACTAATCTGACTCTGCCTGGGGCGACGCAGACCCTAAATGACGCTAAAAACTGATATCACCCACCGGGTAAGTCAGGGGGTTAAACCTTTATTTAGGTAATATACGGCATGTAGCCTGATGCTATAAAAAAAAACTAACTAACCAGAGTCACTTCTAACACTAATACGTGATCACTGGTGACAGGGGGTGATCAAGGGGTTAAACCTTTATTGGGGGGGTTAGGGGTACCCTAAAGCTACCTGGGCCCACCGATTACTGCCCTAATGCTGCTTAGTGTCACAAATTACACCGGTGCAGTGATCAGTGAAAAATCTGACAACTACACTGGGTGACACTGTGACAGGGAGTGAAGGGGGGTGGCAAGTGTACCTACATGTACTGGTGTACCTACGTGTACTGGTGTTAGTGTAGTGTTGTTGCAACTTACTGATGTCTCCTCTCCTCTCTCTGGAATGAAAAGAGTTCCACGAGGGGAGATAACATTACTTCCCCTGCCTGTGTTTACACTTACAGGCAGGGGAAGGATTTCATTCACCAGAACAAATCAGCAGGTCTAGGCCATAAATAATAGGCCTAGACCTGAAGATTGATCGGTTCTGGAATGAATTCGATGGTCGCGAGCGTGCCCCGTACCTGTACGGAGTTTCGCGCAGCGGTGCCATTGTGCCGCAGTATATGTATGCAAGCCACTCTGGAACCGGTTTAATCATTCCAGTGGTGGCTGGACAAGTGGTGTTACCCGTATTGGCCATTACTTCTTTGTTGCAGGCCCATTGACATTGAAACATTGTGTAAACAAATTGGATCTCCCATTCTCAGGAAAAATTTAGGTTTCACTAAATCTCTCACTTTCTGTCTTCCAGACTTGCTGCCATTTTCCCTTCATCCTCCCCTTTATGTTTCAGGGACTGTTACACATTAAGCTCCATGTTACACGTATGGTGGGAATGCCCGAAAATTAGGGGATTTTGGAACAAAATGTTTAACCTTATCTGGAAAGTCTCAGGCCAAACTGTCCCAAAGTCTCCCCAAGTAGCTCTGTTGAATGGCCTTATTCCAAAAAAAAAAAAAAAACACACCCAAGAATTGATCTTCTTTATGCTACTAGGAGCAAAGTTTACTATTAATAAGGCTGATAAGTGATTCACGGTATCTTTCCTGCCAGCCAAAAGAAAAATGGTAATTTCTATCCTAGAGACAGCTAAAAGATTTGAAGCAATATAGGAACCATGGGCCCGATACGTGGGAACCTATTTCACTTCGGCATCAAAACAATATAAACAGGGTGGTTACCCTGGAATCTGGTACATCTTCTTTCTCTCACTCTCTCCTACTTTTCCTTTCCCTTTCAAAATGTTCTTGTTTCCATCATAAGTTTGAAGTTTATAAGAGTTTATATCTCTAAATGTTGTGGTTCTGAGCCTTTATCAATATCACAAATTCAGGAGTCAGCAAACTACTGCAGAACAGATGCCTGGAAACTCCCATGTAGGACTCATTTGTCGTATCTTTAGACTTAATGCTCACCATGGGAGCCTTCCACCACTCAAGAAACCATTGGTTTTTGGGACCGATAGCGACAGAAGTTGCACTTACCACTGAATTTCTCATCGGTCGCCTCTCGACACAGTATGTACCCAATAGTGGTGTCGGGAGTGACAGATGACCTGGCTGCTTTATCATTATTCGTTACTTGATATTCAGAACACAGGAAGCTCCTCCACTGTATTATCTGTATATTGCTGAGATATAATTTCCTTGACAGATAATATGTACTGCTGATCAAACACTCTTTGTCTTTGTGATATGGTTATTATTTCCTGTATTTCATGCTTCTTAATAAACACTTTGAAAGTAAAAATGTGATAATTGATTGGTTGACCGTGTGCTCAGAGGTGGCTGACCAAGATTAGCAATATCTTTAGTAGGGAGCCATCCCCGTGGAGTTACAAAACGCATGCATCTAGTCTTACCCTTCCCTATTAACCCCCCATAACTGTTTATTATCAGAGCCAGGCATAAAGTCAGGATTCTGAATCACCGGTGTCAAAGGGGATGGGTAAGGTGACAGGCGTGAGAAAGTGTTTGTTTAACCACGTCGATCGTAGCACCAATAGTTGGGTGAGACTTAAGCTTATGATAATGTTTGGGTGCAATCCAGGGAAGAGCAGATAAGACTATTGGTGTGATATGTTGTTCTATTTTAACCCATGGTTTCACCTGTGAAAATGTACACCACATTATTACCCTAAACAGATGAAAAGCTCTATAATATGATAACAAGTCGGGGTAGACCAATAAAACCCTTCTTTTTGGGAAGAACCAGCAGGGTGTAACTAGTCACTTTATTACTCAAGATAAATTTAGACAACATAGCCCGTAGTGAGCGAAAAATAAATTGAGGCAATTTGATAGCTACAGCCTGCATAAGATATAATATCTGAGGGAGGGTTGTCATCTTAAAAGCATTATAGCTACCGAACCAAGTAAAAGCAAGAGTCTGCCACACTTAGAATTATAAACGTATTTTTGATAATAATGAACAAAAATTGGTCTCATGTAATAATGCAATGTCTGGGGTAAGTTTAACTCCCAAATATTTCATGAAAGACTTTACCCATTGAAATGAGTAAAGATGTAACTTGGTAATCCATGCTGAAGAGAGGGAAATACTCATAGCTTCAGATTTAGAATAGTTTATAGAGAAATTTGAAAACTGTCCATATTGGGAAAAAAGTTGGAGCAGTCTTGGTAAAGAGGAATCCACATTTAGAAGAACTATAGGCTAGTAGTTCCCGAACTACATGTGATCTTTATTGGGCTTCGGAATCACCGTAATGTGCGCCCTCAAAGTATCTACTGGAAGATCGTGATCAGCTGTGATCGAATTATATGCCTGTAAAAAGTAAGGAGAAAGAATGTCTCAAAAGTTTTTATAATAGCTAAGAGTTAACCCATCCGGGCCCAGGGCCTTGTCTATTGTAGAGGAGGCTAGCACTAAGTCTAGTTCCTTACTAGTAATGGGAGCTTCCATCTCTTCACAGGCCTGTGGAGGGAAAGAGGGCATACTTGATTAAACTAAATAGGAAGATATCAAATCTGCACAAAGAGGGGGATATTGAAAATTTGGGGTATGAGGGTTATAAAGACTGCTATAGAATCATTTAAATTCTTTAGCAATAGAGGTTGAGTCTGATAGCTTAGTGCCAGATGTAGAGATAATTTGAGTAATTTTAGGTTTCCTCTACGACTCTCTTAACCCCCTTGGCGGTAAACCTGAGCGTGACTCGGGGTAGGTTTCCAATGTTAGGATCGGTATCCCCGAGTCACGCTCGGGGTGGACGTGCAGAGTGTGCAGCGGCGCGGCTTACCTTCTCGCTGGATCCACAGGCAAGTTACTTACCTTGTCCCTGGATCCAGCAATGCCACCCCGCTGTGTGAGCGAGCGGGACCTCCTCGCTCGATTCACAGTGTCCCTGTGTGCCGCCGATCTCCGTTCCCTGCGACGTTACGACGCACGGGGGCGGAGAACGACGCCAAATTCAAAAAAGTAAACAAACACTTTACATACAGAATACTGTAATCTTATAGATTACAGTACTGTATGTAAAAAATATACACCCCCCCCCTTGTCCCTAGTGGTCTGCCCAGTGCCCTGCATGTACTTTTATATAATAAAAAATGTTCTTTCTGCCTAAAAACTGTAGATTGTCCAAAAGTGTCCCTTTATGTCAAAAATGGTTTTAGATCAGCTAGAAAACAGCGATAATAAATTATAATCACTTGCAGAAATGTGCGATAGCGATTTGTGGGGAAATTCGTCATAAAAAAAAAAAAATAATGACAGCGACAATTCTGCAACTGAGCAATTTTCAGTGATTTTGAGTTGATTACATTATTGAATAATTTTTATTATAATTATATTATTATTTGTTATAATTATTTATAATTATTTATTATATTATAATTTATAATTTTGTTTTAAAAAAAAATCATACTCGGGATGCCTACAAGACTCTTGCTTGGTCAGATTTAAGTGAGTTATTTCTAAAAATTACAGGCCTACAGTATAAAACGCCAAATTTCCTTGCAAAATAATTGTACCGCTTTTGGTACGTAATTCCAGACAGAATCATACCGCCAGGGAGGTTAAGGTCCTTGCTAACATAATACCAGGTTTATTTCCAAACTCATAAATAGATTGCAATTTCTTCTGAACCCCTGTATTCATAATTTGATTGAGCTGCTGTCTCATGAGAAATAATTCTTCCTGTGTCTGAAGGGCAAGGGATCTTTTATATATGGCCTACAGTTGTTTAATCTCTGAGTACAGAGAAGCAATTTCAGAGCGTTGCTCTTTTTTAATCCTATCAGCATGTTTAAGAAAGATTTGTAGCGCTATACAAGTTACACATTCATTCATTCAAAAGAATGAATTCATTCAAAAGCTTTGGTGATAGGTGAAGCACTGTGATATACCACTGGATAGTAACTATTCAACAACTTAGGGATCTTCCCAGCTTAAAAAAAGTATTTCTTGAAGAAAAATAATCCAACTATGCATCTTTGAGAGGTCCAGAAGTAGCCTAGATCACTTTTTAGGTATATTAAGGCCTTTCACATTAAGGGAAATAAACCTGACTGGAGTGTTAACTGATACCTGTGGTAAGGAATTCACCATGGTCGTAGTCCCTAATAGAGAATGAACAGATGAATGGGAGGGGAAGGAGAAAAAAAGGAAAAAAAGAGGTCAAACAATAAAAATAAAAAACTCTACCCAACTAGCCCAATGGGGCTAGGAGAGGCATACATGGGGGTGTAAGAGTGTGGCAGCTGTGACTCTCAAGAAAAGCAAAAATAAAATAAAAAATCAAGAGCAGAAAAGAAGACAAATGCCATGGAGGTTCCTCTTCCAAGAGTAAACTAAAAATGTCTTAATTCGTAAGCTAGGTGCAGCCACAAGCAAGAAGATAGAATTCCATAATTCCCAAGGGAGCTATTACCTTCTTGCAGACCTAATATTAATCTCTACGGAGCAATGGAGGGATGTAGAGGAGAGAGAAAAAGGGAGAAAGAGAGATTATATATATATATATATATATATATATATATATATATATATATATATATATATATATATATATATATATACGTGTATAGTAGCTGGTCAATTTTTTTTTTATTAAACCCTTGTATATGCAAATAACCTTTTCTACTTTTGACAACACAAAAGCAGTGATCTACTGCTGCAGGAAGAAGCTGGACAGAGCTTCAACATCTCTGCCCAACCTCTATCCAGATATACTCTTACATCACTCGTGACATCACTACTCAACATGGAAGAATCGTGTTTACATTCTGTTTTTACATAGCGCTGCTATGGAGTGATAATTTCAGCTCTTAGGCTATCAACTGAGGATGCTGTGTGGGATGGCCATTAGGATCCTAAACCAATGACATCACATAACAACCAATGGCAATTTGGGGAAATAAAAATTAGGTTCCACCTGTAGTGCCACCCCTGAAGGAGTTGCATGAGTATATTTGGTTCTGTACTCTCAACCCCAAGTACACTCTCGACCCCTCTGGCACACCTAGTGATCAATGTTACAGTACAGGGGATATGGGGTCGGGAACCTGCGATCTGGGCTTGCTGACCTGCTATCCCAAAGCAGTAGGATGGCGGGCCACATCAAAAGGTGCAACCCTGGTTTAGTTCAATAATGTACAAAGGGAAGGAGTGTTACTCTAATTGGGACTTAACAAATTGGAGATACAAGTTTGTGGTGCAGCAAAATATACAGGATGCATTGGGGGATATGCAGAAAATACAATACAGTGAGACACAACCACTATTCTGTTGTATACAACATAGATAACCGGACGTGTTTTGAGTTTGGCAATAATTGTTATCTTCAGGGGTAGGTGATTGAACACAGGACGAAAAAGCGTCTATAATTAATAAAAGACAGCTATAAGAATATACGTATTGTAAGAACAGGCAGGAGATCAAGCAGGTTTACAATTCATCTATGATTCTATGACCATGTAATTCTGCTTAGGCAACCAGTAATTTTGCATCCATATAAAAACATTGGGAGAAGGTGCCACTGTCTAGAACCATGCAACTCCAGTCCGAAGGTACAGGCGCACCCAAGGTAAAACCAAGACTCGGGATATCTACCCACAGAGGGCGTCAGGGCCGTGCCCCACAGAGAATAACCCACATGTTGTCCAACGCAATGACAGATCGCTGGTGACAAAGAGAAAAGGGAGAATATGTGTATATAGTATGCTAACAATAAAGGACCTTAAACAATAAGGAGATTGGTGAGAATATGTGTTGGGCACATACATACCTAGCTGAGTTGCTGGATGGTGCAAACTACACAGAAGGAGGAATGGAGCTGGACGTCAGGAACAGATAGCCTTAGACACCCAGAGGATCTATGCCCAGACGGGTACCAAAACCAGAGGAGGGAATGTGAGGGGAGTAAGTGGAATCATAGATGAATTGTATAACTGCTTGATCTCCTGGCTGCTTTTACAATACGTATATTCTTATACCTTTTTCGTCCTGTGTTCAACAAAAAAGACACTGCCGACGACCAGCCGTGGATCTGTGACAGGCATGAGCACACAGATCCTGGATGGCAGCACCTTTCATTCTGCATCCAGTCTTCTCTTCGCCTTGTGGTCTCTCCCAGTCTCCCAGGCAGCCTCGTGATGTGTGATTTCTTCTCTTGAGTGTGGGCATGCTGGGTTGTGTAGTTCTGTCCCCAGAGACTACAGTGGGGCCACCTATGTTAGGGACTACATGTCCCAAGATGCTTTGCTCCCGGAGTCCTTCCTAATGTTTGGTTCTCTCCCTCTGCCAATGAGAAGCAGGGGAGGGAGCAGAGAGGAGACGGCTGTTCATATCAGTGCCACCTCTTTGTGACATGCAGTGCAGGGAGGAGAGGGAGGGGGAGAAATCCCCCACAGCTGATGACAGGCTCTCTCTCCCTGCCAGAGAGTCTGTCAGTGTCTGTGTCTCCAGCAGTGGTCGGCGGGAGATGCGGTGGCCTTTGGCAGGCTGAGCAGCACCCACTACACACAAAATTCCTACCAGATACCTGTAACAGGCGCTGTTGCGCCACCTGTCCTTGTGAAACAGGTGCCATTGCCGTTGCGCCAGTTCTCCTCTGTGAATAGGCGCTTTCATCACCGTATTGTGTTCCATGCTGGAACGCATATGGCGCATGCGCAATGACGTCATCGGACGGGGCCGTAATGCGTTCCAACTTGGAACGCAGAAGTGCGCAGCGAATCGGCGCCCTGTTTGAATTCAGTGCTGATGCAGTGCAGGTGTTATATGCCTATAAAGGCATTCACATTAAACTGAACCAGCGTTCTATTATTGTCAGCCGTAGCCTGTCAGCCGTAGCTCGGCCTATGGTACAGACATGGATGCCTTTACTCCCCATGCCGGAACAATGCTCAAGCCTCAACTACTACTTTGAATACCATCTACAGATGCTGCAACTTGGAGCCTTTGCTGGGGATAACTTCACAGACTGCCATATTGAACATTCTTCACCACAGGATCCACAGGATCCCTTGTACCTATACTGAAGTCTGCAAAACGGATAAGTTACAAGTACTATAGCAATACCTGCTACATATATACCTGCTATACAATTGCTGTTCCGTATCATATCTTCTACTGCTCAACATCTGGGATACTGTTGTGTATAGGACTGTCTGTGAAGCATTATGTTAACCACTTGCCGACCGCGCACCGTCGTTATACGTCCACAAGGTGGCTCGGCTGGGCGAGAGCACGTAATATGACGTCCTCTCTCCCAGCCGCCACTAGGGGCTCGCGCGCGCGCCCGCCACTCGCCCCCGACTCCCGTGCGTGTGCCCGGCGGGCGCGATCGCCGCCGGGCACACGCGATCGCTCGGTACAGAGCGGGGACCGGGAGCTGTGTGTGTAAACACACAGCTCCCGGTCCTGTCAGCAGGGGAAATGCTGATCTTCGGTTCATACAATGTATGAACCGAGGATCAGTGTTTCCCCTAGTGAGGCCACCCCCCCCCCACAGTAAGAACACACCCAGGCATACTTAACCCCTTCCCCGCCCCCTAGTGTTAACCCCTTCACTGCCAGTGGCATTTTTATAGTAATCCAATGCATTTTTATAGCACTGATCGCTATAAAAATGCCAATGGTCCCAAAAATGTGTCAAAAGTGTCCGAAGTGTCCGCCATAATGTCGCAATACCGAAAAAAAAATCGCTGATCGCCGCCATTACTTGTAAAAAAAAATATAATAAAAATGACATAAAAATACCCCCTATTTTGTAAACGCTATAACTTTTGCGCAAACCAATCAATAAACGCTTATTGCGATTTTTTTTTACGAAAAATATCTAGAAGATAACGTATTGGCCAAAACTGAGGAAAAAAATGTTTTTTTTATATATTTTTGGGGGATATTTATTATAGCAAAATGTAAAAAATATTCATTTTTTTTCAAAATTGGCTCTCTATTTTTGTTTATAGCGCAAAAACTAAAAACCGCAGAGGTGATCAAATACCACCAAAAGTAAGCTCTATTTGTGGGAAAAAAAGGACGCCATTTTTGTTTGGGAGCCACGTCGCATGACCGCGCAATTGTCTGTTAAAGCGACGCAGTCCCGAATCGCAAAAAGTACTCTGGTCTTTGGGCAGCAATATGGTCCGGGGGGTAAGTGGTTAAAGGCATATCTGTACTTAAATACCCAGAGCTATATTCACCTCTCATGTATAACTAATTGTTATTACTATAGCTCCTAATTGCCATATGTACTCTCAAAGTACATGAGCTATATTTACCTCTCATATATAGTTGTAGTTATACTACAGCTCTTAGTTACTATACTGAATGTACTCTCAAAGTGCCTGAGCTATAATGCCTCTCCTATGCAATTAATACTTGTTACTACAAATACTATATGTACTCTCAAAGTACCTGAGCTATATTGCCTTTCATATGCAATTAATATTTGTTACTACAAATACAATTTACTATGTGCTTGACAGAAGTATAAAATACTTATAGGCCTTGTCCTAATTGTTGAACATGTTCGCTCTAACTTTTCTATGCTAGGGTTGATGCTATTTCATAGCATCTCCCCTAGTGGCCTAAATACATCTCTACATGTTAAGGTTGATATGATGTAGATAACCCCCAAACTCCTGTTGCTAGGAGTGACACCTGGGGTCCCTTACTGATAATCACATGCATGTAGTGGTGTATTGGGATATTGTCCTTAAACTATAATTAAACGCTAAGCTCTGGTCGCATGTTGTAATGCGTCCATGCTTAATAGCTCAACGCCTTTCTTTATGTGACACAGAGATGATGTATAGATCCCCAAAACTCCTGTTGCGAGGAGTGACACCTGGGGCCTAGTACTGAGTTGTCGCATAGAGAATCGCATTGAAATCCTTGCTAACCGCAGTTGTGGTTCACTCCATTCACCAGTGCTGTTACAATATCTTATTCAGAGATCTACTCAACTTATGATCGCTGCAACCCGCTTAATGGTATTTTAAATTTTAATTGTTTTATTTTGCATTGGCATGTCCCCTAGGGCAGTGTGCCCTTTGTTTGATTTGGGGGGGGGGGGGGGGTTTACCATGCTGTTTTTTACAACAACAAAAATTAGCAAATGTTGCTGTAGTACATTCTACAGTTTTTCCACTTCACAGACAGATTTAAGCTGTTTCTCAAGCATGTTGTTTAAAGGAATTGTGCATTTTGAAGTTTCACTTTAAGCCTTGTTAAAAGATCTGCTCAACAATAAATTATATACATACAGACCCGGATTTACTCCCTTTGCCGCCCCAAGGCCGGGTCCTTCAATGCCGCCCTCGTCTACGCAGTACAGGGGGGACATTATCCGCCAGGGGACTTTTTCGGCAGGATACTGAGATGCATTGAGAAGCGGAGGGGGGGTTGCTGCTGCTGCTGCCGAGAACCATCTCACCTCCTCTTCCCTCTGTTTTCTCTCCTCACACCATCCGCATGACAGGGGGAACTCCCGAAATGAAAGTGAAAGTGTCCTCTCCTCTCAGCCACAGTGCCGCCCCTGCACCCACTGCCGCCCCGAGGCCTGGCCTTGTTGGCCTTGTCTGGAATCCGGCCCTGTATACATATATTTTTATTTATTTTTTTGCATTGGTACAAGTCTCCCCTGGCAGTCCTCAGGTTCCTGTGCCCTTTTTTGACAATACCTTGTCTATTACTCTAGAAAATTGGAGAATTAATTTTCAAGAATCTCCTTCTATTGACTTCAATTTGGGAAGGTATTAAAGTTTGCAATTTGTGTACTTGTGGACAAGGTTGCTGAATCTACCTACCAACTGGACCCAAACAGATTTGCTACTTATTATAAAGCACTATATAGCAAAGTATCTCTTCCCACACAAATCTGTCAATTTTCCGCCCCCTCTCTCCACTCCACCCCCTATATGCAATGGATAGATTCATGCATAGCATGAGTCTATCCATGGCTGCTGCGGCCACCCCTTATTCATGCGTACGGCCCTTTTCAGGGCACCGGGTGCATAAATTACAGCAGACTTTTTTTTAAGCACCGGATTAGAGCCAGAGGCTCTAATAGGTTTCAAAATAGGGTGGGCTTGGGTTGCAGAGCATGTGAACGGAACCCACCGAGATGTGTTACAACAGCGAATGAATATTCGCTGTTTAACCACTTCCCGCCCGGCCTATGGCCGATTTACGTCCGGGAAGTGGTTATGAAATCCTGACAGGACGTTCTAGAACGTCCTGCAGGATTTCATGCCGCGCGCGCCCGTGGGGGCGCGCATCGCGGCGATCGGTGATGCGGGGTGTCAGTCTGACACCCTGCATCTCCGATCTCGGTAAAGAGCCTCCGGCGGAGACTCTTTACCACGTGATCAGCCGTGTCCAACCACGGCTGATCACGATGTAAACAGGAAGAGCCGCCGATGGCTCTTCCTCACTCGCGTCTGACAGACGCGAGGAGAGGATAGCCGATCGGCGGCTCTCCTGACAGGGGGGGTTAGCGCTGATTGTTTATCAGCGCAGCCCCCCCTCGGATCGCCACACTGGACCACCAGGGATGCCCACCCTGGAGCACCAGGGTGGGCAAAAAAAAAAAAATGACAGAAAAATAAATAAATAAAAATGACAGAAAAAAAAAAAAAAAAAAAGCATAAAGAAAAAAAAAAAGATGCCAGTCAGTGCCCACAAATGGGCACTGACTGGCAACCTGGCAAAAATCAGTGCTGCCACCCCAGTGTCCATCAGCGCCACCCCAGTGTCCATCAGCGCCACCCCAGTGTCCATCAGTGCCACCCCAGTGCCACCCCACAGTGCCCATCCATGCCCAGTGCCCACCTATCAGTGCCCATCTGTGCCACCCATAAGTATCCATCAGTGCCGCCCATGAGTGCCCATCTGTGCCGCCTATGAGTGCCCAGTGCCGCCCATGAGTGCCCATCAGTGCCGCCTATGTGTGCCCATCAGTGCCGCCTATGTGTGCCCATCAGTGCCGCCTATGTGTGCCCATCAGTGCCGCCTATGTGTGCCCATCAGTGCCGCCTATGTGTGCCCATCATTGTCGCATACCAGCGCCGCCAATCAGTGCCACCTCATCTGTGCCCGTCAGTACTACCTCATCGATGTCCATCAGTGCCATCTCATCTGTGCCCATTAGTGCCGCCATATCAGTGCCCGTAATTGAAAGAGAAAACTTATTTACAAAAAAATTAACAGAAAAAAATAAAAACGTAATTTGTTTTCCAAATTTTCAGCCTTTTTTTAGTTGTTGCGCAAAAAAAAAAAAATCGCAGAGGTGATCGAATACCACCAAAAGAAAGCTCTATTTGTGGGGAAAAAAGGACGCCAATTTTGTTTGGGTACAGTGTAGCATGACCGCGCAATTGCCATTCAAAGTGCGACAGTGCTGAAAGCTGAAAATTGGCTTGGGCGGGAAGCTGCGTAAGTACCTGGTATGGAAGTGGTTAAAGACTGATCCTCAATCCGGCCAATCAGAAGCAGGTGTGAGACCCGTTTTCCAATTGGCTGAAAAGAGAAGACTCCCGATTGACCCAAGAGGAGGGAGGAAACGGAAGCCGCAACCGTTGCCATGATGACCCATGGAGAGCAGGAGAATGGAAGGCCGTCACCGCCGAGCATCGGAAGCCATCTGTGATGGGGTAAGTGCTACTGACCAACCGGGGGGGGTAGTTTTCCCTAAACAGATCCTACCCCACTGACAATATGGCTGTTCTTTCAAGATTATTGGGTCTCAGGGACCCATTTGTCCAGGAACAGGGGTTAAGTAGTACATTATAGGTTCAGTTGCAAATTTTCAGCTATTCATTAAATTAAAGTGGTTGTAAACCCGCATCAAATTATTATTTTTTTTTCTCCTGTAAGGCAAAAGTCATAATGAGCTAATATGCACCGCATATTAGCTCATTATGAAATACTTACCTTGGAACGAGGTGTGTAGCACTTACCTGGTCCACGCCGAGCGAGATTTCATCTTGCCTCGGCGTGTCTTCCGGGTATCGCCGCTCCAGCGCTGTGATTGGCTGGAGCGGCGATGACGTCACTCCTGCGCGTGCGCGCGGGAGATTTAAAACTCGGCAAGGTCCGGCGGCTGCCGGTCCTTTCGCCGTAGATCCCCCCTGCGCATGCGCCGCGGCGCATTGCGAGGGGAATATCTCCTAAACCGTGCAGGTTTAGGAGATATTCTCCTTACCAACAGGTAAGCCTTGTTATAGGCTTACCTGTAGGTAAAAGTCAAAAAAGTGGGTTTACAACCACTTTAAAGTTATACTGACCTACAAAACTGGGAGATCTGAAACAAACCCAAGGTGGCTTCTAACCCAAGCCTCATCCCAATTTTGCACCATTACTTTTTTGACGACTTCTGCTTTGGCTCTGCTATAATATACTATATTTAATTAGCAAAGTAATATGTAGGTAATAAAGCCTATTCAGCTGCTACACCTCTAAAATCACCTGTTCTTTTCCCTAAAAAACCTGAACAGGAAACTTATGATACTCATAAGATAGCAGGGAAAGTCCCTGACATCACATGCACTGCTGGTGGTAGATGACCCCCGCTGTGTTCTGGAATGAGAACAGGAAAAGGAAAATCAAAGTATATTGTTATCTATGGAAGACAAACATATGAAAAAAAAAACTTTAAAATTATGAGAGGGTGAGGTATATTTTACCAAAGAAACAGAGAGTGTTCACCTAGAAAGTGAATCTTCCATTTTAAATGTGTACCGTATATGTTCACTTTGAAAAGTGAATGATAGTAAATAACCTTTGTTTATTATGAGTGACCATGCATGTACAAATGGAAATTTAAAAAAGAACAGGGTTTTTGCTAGCACGAGACTGGTTAAAACTTAATTTTATTTACTAAGCTCAGTAAACAAATACTTTGCTAAGTGAAAAGTTTATATTCCTTTGGTAATCGAACCCTACTATAACAGAGTATTGTGTTTTTTTGTTTTAGGTGATTTGCTAAAGAAGCTGAGAATTTGCACAAACTAAATTACATTAATATTTAAATTGATTATCTAACCAAGTACTAAAGTAAACAAACCTTTCGCTTTTTAGGTTGAATGATTGAAGTAAATATTCACTTTAGTAAATCAGCCTTACTGTTACAAATTTATAACACATTGGAGCTAATTACCTAAAGTAAAAGCTTTGAAATTTGACATTAACAATTCTGACATGGGAGGCTAATTTACTAAATAAGTTGAGATGTTAAGAGTTGATTTAACCACTTAAGCCCCGGACCATTTTGCAGCTAAAGGACCAGGCCCCTTTTTGCAAAACAGCACTGCGTCACTTTAACTGACAATTGCGCGGTCGTACGACAATGCTCCCAAACAAAATTGGTGCCATTTTTTTCCCACAAATAGAGCTTTCTATCGGTGGTATTTGATCACCTCTGTGGTTTTTATTTTTTGCGCTATAAACAAAAATAGAGCAACAATTTTGAAAAAAAATCAATATTTTTTTTACCTTTGCTATAATAAATATCCCCAAAAAATATATTAAAAAAAATATTGTTTTCCTCAGTTTAGGCCGATACGTATTCTTCTACATATTTTTGGTAAAGAAATCGCAATAAGCGTTTATTGATTGGTTTGCGCAAAAGTTATAGCGTCTACAAAATAGGGGATAGTTTTATGGCATTTTTATTAACATTTTTTTTTTACTAGTAATGGCAGTAATCATCGATTTTTATCTTGACTGCAACATTATGGCGGACACACTTTTGACACTATTTTGGGACCATTATAATTTTTACAGCGATCATTGCTATAAAAATGCACTGTTACTGTGAAAATGACACTGGCAGTGAAGGGTTTAACCTCTAGGGGGTGCTGTAAGGGTTAAATGTGCCCTAGTGTGTGATTCTTACTGTAGGGAGGCGTGTGATGTCACTGATCGCCGTTCCCTATGACAGGGAACAGACGATCAGTGACAGGTTTACTAGGAAGCACGGGGAGAGGTTTGTTTACACTTACCTCTCTCTGTTCTTCAGCTCTGTGACCCTATCATGGGACACCGGCGGCGATTGGGTCCAATGGTCCGGCGGTCATGGATCTCAGGACATATAGTCCTTAGTCCAATCCCCAAATTGGTCCATAAACATATACGACACTCCAATAGGTTTCTGCCCTTGTAAGAAATGTTCAGTGTGACAGATTAACACATTGAAGAACACTAAGGTAACTACTATTCAATCCTCTGCAGCTCTTACACACTACACAACACAATTATTTATCGCTTGCACCACCGATAATGTTGTTTAATTACTGCAGTGCCCTTGTGGCCTGCAGTATGTTGACAGGATTATTAGGGCTCTGCATGTCTACCTGAATAAACATGTTGCAAATATTAAATGTGGGTTTCGAGGCCATAGTGTCTTGAAACACTATTCTCTTGTTTATAGTAAAGACCCTTCTGGGACCTCTTTTATGAAGATTGGTAATTTTGGAGAGAAAGCTACGTTAGGAGAGAAATATCTAAAATAGAATCCAGATAGATTTGCTATTTACCAAAATGTATACCACATGGATTAAACACTGAATAGAATATTAATGCATTTAATAACAATAGTTGATCCCTTCATGTCTATATACTGAACAACTATTCATCCTCATTCTGTTTTATGCTCATAGTTTTGTTTTTTAATAAAAAATTATTTGTGAAATTTTTATTTGATTGCTTATGTAGCGCTACCCCCTCAGAAGCCGCTGGTTAGATTTGGGATCGGCGTAATTATGTTACCTCTACGATGTGTCTAGGGATGATGATGGTGGTGTTAAGCAATGACGGGATGTCCAGATAGCAGGGTGACGTTTTCAATGCTTTATTACTGGTCCAACATGAACAAACAATCCGACTGAGGTAGATAGAAGTAGGTTGGTGAAAGAAGAACATGCAGATTCAGGCCTATGGATAGATTGAACCAGTCCTGCTTCTAGTAGCAGCTTTTACTTTGTCGCTACTTCAGCCGAAGTGGGTGTAGTGCCCCGGACAGGTCCCTCTCACAGGCCTGGCAGCCGGAGCATCACTAGAACTTCTGGGAAGGAACAAGTCTCTGCCACAGACTTGGCTCTAATAGGATTAGGATTTAGTGATGAGACCTCTGCCACAGGCCTAGTACTTGGAAGCATGGATAGTAGAGCGAATCCTCCCAGTCTATAATTTGCCTGAATCTCCCTCAGGTAGACTTCTTAGCTTTGGGGTCACCGACTGACAGTTTGCAGCATACAACCTGTCAGTGTCCGGTCACCCAGATCCCCGATGGTTCGTCTAAGCCCTATTGGATCACCTGCCTCTGGGCTCACCTCAGACCGACTCCCCATCGAACAGCACAACTCGCTTAGGATCTTCTTAATAAAGTTGGGGGACCCAGTAAGTCACTGGGGCCCCTTGGCAGCATCAGTTGTTTCGGGCCATGAGAGCCCAGAGTCGGGAAATCCGTGTGGCATGTGCGCCCCGGCCTGGTTGGCCATATCGCCGGGGCATGTGATATGCGCACACCCTAAAGGTGGGTGCCGCACCTGGAACCAGGAACTCGCGAAGAACCCCACAAAATGGCATCTGAAATACCCTCCCCCAGCATGCCCTGTGAGGGAAACACTCCTCTAATTGGCTGCTGGAGATAAGCGGCTCCGCCTGGACCCCTCTGGCGCCACCTGCCATCCAGAGATGGAACTACATCTCTGGAGCACAGAATGACCCACAGGACAGTCTAGAACCGACAGAAACCCAATTTAGTAAAACAGCACGGATGAGAGCAAGGTAACTTTCTCATCCCCCACTAAATTTGACATAGCACCTATACTGAAATATACACAGGCGCTACACTTATAAAGGAGAAACACTGAGGGCCAGTTCACACCACAAAAAGGCACTCCAGATCCGTTCCGTATGAATTTTTGCATGTGCGTTTTTAATGCATTTAAATCGAATTTTTTATGCATTTCCGGATGCATTCCAGGTGCTTTTTTTCTTCCTTTTTGCCTGTTTTTTAAACTATACTAGAGTGCATTTTTGATGCTTTCAAGTTTGTTTCAGTGCATTTTTTATGCGTTTTACTGTGTTCCAGTACAGTCCAGTGCAGGAAAAATGCAGCATATTCTACTTATTTTTCTGGAACTGAAAAGCCCCGGAACTGACTGCACTTGTGTGAACTATGCCATTGGAAACCATATAACCTACTTTCCATGCTTTTTGATGCAGAAAAAAATGCACTGGACTGCATGTGGTGTGAACTGGCCCTTAAACATATTTTATATTATACCACCATCAGAGGGGTGTATTTTCCCCTATACTACCCAGGGATTACTAAAGTCCCATTTGTTTTGTTTTTTTCAATTTGGGAATTGATTCCTCATTTGTTTTTTGCCAGAAAATGGCAGAATTTCAAAAGCACTTCATTAGTTTGCTTTCACGGTCTGGTTCTGATGTTTCCCCTCAGCCTAATTAGGGCAGCTCTATATAATGCATGCAGCATCAATTGACCTCCATGCCCCCATGATGTCAGAGATGACAAAACACACTGTGTGGAGCCAGAGCTCATGATGTCACTGTGCATGCAAACTTTGGAGCGCATTATTCTGGGATGTGTCGTTTTATTTACAGAGCTGTTACTGCATCATCTGTGTTTTTAACTGTTTTAATATAATTTTAGGATTTCACACTATTTACGTGTGGTTGTGCTTTTTCTTTTTTCTCTATATGTTTGGCATCTTTGGAGCTTTATTGGAAAGGGAAGTGGTGGATCTCGCAAGATCATTGGCTCAAATACTTCTCAATAAAAAATATAAAAGTTGAAAAAATAAGTTAAACATTTATAACAGTTAACAAAAGACCTATGTGAGAGGTGGCATTTATGAATACCTGTGCTTTTATTTATATCAAGACATTTCTGGCCGATATGTATTCTTTTACCTATTTTTGGTAAAAAAAATCACAATAAGCGTTTATCGATTGGTTTGCGCAAAATTTATAGCGTTTACAAAATTGGGGATAGTTTTATTTACGGCTGTACAGGTATGTGATTGTGCCCAGCCGTGTCATTCTGCTGACGTATATCGGCGTTATGCAGTCCTTAAAGGGGGGGTTCACCCAAAAAAATGTTTTAACATTACATTCAGGCGAGTTGTGATAATGACATTAGGCTGTTTTTTTTTAAAATCCTTGCCGTACATACCGTTTTATGTACATTTACACCGCGGCTTCCGGGTATGTAATCTTTCGGCAACTAGTGCCGCACTGTATGCGCCGGTCGGAAGCATGTGAATCAATTAGGAATGCCCAGTCCCGCAAATTACATACCCGGAAGCCGCAGTGAAAATGTAGATAAAACGGTATGTACGGCAAGGATTAAAAAAAAAAAAAACAGCCTAATGTCATTATCACAACTCGCCTGAATGTAATGTTAAAACATTTTTTTGGGGTGAACCCCCGCTTTAAGTGGTTAAAGGCTAACTATTTTTTTTTCCACCATGTAACATGTGGAATGTTACTGGCTATGCACGACTTTTTTTATCCAGAAGGTGGCAGCAACAGGTGTGCTTTTGTTGAGAGTGACTTTAGACTGCAGCACTCTGGGAGATGGAGTCTGGATGGAGTCATTGCCAATACTGGGTATTCAACTACTGTACCCAGGGATACCTGAGAGTAGGAGAGGCAATATGAATAGAAAAAGCCCAGGAAGGAGAAGGGCGGTTGGGGAAAGGGCCAACCTGAGAGTGGGGAGGAAAAGGTGCTGTGCTGTGTATCACTGGGAACGGAAGGGGTTGGCGAGTTGCTTGTATGCTGGAAGCTGTTGTACCCTGGTTGTACCCAGGTGGTTGGACTCGGCTGCTTCAGTACATGTTCTGAAATACCAGTCTGTGACCCAGGCCACTGTTGTTCAGGTCGTTGAAGGAGCCACAGAGGTGAACCATCATTCTTCTTTCCACAGCAAGTGGTCATCAAACAAAGGGGGGCCCCTCCAACGCTTCAGCCAACCTTTACAGAAGGGATTTCAGAGAGAGAGAGAATGGTGAACAGGTCGCAGCAGTTAAGCTGAACCCTTTACTACAATTTAAGGTCAACAAATGTGGGAATCCAAGAAATTCCAAAGTGGAAGTGTTTTGCTTTAAAGCTTCCTATGATTCATAATTATTCTCCTTAAAATACAAGTGATATCGTTTTCTAGTTTTGTTATAGTTGTGTTATTTTCAGCAGCTAGCATAGTGTAATTCCTTTTATTTCAGTTGCATGGTAACTTTACTGTTATAGAAAAGAATAGTCTAGATCCAGTTACCTCAATTTATTATTGTGACAAGCAGTTCCTCTTTAAAGCAAAGAGAAATCACAATGTTTAAAGATAAACTTACTGTTCTCTGACAAGATGATTGCAGGAAAAGCTGTCACGCCACACTATTAGAATTAGCCACATGACGTCACAAATAGCATCAAACAGCGTCACAGTGTTATGGTTCATGAGCCTTTAATATGTATTTGTATTTTATTTATTATGAAACCAAGCTGATTGTATCTTTATGGGAAGCCAAGCATCAGTGTGAGGTCTAACTGATAATAAGATTTAATTATCTGCTATTACCGGTAATTATACCTTGTTCAGCATAACACAAAATAATGTTTAGAGTTTTCAAACCTTATTTAAAAAAAGTAAACATTTCAGACTAAAACTAATGTTTTTTAAACTATTGTCCTGTATCTTTTTTTTTTTTAACAGTATATATATATTCTTTATTTTACAAATAAACATTTAATACATGACAAATGATTCTAAGAACACTGCAGTAGGTTAGCTAAAGAGATAGCACAGCAGTAGCCAGCTCTTTTCAGACAGGAACCCTTACTAATATTTTGGGCTGAGCTAATCATAAAGGGCTGGGCCCCTCATAATGAGTTTTTAACTCTGTGGGCAAATTTGAGTGTAAGTTATCGATCTCTGTAAAAGCTGTTCTGTTGGATCAAAATTCCTCTGTCCTTCTGTCATCCTCAATTATTGCATTTTTTTGGTCTGATGTATTGATTTCAATAAAAATTTTACCATTTGCACCTTTTGTCTAACCTATAAATGGCTTTTGAATGAGCAGGTGTAAAGGCGAATTTATATATAAATAATGGTGCTCTTATTCAGCACTAAAATCCTTCAATAAATAAAACCTTGTATCCAATTAGTCTATCTCCACATCTAAACAGTATATAATTATCATAAAGTGCAAGAGTGAAATGAAAAGTCCAATAATGAAACAAGTCCAAATCTCTGATGATTCTGAGATTTGTGGATATCCCTCTCAATCACAAATGATAAATACAATTTGTGCCAAAAAACAATTGGTTTGCAAATACCTCTACCATCCATCCCTGAGTGAATTGTCAACTCACCTTAGAGGAAGACCCTTAGGGGCTATTCAAACCTTGTGTATAGATGTAGGGATATCTTCAATTATCAGGAGCACTAGCTCAAGTATTTAGGAACATACCTACCGTATTTATCTGCGTATAACACGCACAGGCATATAACACGCACCCTAACCTTAAGGCCCCATACACACAATAGAATCCATCCGCTGAAAAATCCCAGCGAATGGGTTTCAGCGGATAGATCCTATGGTGTGTACACTCCAGCGGATCTGTTTCCACGGATATATCTCCCCTGGGATGGATTCCAGCAGATCGAATATTCGCTGACATGCTAAACAAATCCATCTGCTGGAATCCATCCCAACGGATGGATCCGCTGGTCTGTATAGACTCACCGGATCCATCCGTCCGAAGGGATCCCCCGCATGCGTCGTAATGATTCGATGCATGCGTGGAATTCCTTATATGACAGCGTCGCGCATGTCGCCGCGTCATAATCGCGGCGACGGCACGACAAGTCATCGCCAGAGGATTTCGGCGCGGATTTCAATGCGATGGTGAGTACACTCCATCGCATGAGAAATCCGCTGAAATCCTCTCGAGGATTTATCCGCGGAAACGTTCCGCTGGAACGTATTCGCGGATAAATCCTCTCGTGTGTATGGGGCCTTAGAGGGATGTTTCAGGGAATAAAAATTCACAGCCCCCTGCATATACAATGTAGACACAGTTTACCCTCTATTTTCAGGGTAAAAAAGTGAGTGTTATACGCCAAAAAATACAGTAATTTGAAGATCGATTCTTGATAATGCTCAGAATATATAGTGAAATTTAATTGTGCAATCCCGTTTAAAATCAGCTTTATTAAAACATAAATAAAATGTGCACTCACAATTTCCACATCTTGTGATTATTGCAAATATTATGTCCAAGTTAAGAGCTTGTCTCCTCACCGCTAATTCTGAGTGTGCGAGACACCGGAAGTAACGTTACCGGCCCCACCCGACGTGTTGCATCACATGTCACGTGACTTCTTCAAGGGATATTTTAAAGGTGAACTGCAGTCAAACAGCTTAATACAGGCATACCCCAATTTTAAGTACACAATGGGGTTTATTTACTATTGCTGGAGAGTGCAAAATCAGTCTCACTTCTACATAAAAAACAATGAGCTTCCAGGTTTTATTACCAGGCTTAATTAAACAAGCTGGGGTTAGAAGCTCATTGGTTTATATGCAGAAGTGAGCCTGATTTTTCACTCTGCAGCGATAGTAAATAAACCCCATTGTGTACTTAAAAATGGGGTATGCCTGTACACAGATGAAATAGATAAGAGCTTCTCTACTTACCCAAATGGTTTGTATTTCCATCTGGTGTAAGATTTACACAGTTTTGCCATAAAGCACAGCACTATGTAGTAGGGTAGGAGACCTGATCTTTGTCTACCGCGGTTTAACTTTTTCTTATAGGTCACCCCTGTCACACACACAGTGAAAGGTGAAGTGGTATATGAATGACCCATCTCTCTTTTGTATTTCTCTTTCTTTCTATGCACTACAACACACCTGGTTTGCACACTGTGCTGTTTCCTCTTTCAGTAGTCTGCCTTTGCCTTGCAGGTAAGGAGAAAAAAAAAAACATGCAGCCGTTTACAACCGTTTTAATTTGTGTCATAACTGCCCAGAATTTAGGTTTATCTTTGAAAAGCTGTCCCTATTTAGTGTTATAACTCCTTAATTGCAATATGTGTCATCATTGGCACGTCTTAAGGCGCAAGGAATCGTTCCAGGGAGTCCCAGAAAGTGAAATTTTGCGGACTCTTGAGCAAGGAAAGGATTATAAATACTAAGAAAGGGCTGGGTGTGGAGATTTGTGGCGTCTTTGGGTCAAATAGATTATATTGAGTCACTAAACCATTTGTATATATAGTAATCCTCATAAACTCTACCCATTGTTGAGATGATGGGTCACGTTTATTTTTCAAACATAGTCTGTGTTTGGATATAAGAATGCCAACTTCATTGCTTTGGTATGGCCAACAGCAAACAGGCTAGGCTGCTCTATCCTTCTATGAATAGCACCTTGTTCCTAAATATTGTGAGTGCCATGTTCAGCTGCTCACTAATTAGAAACTAATTTTTCATGGGTGACACATATTGCGTAATAATTTTCATACTTATTGTCTATTACGCTAGTGAAAGAGACACAAACTATGAATACAAGCTTGCAGATCGGTCACGGTTATTATTTTTATTACTCACAGTGTTTACAGCATGTCATATTTTGTAGTGATCCACACTTTGTTCATTGCCATAATAAAATGTGCACATTTACTGTTTTCTATCTTTTTACTTTTAAATAAACCATTTAAAGAGGTGATATTGATCAGATACAACTTTGAAGAGCTAGCAAATAGAAAAAGAATGTATTTACCACAGGAAAACAGTGTTTAGTTTTGCTACCACACAAAAAGATGAGAACATTAATCCATTTACTTAAGCCAATTTTCTTGATGTCACTTAGGGTTTGATTTATTATAACTGGAGAGTGCAAAACATGGTGCAGCTGTGCATGGTAGCCAATCAGCTTCTAACTTCAGCTTGTTCAATTAACCACTTGACCTCAGAAGATTTACCCCTCTTCATGACCAGGCCATTTTTTGTGATACGGTACTGCGTTAATTTAGGTGACAATTGCACGGTTGTACGGCACTGTACCCAAATAACATTTATGCCTTAATTTCCAACAAATAGAGCTTTTTTTTTTTTTTTTGGCGCTATAAACAAAGGAATATGACAATTTTGAAAACAAAAAACCAATATGTTTTACTTTCTGCTATAAAACACATTGCAAACAAAAAATGTGGATGCATTTAAATAAGTGCCTTATAAATGAAAATTGAAAATAAGTTTGCCTAAGTACTTCCCACTACCTTCATCCTTGTTACACTTTTTGAACTTAATGATATTCGAAAATGTGTAAACTGCAACTAGATGCTGCGACCTCAACCAATGAATATATATGCTTACTTGCTAAAACAATAAAAATTATTGAATTAAAAAAGAAAAAAAATGTAAAAAAAATTAATTTCTTCATGAATGTAGATCAATATGTATTCTGCTACATGTTTTTGGTAAACAAAATTTGAGTAAGCATATATTGATTGATTTAGGTGAATGTTAATCATCTACAAACTATGGTATATATTTATGTAATAAATATATATAATAAGTAGTGATGGCGGCAATCGGCGACTGCGATATTACAGCGGACTATCGGACACTAACTGAGACTTTTTGGAAACCAGTGACACTAATACAGTGGTCAGTGCTAAAAATATGCACCATCACTGTACTAATGACATTGGCTGGGAAGGGGTCAACCGCTTTCTGACCACGCCGTAGCCAAATGACAGCTACAGCGCGGCTCGATAACTCTGGGAGGGCGTACATTGATGTCCTCCCAGAATCGTGTTCCCATGCGCCCCCTGGGGCACGCATACGGGAATATCCAGAGGACCCGGGGCATCACGGATCACGGTAAATGGGCGCTGACAGTGGCCGTTTACCACGTGATCGCTCTGTCAATTGACGGAGCGATCACTTGTAAACAAGCCGGCGTCATGTCCGGTTCCTCTCTCCCCTCTCTGTACCAATCGTACAGTGCAAGGGGAGAGAGAACGGATGCAGCAGCGCTGTGGGCTGGATCTGTAGTGCCCACAGCTCTGCTCCTTGACAATTGCAGCCTCTGCCATCCCTCCATACTAAGCCCGCCATCCCTCTGCCATCCCTTCATACTAAGCCTGCCATACTCTGCCATCCTGCCATCCCACCATCCCTCTGCCATCCTGCCATCCCGCCATACCTCCCCTATACTCTGCCATTCCTCCACCATACTCTGTCATCCTGCCATCTCCCTGTCATCCCTCTGCCATCCCTCCACCATACTCTGTCATCCTGCCATCCCACTGCCATCCTGCCATCCCTCCACCATACTCTGCCATCCCTCCACCATACTCTGCCATCCTGCCATCCCTCCACCATACTCTGTCATCTTGCCATCCCTCCACCATACTCTGCCATCCCTCTTCCATCCTGCCATCCCTCTGCCATCCTGCTATCCCGCCATCCCTCTGCCATACTCTGCCAGCCTGCCATCCCTCCACCATACTCTGCCATCCTGCCATCCCTCCACCATACTCTGCCATCCCTCCACCATACTCTGCTATGCTCAGCCATCCATCCCATCCTCCCCCAACCATACTCGGTGATACCCAGCCATACCCGGCCATTCTTGGTAAAGCGCAGCCATACTCAGCCATACCCGGGCATACTCGGTGATACACATCCGTATCTGGTCATAATCAGTGTTACCCAGCCATACTCAGTGATACCCAGCTATACTCAGCCATACCCATGCATACTCAGTGATACCCAGCGGTACCCGGCCATACTCAGTGATACCCGGCCATACTCGGTAATACCCAGCCGTACCCAGCCATACCCAGCCGTAGTCAGCCATGCTTAGCAATACCCAGCTGTACCCAGCTGTACTCAGCAGTACCCAGTCGTACTATGTGGTCAGGTTGTGGAAGTCTCCCATATGTGGTATCACCATACTCAGGAGGAGTAGGAGAATCTATTTTGGGGTGTCATTTCTGGTATGTACATGCTATGTGTTAGAAATATTGTATGAATGGACAACTTTGTTAAAAAAAATGCGCTTTCATTTTCTTTCCACATTTTTCAAAAACTTTAGAACAAAATGACATGTTCAAAAGACTTATTATGCCTCGTAGATTATACGTTGGGGTATTTTCTTTCCAAAATTGGGTCATTTTGGGGCGTTTCCATTGTCCTGGTGCTCCCGGGCCTTCAAAAGTGTAAGATGTAGTCAGGAAATTAGATGTGTAATTTATGCTCCAGAATGCCTGATGGTGTTCCATACATGTTGGGCCTCTATGTGGCCATGCTATGTAAATGCCTCACACATGTGGTATTGTCATACTCAGGAGGAGTAGTGAATGTGTTTTGGGGTGTAATTTGTGGTATGCATATGCTGTGTGTGAGAAATAACCTGCTAAAATTACAATTTTGTGAAAACAAAAGAAAAAAAAAAACTTGATTTTGCAAAGAATTGTGGGAAAAAATTACAACTTCAAAAAACTCACCATGCCTCGTACTAAATACATTGGAATGTCTACTTTCCAAAAAGGGGTAATTTGGGGGGTATTTGTACTTTCCTGGCATGTTAGGGTCTCAAGAAATTAAATAGGCCGTCAGTACTTCAGGTGTGATCAATTTGACACCATAGCTTGTGGACTCTCACAACTTTCACAAAGACCAAATAATATACACCGATTTGGGTTATTTTTACCAAAGATATGTAGTATAAATTTATGAAGAAAATTTACTAATTTGCAAAACCATTTAACAGAAACAAAGTAAAATGCATTTTTTAACAGAATTGTCAGTCTTTTTTAGCACAAAAATAAATAAACTGCAGTGATGAAATACCACCAAAAGAAAGCTCTATTTGTGGGAAAAAAAGGACAAAAATTTCATATGGGTTGTATGACTGAGTAATTGTGATTCAAAATGTGAGAGCACCGAAAGCTGAAAATTGGTCTGGTTAGGAAGGGGGTTTAAGTTCCCAGTGGTCAAGTGGTTAAACATATAGGGTGATCAAAAGGTTAACTGTTTGCCTAGCCAGCATTTTTGTGTACACAATGTGCTACTCTCACTAGGGAAAGAGATCAATTATAGTCCCTGCTTTGCAGAGACACAAGATCGGTCTCTTACCCCCTGACAGAACTGAGATATGCTTTATTTATGTAGCGCCTGGTTACTTCAAAGTACCGGTTCTATTTAAATTTAGAGGGAGATCAGAGTGTAGTTAAACTCTGATCTGGTTAAAATGTTCAAATTGGGTCTCTGTCTCAGCTTGCCTGTGCTGTGAGTTATTTCTGTTGTACATCACCGTGCTTTGCTAGAGCATTTTTGTGGGCAACGTCGTTGAAAAAAACGTCGTTTTTTCTAGAGCCTGAAAAACATCGTTTTTTACAACCCGAAAAATGATCGTGTGTACGCGGCATAATGTGTGTTGAATTGCACTTTTTTTTCTCCATAACATGTAAATCCCACACACACTTTTTTTGTCATTTAATGTTGATAAGCATTTCTTTTAGGTCCTGCCCCTCTTCTTGGGATAGAGCAACGCCATACCTGACTTTGGTCAGCCATTATGTACACAGTCTCCTGGCCAAAGGCCAACATACTATATACCCAGCCTGAAGCCAATTGCTAGAGATAAATGAATGTCCACTCCAAAAGTGTTTTCACACTTTGCTGCAACTGTTCAGATCTACTCATACACATTTCCAACACAGCATAATATTATATCCAGATTACCGACTTGCAGTGCAGAACACCAGTAATATTAGAACAACATTCTGACAGTAGTTACAATGTGCAGAACACTATGTAGCTGGGTTTAGCCATCTTCCCACTTGTCAGCCACTGACATCCAAACAACCAAAACCATCATTGATTGCTAAGGAGGACATTGCATCCTTGTTTTACCCTCCCCTGCCCTTCTCTGTCAGTACTGGGGGTGGGTCACCTTAGCAGAGCAAGGGAGAGAAACTGAAAGAAAAAGGGAAACACTGAAATACTAGTCAGTACCAGTGTTTAAAGGTGGAAGAACAATCACCTCTAATGTTGGGTGGCCTACATGTATGCATGTTGCTGCGATAGTTTTTTACATTTTATAATGGGGTGCCTCAAGACTATGTATAATTTTAAAGGGTGCCTTGACGGAAAACATGTTGATAGTCAGAAGCCTCCCACTCAGAAGAAAGGATGTGGCTGTAGGAAGTAGAATGTGAACATAATGTGGCTTCTTAAATTCCTCAGTCGAAGTTTGTCAAGCAGGGTGGTGTCATCAGGGCCACCATAGCTTAAATTTCTACAGATTCACATAAAATTTGAGCTACAGTATGTATTGCCAGCTTAGCACAAGTTAACCTGAGGTCACAGCAAATCAACTCCAGATACCACACTGAAATGTCATAGTTCACTTACAGTTTTGTAATTTCTAGACATGTTACCTGGTGGCTGGTACTTTCTCTAGGATGTTATTATAAATATCTTGGGTGCCAGTCACTTTGTTGAAACAAATTGAACAACAATTTAAATGCAGACTAAAGAAAATGGGAAGAAGCCTTTGGGACAATTAGAATATCCCAATGCACTCAAAATACAGGCCAACTTCTATACAGACTATGCTGGCTAGTAAACTTATTGAGCTTCATCTATTTGGATTCCAAGGTTCATGTGGTATCTTGGAAGCAAATTTCAATGGTAGAAGTGATAAATTGGTTCCTGTGTCCATTTTGTCCCCAGTCAGTGGCATTCTAACTGTGGGCACCCAACTGTGGCTACACGAGCCATGCTGTGCACTGTGATTGGCCCAGAAATCTTCTGGGATGTGTCCCAGAAGTTTACAGGGAGGGAGGGGGGAGAGGCGATCCTCAATCCGGCGCTGTGGCACCAGGGGGAGAAAGGGGAGCTTGGTGCCTCTAAAAACAGGGTACCCGCCCCCCCCCAAAAAAAATTGATATGCCAAATATGGCATGTCACGGGGTCACCTGAAATTAAAGCTGGAGTTCCATTTTTGGGTGGAACTCCGATTTAGGGTGGTTGTAATGGCAGATGGTTTTTCTTACCCTAATGCATTCTGTGCATTAAGATAAAAAGTCTTCTGTGTGCAGCAGCCCACCTCAGCCTTCCTATTACTTACCTGAGCCCATCTCTATCCCGCTATGCTGTATGAGAGACTCGGCTGCCCCTCTCTCCTGATTGGCTGAGACAGGAGCGGAAGCACCATTGGCTTCCCCTGCAGTCAAAGTCAGTGAGTCAATGAGGAAAGAAAGTGTCAGAGCCTAGCTGTGGCTCGGCTCGGGTGCCCCCATAGCAAGCTGCTTGCTGTGGGGGCACTAAACAGTAGGGAGGGGCCAGAAGTGTGGAAGCAGGACCCTAGAAGAGGAGGATCGGGGCTGCTCTGTGCAAAACTGCTGCATAGTGCAGGTAAGTATAACATATTTGTCATTTTGAAACACAAAAAAAAGAAGAATTTAGTATCACTTCAAGTCTTAACTACTTATCCTTTGCATCTTGTTGCAATCTTCTAGAAGAGCATACTCTAATGCTGCGTACACACGATTGGAAATTCCGACAAGAAAACAGTGGATTTTTTTCTGACGGAATGTTGGCTCAAACTTGTGTTGCATGCACACGGTCACACAAAATTCTGACCGTCGAGAACACAGTGATGTACAACACTACAACGAGCTGAGAAAAATAAAGTTCAATGATTGCGATTCCAAACATGCGTATTTTTAGGCGCGTTGAAATTCCATACAGACAACTGGAATTTCCGACAAGAACTTTTCTTGTCGGAAAAATTGAGAACCAGCTCTCCAATTTTTGCTGTCGGAAACTCCGACAGAAAAAGTCAGATAGAGCCTACACACGGTCGGAAATTCCGACCAAAAGCTTACATTGAACTTTTCTTGTCAGAATTTCCGATCGTGTGTACGCAACTCACTTCCCAAGGAAGAGGGAAAAAAGAGTTTAGGGCAAAAGAACACTCTTAAAAAAAGCTTGTTCCAAATCTTTATTACCTCTACAGCTTATACCCCTAGGAGAATCTTTGTAATTTCATAAGGACTTTACAGGCATACCCCAATTTTAAGTACACAATGGGGTTTATTTACTATCGCTGGAGTGTGCAAAATCAGGCTCACGTCTACATAGAAACCAATGAGCTTCCAGGTTTTATTACCAGGCTTAATTGAAAAAGCTGGGGTTAGAAGCGCTTTGGTTTCTATGCAGACGTGAGCCTGATTTTGCATTCTCCAGCAATAGTAAATAAACCCCATTGAGTATGACCCATGAGTAAGTCACGTGACCAGTGACGCAACGCATGGGGGAGGAGCTTCAGTGACGGGACGCACGGATGTGCCGAATGAGGAACCTGATGTACTGAGCAGCATAGACATCGTTTATAGCCTGAGGATTCGTGAGTGCTATCACTGCATTTTTGCTGTTTCTTCGCTCATGCAGTATTATGCTATGTTGGTTTTCTCTTTTTTTCCTGCATATACCTGTGAGCATCTGAGTGCTGGCGGAACGCGCACCCTGACTTGATCCTTGACTTTTGGTGGTATCATTGCAAGTGATTATCAGTCTGATCACCCGAGACACAGTGCCTGTGTGGTGTGGGAGTGTGCCGCTGAGCTGATCCATGATCTCAGTGTGAATGGGACTAATGTATTACTAACATGAACTGGTAACTCTATGTTTATCATTAGGATCTCCATCCCCAGTTACTGCTGATGCACTTCATCACACAATTAGTTGATTTTAGCGCAATATAATATATGTTTTTTTGTCTTTTTTGGTTTGGTTCACCTTTCTGTTGCAGCTTTATCATTTGTTTATTAATCGTGTGCTATAATTATTAGTTATTAGTAGCGCTGTAGCACCTATATACACAAATAAACCCCATTGTGTACTTAAAAGTGGGGTATGCCTGTATTGGGTTTTATACTGGTACAAGAAGGCCATGATGACCACATGACATGAAACGGCAAGAAAAAACAAACCAAGTGAAAGTAAATAACAACACATCACAGCAAAACATAATATGTAAGAAAAGAAAAAGTGGAATGAGAAGTATGCATAGAGGCTTGTACATGAACAGTGTAGAATATCACATAAGGCAAGAGGTAATGACATATTTCCCTTCAGTGGGCATGAGTACCCAGCAGAATAGAGAAGGCATAGTGAGCCTAGTGCCTAGGAAAATCTTTTTAGTTAATGGCTAAGCTGATAAACATTCATTACTCAATTAACCCCTCTAACATACACTGCTGAGTCTCCTGAATCAGAGCTTTAAAACATTTAGGGGAAAAAAAGGAACAATTAAGCTGAATGCAACCTAACTGCTTTCTGCAGATCGCATAAATATTTAAGACACTTACCGCATATAGCAAGGTCATTACACTTGCAAAGCAGGGAAGTGAGCTTGGGAGAATTTTATCTTTTTTTCTTAGCAAAAGAGAAATTACACTTTAAAGTGAGACCAAGGAGATTGTGCAGTATTTAGCCACACTTCTAACAAATTTGATACAGTATATATAATCTTGTTATACTGTGTGAGAAATCTACAAATGATGTTGTGTTCAAGTTGATTGTGTATTATTTTCATATTATAAAGCTTTGAAAAGACAGTGGTTTATGTGACAGTTATAGTTGGAGATCACTTCTGGAAAGGTGGTTATATTAAATGCTTAAAAGAGTCCTGTTTTAAGAGGCCACACTGTCTTGTCTGAGTTCTTTAGTGCATTGGTGATGTATTAAGATTACATTTTAGGGGCTCAATAGACAAGCAAGGAGGTTGGATAATTATGCCAAACTTGCCAGCCAGACATTCATTTATTTTTAGAGAAATTATTATCGCTAGCACACTTGACACTTTTCCTGATGGGAACATTCAAGATTACTGGTAGTGTAATAACTGAGTAAATATATTAACCATCTGTTCTTTCTTGTGACCTGACAGGACATTACATTCGGGATTTGGTCAGTTTACAGGTAATCATAATTTCCTGACCTTACTGTGCTTACATGATTAATGTGCTATGAGTAAGAATTCATTAAACAATAGCTTTACATATATTGTATTCTGTACTCCAAAAACACATTAACTAATACTTACTAGGATTGTTCAGGTTAAATACGTTTGGCTGTGACTTCCTGGTGTGGTTATTATTAGGAAAGGAAGTGATGGAAGAATTGCTAACTTTAAGCAGAAAAAGGTTTTACTTAAAGGGTCACTAAAGGAAATATTTTTTTTAGCTAAATAGCTTCCTTTACCCTAATGGTTTCATGTCCTCATTGTTCGTTTTTGCTGTAATCCTTCTCTGTTCTGCACACTTCCTGGTTGTCTGTTTCCTTATGAAAAAAAGTACTGGGAGCTTCTCTCTGTGGTCTCTAATCAAGAAGGTGTGATTACTGTGTGTCTAAAACCCCTCAGAACCAATCAGTTTCATTTTAAAAACAAACACTGCCCTGCATTGGCTCTGTGTCTCTGTCCTTCACAGAAGCATGAAACTAGATGAAAAGCGAAACTGAAACTGCAGGCACATTATATGATTGATTTTTATCTATTTTTAAAAGGAATCAGTTAACTATTATGTCTCTATACCATGTAAACATTTTCCTTTACAACTCCTTCAACTTTATTTGAATGGATTTTTTTCCCCCCACTTTATTTCTTTTTCTTTATTTCTGGCTCGCAGAATTATTGCATTTTTATTGGCATATTTAACCTCCCTGGCAGTATGATTATGTCAGCTTTTTGATGCTGAAAGCGGTACAATTGTTTTGCATGGAAATTTGGCAATTTATATTGTAGGCCTGTAATCCTTAGGAATAACTCACTTAAATCTGTCCAAACCAGAGTCTAGTAGACATCCCGGGTATAATAACACAAAATCATAAATTATAATATAATAAATAACTATAAATAATAACACATAATAATATAATATTATTATTATTATTATTATTATTATTATTATTATTATTATTATTATTATTAATAATAATAATAATAAATGTTATTCAATAATATAATCAAATCAAAAACACTGATTTTTTTTGTCCAAACAAGGGTGCAATATTACTAGTCATATTGCTTCAATAAACATCCCTGTATGATACATTTTAAAACATGGGACTGCACAAAGTCCGACGTCACAATCAGGACAGTGGAACTTGGTTTCCTTTTGGATTTTCTTTCCACTGTCATCACGCTTTGAGCAACAAACCACGCACATCCTTGTGGGTGCTGGCTTTTTTTTAGTTGTTGGGATGTAGTCCATGGAGTAACAACCAGTCAGGTATTCTGGGTTGACAACGCCAGCAGCACAACATCCAGCTCTATTCACAGCCGTTGGCATGAGCCACAGGCTTGTCACTTTTTTTTTTTTTAGCAGAATGAAGGCATTCTTAAAGCATCGCTCAAGAAGATATCTGAAGATCTTCTTGTAATACTTTTTTGTTGTTTTCTCATTGCTGGATAAATTGTCATTGCTTGATTGGCTCGGTTAACACCTCCCATGGTGTTGTTGTAGTCTATCACTACCTGTGGCTTCATGATGTGTTTCCCACCTTTTGTGCGTACTATGACAATTGAGGTATTATGGATTGTACTCATTAGGCACACATCTTTTTTGTCACGCCATCGCAGTGCCATCATTTTGCCTTTCTGCCAGGCAACCATTTCTCCTGTCTTGAGCTTCTTTTTGCCAAAGATTGGTGGCATGTGACGCCGGTTAGCCTTAACGGTTTCATAGACATCCATTTTGTTCCGCAGAAGGAACTCATAAAGTTCTGGAGATGTATAAAAGTTGTCTGTAGTTACACAATAGACTTGATTTAGCAATAGCTCAATCAGTGAAAGAACGGAAGATGTTGTCATTCCATAATTACTGTATTTTGCGTTGAATTTGGTTGCTTTCCAGTGTATAGGACAGAATTCCAAATGAAACCAGTTGTCAAATTAACATAGCATGAAGAATTTTATGCCAAATTGTGTTCTCTTTGATGCCATGTATTGTATTCAGCTGAGCCTTCCCTTGAAGGCCATTAGACTTTCATCTATGCTTATGTCTCTATCTGGCACATAGCTCCATTGGAAATTCTTCTGAATCATTTGATATACTTCCCAAATTTTCTTGAGTTTTGGTGCTGGATGAGTAGTTTCATCAAATTCTTCATTGTTTTCAAAGTGAAAATACTTCATTATCAGGGGAAATTTGTACTCTGACATGACCGTGCCAAAGAATGGAGTGGATAGTAATTTATTGGTTGTCCAATACCACTTCTGCAGGGGTTGCCTCACCACTCCCTGAAGAATTATTAGGCTTATAAATTTCCATATGTCCTCTTTGGTCACTGGTTCCCACTTTCTGCTCCTTGAAAACTTCCGATGCATAGCAGCTTGTTGCTCTTGATACCGGTTTGTCTCTGTAACAATTTTTTCAATAACCTCATCAGTCAAAAATAGTTGGAGGTATGCCAAGGGGTTGTCATCTTCAACATCCACTTTCTGTGTCTGATGACGAATTTCCCCATAAATCGATATCACTCAATTCTGCAAGTGATTGTGCATCGCTATTTTCCAGCAGGTCATAAACCGCTTTTGATGTAGAGGCACGCTTTTTGGATGCCATGGTCATTCTCCAGTTTCCAGGCAGAAAGTACAGTAAAACTGCAGGCAAGAGCACTTGACAAATCACTGGGGGGGCAGTTCAAATTGAGGTCAAATTATTTGATACAGTAATGTAATTCAATAAGGTTACAATGTAGTGCAGGGAGTACATTGTGGGATCCCAGGGACAGGGTAAGTCACCTCTTCCAGGATCCAGCGATGCAATCCTGAGTGTGGCTCTGGGCTACTGCTAATTGTACTGAAATTTCCCCGCGATCCACACTCTGGAATACCGCCAAGGAGGTTAACCTCATACCCCAGGCACCACAATATAGAGGAGACTGCGTGCCAGGCCTTCTTGTCCACATCAGTGACTAACCTCACAAATGAGCTTCTGGAAGAATGGTCAAACATTCCCATTCCCACACACTCCTAAGCCTTCCCTCCTGAAGCTGCTATAGCTGCAAAGGCTGGGCCAACTCAATATTTAACCCTACGAACTAGAACTAGGATGCCATTAAAGTTCATGTGCGTGTACAATACTTTAATACTTTTGGTAATATAGTGTATTTTACCACAAA
This sequence comes from Rana temporaria, assembly GCF_905171775.1. Classification (NCBI taxonomy): domain Eukaryota; kingdom Metazoa; phylum Chordata; class Amphibia; order Anura; family Ranidae; genus Rana; species Rana temporaria. The sequence continues at coordinate 242,839,846 of NC_053491.1, forward strand.
GTGGTATCAACTATGCAGTAAAAATCATGTTTTCATGCACAAATAGTGGTGTAGTATTTGTTTACTTTGCCATCCACTACTAATTAGTAGTGTACCATTAGCACAAGCAACAAGAATATTTTAGTCCTTTCTCAAGCAAATGTTTTTTACTCCTTTCAAAAGTTGCAAACTATTACATTATGTGTAATTGATCCCTTTGAGGTATAATATTACATTTTCTTATTAAATGTTAGACACTTAATATTTGCAGAATTAAGGGTGGTAATAACATAATTGTCTCCTGACAGATGGAAGGGCAGGAAGCAGGATGGGAGTTGTGATTAGCGTCATTGTCCGGACAGGGTGAGGAACATGCAATCTGTCACGCCAGCAAGGTGTTCATTCAGAGATCAGAAGTAACCGCAGTGTAAGCTCCATGTGTGTCCAGCTACATAGTCCAGCCCGTGCTGAGGGAGATCTGCCAACCTTAAATAAACAGATAGATGAAGCTGCATCAGCAGGCGATTAAAAATCCGTCCTTATGTAAACATGGACAGATTCCAGGTACACTGAGTGAAGTGCAATATGACTCATTCTTTGCATGTGGAGGTGAGGCAAAAGGTACAGGATGAAAGACACGTAATACTGGACATTCCAAATATCTGAATCCACAGTTAGCTCTGGACAATTCCAGCTTTAAGCAATGATAATTCTGTATATCATCATGATCATATCTCTAAGGAAATGTGGGGAATGCTTAAAAGTCTGAAAGGCGGAATTCCTGACATGTCATAATTTCCAGTAACAGTGTAATTAAAACAAAAATGTAAACTGCGCAGAATATCATTAAAAAGGTAGTGCTTGAATTCCAAGCAAATGACCAAGCCAAGGCTGAGTGGCAATATATGGAGGAGTGATGTCATCAGTCGGCTACAGACAAATACCGTATTTATCGGGGTATTGCGCGCTCCGTCGTATAGCGCACACCCCTAGGGCCAGATTCTCGTAGAATGGCGTATCTATGCGGCGGCGTAACGTAACCGATTTACGTTAAGCCGCCGCAAGTTTTTCAGGCAAGTGATTTATTCACAAAGCACTTGCCTGTAAAGTTGCGGCGGCATAGCATAAATCACCCGGCGGAATTCAAATTCGGCGGGTAGGGGGCGTGTATCATTTAAATGAAGCGCGTCCCCGCGCCGAACGAACTGCGCATGTGCCGTCCGTAAAATATCCCAGTGTGCATTGCTCCAAATGACGTCGCAAGGACGTCATTGGTTTCGATGTGAACGTAAATGACGTCCAGCCCCATTCACGGACGACTTACACAAATGACGTAATTTTTTCAAATTTCTAAGCGCGAACGACGGCCATGCTTAACATTGTTGCACCGCACTTAGGCCACCATATAGCAGGGGCAACATTCCGCCGGGAAAAACCTAACGTAAACGTCGTAACTTTACTGCGTCGGCTGCGCATACGTTCGGGAATTTGCATATCTAGCTAATTTGCATACTCAACGCGGAAATCGACGGAAGCGCCACCTAGCGGGCAAAAAAAAATTGCAGTTACGATCCGACAGGCGTAAGAGACTTACGCCTGTCGGATCTAATGGATATCTATGCGTAACTGATTCTAAGAATAAGTCGCATAGATACGACGGGCCAGATTAGGACTTACGACGGCGTACATGGCGCTGCACCGTCGTAAGTCCTTTGAGAATCTGGGCCCTAATGTAGACCCGAAATTCCTGTAAAAAAAAACATTTTATTACTTACAGTTTTGGTGTCTTGCCCGGCGTCCATTGGCGGCCTTGTCCGGTCCGGCGTCCGTCTGCGGCCTCGGTGGTGTCCTCCCGGCTTCTTCCGCGCTGTCTCCGTGTCGAATTCCCGCTTCCTGCGCTCAGTTTGAACACCTCCGCCGACATATACCGAGCGCAGTACACTCGGGCACGCTCAGCCACGCTTCAGTGGCTTCTCACGCATAAACATCACAGAGCGTGACCACGAGTGAAGCCGAGCCTGGCCGAATGTACCCGCGTGTACTGCGCTCGGTATATGTCGGCGGAGGCGTTCAAACTGAGTGCGGGAAGCGGGTATCGGCGTATATCGCGCACTCACGATTTTCCCCTTATTTTAAGGGGAAAAAATTGCACGGTATACGCCGATAAATACGGTACAAGCATTTCCTCAGTCTTTTATTTCCGAGTAATCAGATTTCAGCATTGTAATGTTTTCATCTAGTCACAAGGTGAGGGACAATAGCAGCAGACTGAGCACTGTAAGATCTGTGAATACATAGAAGAGACTATAAAAATCACTGCACAAGTACAAGGATTTTCATAATTGTGACATATCGGAGTGAATTGTAGTTGCTGATTCTGGATGATTTCTGAAAAATTATGGAACCAACTTTCTAGGGTAAAAAAATGATAAAATCACTGTTAGCAAAGCTGATGCTAATTCTGAAATTATTCTTAGCAAAACACTTAGGCCCCTTTCACACTGGGGCGGGAGGTGAAGTGGCGATAAAGCACTGCTATTTTTAGCGGCGCTTTACCGCTAATTTTGCTGCGCTGTTTGGCCGCTAGCGGGGCGGTTTTATCTCCCGCTAGCGGCCGAGAAAGGGTTAAAAACTGCTGCAAAGCGCCTCGGCAGAGCCAGCGGTATAGCCGCGGTGTCCCATTGATTTCAATGGGCAGGAGCGGCGGAGGAGCGGTATACACACCACAATTTTCCGACAACAAATGTGTGATGTCGGATTATCCGATCGTGTGTACACAAGTCCGTCGAAAAAAAAATCCAAAGTACAAACATGTATGCTCAGAAGAAATGCTAACCATAGCACAACATTAGCAGAAGTTGCCCAAAGGGTGGCACTAAAGAGCAGAAAAAACACGTAGTTTCATGTTTGCTGGCTGACAAATTTTTGCTGTGTGTATGCAGAACAAGTTCATGGCCAACGCCCTTTGGACAAAGCTCCACGGCTCTGTCCAATGGAAATCCGATCATGTTTCCAAGGCTTTAGTGGGGAACCATGAAGATGTATATCAAGGTTGTTTGGCTACCTCCATCTTGTTTATAAACAAATTAATTAAAAACAAGATAGCCCCATAAATGCCATACAAACAGGTACTTCCTTTTTTTTACAATTCCTTTCCATTTCAAAAAGACCTGCAGATTGTATTAATATTTAAGGTTGTTTTTTTTGTATTATTATTATTATTACATTTTTGTGGATGGAGGAATATGTCACTTGAGCCATCAGTGTATGGCCAGCTTACCCACTTAAGACCCCAGACTTTTAGGCAGCTAAAGGACCCGGCCAGGTTTTGCGATTTGGCACTGCGTCGCTTTAACAGACGATTGCGCGGTCGTGCGATGTGGCTCCCAAACAAAATTGCCGTCCTTTTTTTCTTTTTTCCTTTCTTTTGGTGGTATTTGATCACCTCTGCGGTTTTTATTTTTTGCGCTATAAACAAAAATAGAGCGACAATTTTGAAAAAAATTCAATATTTTTTACTTTTTGCTATAATAAATATCCCCCAAAAACATATACATTTTTTTTTTCCTCAGTTTAGGCCGTTCCGTATTCTTCTACCTATTTTTGGTAAAAAAAATCGCAATAAGCGTTTATCGGTTGGTTTGCGCAAAATTTATAGCGTTTACAAAATAGGGCATAGTTTTATTGCATTTTTATTATTATTTTTTTTACTACTAATGGCGGCGATCAGCGATTTTTTTCGTGACTGCGACATTATGGCGGACACTTCGGACAATTTTGACACATTTTTGGGACCATTGTCATTTTCACAGCAAAAAATGCAATTAACCACTTAAGGACAGCTTCCTGCATATGTACGTCAGCAGAATGGCACGGCTGTGCACATGTACGTACAGGTACGTCCTGTACTAGTACCCAATCGTGGGTCGCGGGCTACGTGACCGGGACCGCGGGTCCCGCAGACCCGATCGCTGCTGGAGTGCGGCGATCGGTCCCCGGAGTTGAAGAACGGGGAGAGCCGTGTGTAAACACGGCTTCCTCGTTCTTCACTGTGGCGTCTGCATCGATCGTGTCATCCCTGTTATAGGGGGACACAATCGATGATGTCACTCCTACAGCCACACCCCCCTACAGTTGTAAACACACTTCAGGGGACACATAACCCCAACAGCGCCCCCTAGTGGTTAACTCCCAAACTGCAACTGTCATTTTTACAATAAACAATGCATTTTAAATGCATTTTTTGCTGTGAAAATGACAATGGTCCCAAAAATGTGTCAAAATTGTCCGAAGTGTCCGCCATAATGTCGCAGTCACGACACCAAAAATATTTAGAAGAATACGTATAAAATGTTTTTACCAAAAATATGTAGAAGAATACGTATTGGCCTAAACTGAGGGAAAAAATGTTTTTTATATTTTTGGGGGATATTTATTATAGCAAAAAGTAAAAAATATTGAATTTTTTTCAAATTGTCGCTCTGTTTTTGTTTATAGCGCAAAAAATAAAAACCGCAGAGGTGCTCAAATACCACCAAAAGAAAGCTCTATTTGTGGGAAAAAAAGGACGTAAATTTTGATTGGGAGCCACGTCGCACGACCGCGCAATTGTCAGTTAAAGCAACGCAGTGCCGAATCGCAAAAAGGGGCAAGGTCCTTTAGCTGCATTTTGGTCCGGGTCTTAAGTGGTTAAAATGCATTGTTTACTGTGAAAATGACAATTGCAGTTTGGGAGTTAACCACAAGGGGCGCTGAAGGGGTTATGTATGACCTAATATGCGTTTGTAACTGTAGGGGGGTGTGGCTGTAGTTGTAACGTCATCGATTGTGTATCCCTATAAAAGGGATCACACGATCGATGACGCCGCCACAGTGAAGAATGGGGAAGCTGTGTTTACACACAGCTCTCCCCGTTCTTCAGCTCTGGGGACCGGTAGTGGGACTCCAGCGGCGATCGGGTCCGCGGGTCCCGCGATCACGGAGCTTCGGACCGAGTCGCGGGCCCGCGACCCACGGCTGGGCACTAGCACAGGACGTACCTGTACGTGCAAGTGCCCAGCTGTGCCATTCTGCCGACATAAATGTGCAGGAGGCGGTCCTTAAGTGGTTAAAGGGTTTGTTACCCCAATGTTTCATATTCCTGAATTATGCCTGCTGTACCATGTACTTGTATCAGAAAGTATCCTGTTCTCTTTGTATTTCTTCCTTTCTGTAAAATCCCTGGCATTACTGGCAGTCCCTCTGCTTTCATATTAAATACTGACCACAATAAGCATGAGAACACATCATGGTCAGTTCTCTAGCTGTGCTGGGAATTCAGCCTGCTCCACTCCAATGATCCGACTTGTTTTGACACACCTCCCTGCACAGCCTGTAACTGGGAAGCTCAGTGTGCTGTCGCTCCTCCTCCCCCCAGATCTTATGCAGCTGAGAACAGATTGAATGTGATCACTTATAAAAAAGGTATTTATCATTTTATTTGTTATTTTTTATCTATACAAAAAAATGTTGCCTTTCATATGAAGTTTAAACTTAATGGGTTGTTTTACAAGGTAATTGTTTACAATCACTTTAAGGTTTTCGTTGTTGATCTGAGTAGGCAGCATGAAAAATAATATATACAAGTGATCCTGCAGACATACCTTTGTTCTTTCGAGTAAAGGAGTTATTCAGTTTCCCCTACCTTCATATTTGTAATTTAACATTTTAAATGCACATAAGTGCGCCAAATAAAATTGTTTTCGTGAACTTCAAGCTGGTTCAAACAAACTATTTTCGATCGCTCAACACAAAGACAGAACGAAGATCTGTTAATGTAAGCAGACAGATCTCCTTGCTGTCAGGGGAGACAAGACTGATCTGTTGTTCATACTATGTATTAACAGCGATCGGTCTCCTCACCCAGGCAGTCCCATCCCCCCCATAGTTAGAATCCTATGAATAAGAATCCCATGAATAAGTCATGATGACGAAACACATTGGTGTGTGGCTATACGACAACCAGCTGTCACATCTGACTTCAAACCAGAAGTGACGATCCGAGTTTGATGAGTCAGTGTGGGTGAGATACAAGATATACACCGAGGGTCCGCTGTGTCCACAGTATACCATCACTTGCTATTAGCAGAGGATTTTTTATGCTTCATTTACTTGGAACTATGTGAATGCAATATTTGGAGATTCGTTTTTATTCATTAAAATATATCAATATCACACTATTGGAGCACTTATTTTATTTTCATGTGGAGAGCATTTTATACCCCATGCACGGTTGGATATTGTTGGGATGTTTTAACCATTTGAGGGTAAAAGTTTGTGTGCCAAGCATGAGAGTGCGAAGCATCTGCAAGTCGGTTAGTGCATTTCTTAAGGGGAGCAGAAGCACCTTCACATGCGGTATAGTGGAAGATTTGGATTAATACAAAAATACATTTAAATGACAGACTTAATTTTTTTGTAACTGGTGATACAATGACTATCACTGTCACTGGGTGTTATTCTATAGTATTGATTGTTATTACTTACAGTACTTTGACATCAGCGCCACTATTTACTTTTAGGTAGAGGGTAAATACAGTATTCAGTTAGATTTTTTTAAAGTGGAAGCTTCAACAAAATTTCCATTTTTTTCTTTTGGCGCAGTGGTGGGACTTCAAGTGTGGGCGTGTTAAACTTGTAGACCATCAGTTATATAAGTACATAGGAACTGTACACATGAACATGTTTTCTTGTACTACCAAAAACTTATATGACTATAGTTAAATCTAAACTCCAGCCTTTCCTTCAGTCTTGCACAGTTTTAAAGCTCCTCGCCTGAACTAAAATTGCTTATTTTGATTCTATTATACACTGTGATCATCTCAGAGTGTGCATTAGAAGTTGCAGCTTGTCAGATGAAGCCTGTCTCATTTTCTATCTGCAGAACATTAAGCATCATCTAGTCTTTTTTTCCTTAGTCCCTGGCTGGGGCAGAAGGGACACATGCCCTGGGCACTGGAGCCCTTACCAGGGAGATGGTAACCTGACAGGTGGGGGGCCATGGGACCCAGCAATGGACCGGATAGCCACAGCACAGCCTCAGGGTTGGAGGTATACATACCCAGGATACGAATGTATTGCTGTGAATAAATGAAGTAAAATAAAATCAATGAGTGACAACCAAAGTGCTGAAAATCAAGGTGGAAAAGCAACAACTAAAAAATGGGAGGTGTATGAAGTTTATGTGACTGCACCTATGATGCCTCAAAAAGTGCATACTGTGTGTTGACAAGGAAACAGGTGTTAATGAGAGGAAAGAGAGAATAAATAATGAAAAATGTGATGAGTTAATGTGGGCACATCCAGCAATGGAGTGTCAATGTGCTGACTCTGCAGACAATGCATGAAATGTTCAGAATCTAGTCTTTTTTTTTCTTCTTGATCTTCAATAATAAACTCCACAGTGAATAAATGCACTCCACTCAATGAGCCTTCACACAGGTGTCTAGAATCACTCACCGAACGCATTTGACCTTTTGAAAGGTCTAAAAAAGTGTATTATGAGAGTGAATCCCATTGTATACATTTTACTTACCTGGCAGGGGAGACACCATGATCATGAAGGTGGTTCTCCCAGGGCGAGGCTCGCCATTTGCACTCCGGCCGTGCTGATTGTGGTGTCTTCCCTGTCGCTTCTCTGCCTTTTGGCTGGGACTAGGTGTGATATCTGTCCTTATGAGTTGTCAGCGGAGCGCTGAAGCTCGTTCTACATGGGTAGGGTGGATGCAATCCAATGATGTCATTGCACCTGGAAGGATGGTTTCAGCAGGGACTACGCCGTGCTGCCCGACAGATACTGGGGGCCGACCCATGGTTGTGTCTGAGCCATCTGGAAGGGTGCTCCTGGTGAGGATGGGTGCTGCGCTTGGTCTTGGTCTTTTTGCCGAGTTCTCGTCTGGCCTTCTGGCTGGCTGGTGTAAGTGCTATCTCTGTCAGCGATCCGGTTGGAGGAGCTGGTAATGCCCTGTGGTAAGACGGGGTAAAACCATGCAAATCTGCCGGGTTGACGGAGCGCCTGGAAGGGCTAGTATTGGTGGAGGCTGCTACCTGAGCGGCAGTTCTCCCTAAGAAAACCTTGAAGGGCTCTCTAGCTCTCAGGGGTGGAGGGCTGCACTGGCCGGTCGGGGGGTCGGATATGGAACGAAAAGCCTATGGTGCATGTGTCCCTGGAGTGGCAGTCCAGGGGTATCTGAAGATCACTGTGTGTGAGGGACACATTGATTTAAGATACCACGGTCACTGCACCAGATACACACTTTTTTTAGTACCTGCCTCCTGGGCCGGGCCTTTTGGCTAGGACCTGAGGAATTTTTTATTCCTGGCCGGAGGGCCTGGTCATTGTTGATCACAATGACCACTTCTTTTCACTCTCCTCTTCACTATCCCTTTCCCCCACTTTCTTTTATTTAAGCCTATGTTTGTCACGTTTTTGTCTTATTTTTGTTTGTGCACGCTACTCCCAGCCCTGAACGTCTTGGGAGTAGGTGGACATGGCATTCTGGCTTAGTTCACTTGCTCTCATGGGGTCTCCCTTCGGGGGAGCCCCACCTAGTACTGGGAGGGTTCTGTTTTGGCAGTCCCTCTGAGGAAGTTGGGTCCGTGTCGGATTCGGTTGCTCGGACCACAGTACCTCAGTCCCCGTCTGGAGCCTAACACCCCGGGGGATCAGGGTTTGGGTCCCTCTTCACAGGAGGAGCACTTGACGTTGCACCCGTCTGCACGTTTTTGTGAACACTCTTTATGTGTGTGCACATTTTTTCCTCACCGGGTGGAGTTTTTGGGTGTGTTCACACGCCATAGGCTTTTCAAGAAATAAATGAGTTTAGGTGAATTTTTTGATGGCTGGCTAATGTCAGGCCTCCTTGGTGAAAAAATAGTTTGAGTTCCTTTGATTTGGAAAGGCACGCAGACAGCGTTAAGGTTGTTGTTGTTGGTGGTGGTTGTCAACACGGCCTAGAAAACGATTTAATGGTCTTGTTCTACCTACGCATATATTTGCCCCCAATTCCATGGCCGTGCGTCTTATATTGTTCTGATGAAGCCGTTTGTTACGCATGCCTGCTGATTCCCGCCCCCATGCAGCTGCACAGACATGCAAATTAGGGTGTCTTGGAGTCACCATGAGTTGAACAGCATCTTTGTTCTGCCGGGCCGTGCGTCTTATATTGTTCTGATGAAGCCGATTGTTACGCATGCCTGCTGATTCCCGCCCCCATGCAGCTGCACAGACATGCAAATTAGGGTGTCTTGGAGTCACCATGAGTTGAACAGCATCTGTGTTCTGCCGGGTTATACTCTGGTTTCTCATTAGAATGAATAAATCTTTTGCCTTTTACTAAAGATTTATTTTTATTTAAATTGTTTTTATTCTTTTCTCATAGAAAAAATCTTTACAAAACTTTTAAAAAATCAACATCTCATATATAATTCATAGATTCTTCTTACATAAAAGACATATACTTTAACATATACATACAACATAATACATACATAAAAATATTTGTGTGGGTGCACGACTAGATCCATCTTTGTAATCCTAAAGCAGGCATACGTAACAATCGGCTTCTTCAGAACAATATAAGACGCACGGCCCGGCAGAACAAAGATGCTGTTCAACTCATGGTGACTCCAAGACACCCTAATTTGCATGTCTGTGCAGCTGCATGGAGGCGGGAATCAGCAGGCATGCGTAACAATCGGCTTCATCAGAACAATATAAGACGCACGGCCCGGCAGAACACAGATGCTGTTCAACTCATGGTGACTCCAAGACACCATAATTTTCATGTCTGTGAAACTGCATGGTGGCGTGATTCAGCAGGCACAAGTAACAATCAGCTTCATCAGAACAATATAAGACGCACGGCCCGGCAGAACACAGATGCTGTTCAACTCATGGTGACTCCAAGACACCCTAATTTGCATGTCTGTGCAGCTGCATGGTGGCATGATTCAGCAGGCATGCGTAACAATCAGCTTCATCAGAACAATATCAGACGCACGGCCCGGCAGAACAAAGATGTTGTTCAACTCATGGTGACTCCAAGACACCCTAATTTGCATGTCTGTGCAGCTGCATGGGGGCGGGAATCAGCAGGCATACGTAACAAACGGCTTCATCAGAACAATATAAGATGCACGGCCATGGAATTGGGGGCAAATATATGCGTAGGTAGAACAAAACCATCAAATCGTTTTCTTGGCCGTGTTGACCACCACCACCAACATTAACGCCATCTGCGTGCCTTTCTAAATCAAAGGAACTCAAACGATTTTTCACCAAGGAGGCCCAACATTAGCCAGCCATCAAAAAATTCACCAAAACTCATAATTGTTCCTCTACACAGAAATTTTTAGTAAAAGGCAAAAGATTTATTCATTCTAATGAGAAACCAGAGTATAACCCGGCAGAACATAGATGCTATTCAACTCATGGTGACTCCAAGACACCCTAATTTGCATGTCTGTGCAGCTGCATGGGGGCGGGAATCAGCAGGCATGTGTAACAATCGGCTTCATCAGAACAATATAAGACGCACGGCCTGGCAGAACAAAGATGCTGTTCAATTCATGGTGACTCCAAGACACCCTAATTTGCATGTCTGAGAAGCTGCATGGGGGCGGGAATCAGCAGGCATGCGTAAAAATCAGCTTCATCAGAACAATATAAGACGCACAGCCTGGCAGAACAAAGATTCTGTTCAACTCATGGTGACTCCAAGACACCCTAATTTGCATGTCTGTGCAGCTGCATGGGGGCAGGAATCAGCAGGCATGCATAACAATCGGCTTCATCAGAACATTATAAGACGCACAGCCCGGCAGAACAAAGATGCTGTTCAACTCATGGTGACTCCAAGACACCCTAATTTGCATGTCTGTGCAGCTGCATGGGGGCTGGAATCAGCAGGCATGCATAACAAACGGCTTCATCAGAACAATATAAGATGCACGGCCATGGAATTGGGGGCAAATATATGCGTAGGTAGAACAAAACCATCAAATCGTTTTCTAGGCCGTGTTGACCACCACCACCAACAAACAACAACATTAACGCCGTCTGCGTGCCTTTCCAAATCAAAGGAACTCAAATTATTTTTCACCAAGGAGGCCCGACATTAGCCAGCCATCAAAAAATTCACCAAAACTCATAGTTGCTCCTCTCCACAGAAATCTTTAGTAAAAGGCAAAAGATGTATTCATTCTAATGAGAAACCAGAGTATAACCCGGCAGAACACAGATGCTGTTCAACTCATGGTGACTCCAAGACACCCTAATTTGCATGTCTGTGCAGCTGCATGGTGGCGTGAATCAGCAGGCATGCGTAACAATCGGCTTCATCAGAACAATATAAGACGCACTGTCCGGCAGAACAAAGATGCTGTTCAATTCATGGTGACTCCAAGACACCCTAATTTGCATGTCTGAGCAGCTGCATGGTGGCGTGAATCAGCAGGCACGCGTAACAATCAGCTTCATCAGAACAATATAAGACGCACAGCCTGGCAGAACAAAGATGCTGTTCAGCTCATGGTGACTCCAAGACACCCTAATTTGCATGTCTGAGCAGCTGCATGGGGGCGGGATTCAGCAGGCATGCGTAACAATCGGCTTCATCAGACCAATATAAGACGCACAGCCCGGCAGAACAAAGATGCTGTTAAACTCATGGTGACTCCAAGACACCCTAATTTGCATGTCTGTGCAGCTGCATGGGGGCGGGAATCAGCAGGCATGCGTAACAAACGGCTTCATGAGAACAATATAAGATGCACGGCCATGGAATTTGGGGCAAATATATGCATAGGTAGAACAAAACCATCAAATCGTTTTCTAGGCTGTGTTGACCACCACCACCAACAACAACAACATTAACATTAACGCCATCTGCGTGCCTTTCCAAATCAAAGGAACTCAAACTATTTTTCACCAGAGAGGCCCGATATTAGCCAGCCATCAAAAAATTCACCAAAACTCATAGTAGTTTCTCTCCACTGAAATCTTTAGTAAAAGGCAAAAGATGTATTCATTCTAATGAGAAACCAGAGTATAACCCGACAGAACACAGATGCTGTTCAACTCATGGTGAATCCAAGACACCCTAATTTGCATGTCTGTGCAGCTGCATGGTGGCATGAATCAGCAGGCACGCGTAACAATCAGCTTCATCAGAACAATATCAGACGCACAGCCCGGCAGAACAAAGATGCTGTTCAACTCATGGTGACTCCAAGACACCCTAATTTGCATGTCACCTCCTTGGTGAAAAATAGTTTGAGTTCCTTTGATTTGGAAAGGCACGCAGACGGTGTTAATGTTGTTGTTGTTGGTGGTGGTGGTCAACACGGCCTAGAAAACGATTTGATGGTTTTGTTCTACCTACGCATATATTTGCCCCCAATTCCATGGCCGTGCATCTTATATTGTTCTGAAGAAGCCGTTTGTTACGCATGCCTGCTGATTCCCGCCCCCATGCAGCTGCACAGACATGCAAATTAGGGTGTCTTGTAGTCACCATGAGTTGAACAGCATCTTTGTTCTGCCGGGCCGTGCGTCTTATATTGTTCTGATGAAGCCGATTGTTACGCATGCCTGCTGATTCCTGCCCCCATGCAGCTGCACAGACATGCAAATTAGGGTGTCTTGGAGTCACCATGAGTTGAACAGCATCTGTGTTCTGCCGGGTTATACTCTGGTTTCTCATTAGAATGAATAAATCTTTTGCCTATTGCTAAAGATTTCTGTGGAGAGAAACAACCATGAGTTTTGGTGATTTTTTTTATGGTTGGCTAATGCTGGGCCTCCTTGGTGAATAATAGTTTGAGATCCTTTGATTTGGAAAGGCACATAAACGGCGTTAATGTTGTTGGTGGTCAACACGGCCTAGAAAATGATTTGATGGTCTTGTTCTATCTGCGCATATATTTGCCCCCAATTCCATGGCCATGCTTTTTATATTGTCCTGATGAAGCCTTTTGTCACGCATGCCTGCTGATTCCTGCCCCCATGCAGCTGCACAGACATGCAAATTAGGGTGTCTTGGAGTCACCATGACCTAAACAGCATCTGTGGTCTGCCGGGTCGTGCGTCTTATGTTGTTCTGATGAAGCCGATTGTTACGCATGCCTGCTGATTTTCGCCCCCATACAGCTGCACAGACATGCAAATTAGGTTGTCTTGGAGTCACCATGAGTTGAACAGCATCTGTGTTCTGCTGGGCCGTGTGTCCTATATTGTTCTGATGAAGCCGATTGTTACGCATGCCTGCTGATTCCCGCCCCCATGCAGCTGCACAGACACGCAAATTAGGGTGTCTTGGAGTTGCCATGAGTTGAACAGCATCTGTGGTCTGCCGGATCGGGCGTCTTATATTGTTCTGATGAAGCCGATTCTTACGCATGCCTGCTGATTCCCGCCACCATGCAGCTGCACAGACATGCAAATTAGGTTGTCTTGGAGTCACCATGAGTTGAACAGCATCTGTGTTCTGCTGGGCCGTGCGTCTTATAGTGTTCTGATGAAGCCGGTTGTTACGCATCCCTGTTGATTCCCGCCCCCATGCAGCTGCACAGACATGCAAATTAGGGTGTCTTGGAGTCACCATGAGTTGAACAGCATCTGTGTTCTGTCGGGTTATACACTGGTTTCTCATTAGAGTGAATAAATCTTTTGCCTATTACTAAAGATTTTAGTGGAGAGGAACAACCATGAGTTTCGGTGAATTTTTTTTATGGCTGGCTAATGCTGGTCCTCCTTGGTGAAAAATAGTTTGAGATCCTTTGATTTGGAAAGGCACGCAGACGGCGTTAATGGTGTTGGTGGTAAACGTGGCCTAGAAAACGATTTGATGATCTTGATCCACCTTCGCATATATTTGCCACCAATTCAATGGCCATGTGCCTTATATTGTTCTTATGAAGCTGATTGTTTTGTGTGCCTGCTGATTCCCGCCCCCATGTAACTGCGCACACATGCAAATTTGGGTGTCTTGGAGTCACCATGAGTTGAATAGCATCTGTGTTCTGCCGGGTTATACTCTGGTTTCTCATTAGAATGAATAAGTCTTTTGCTTTTTACAAAAGATCTCTGTGGAGAGGAGCAAACATGAGTTTTGGTGAATTTTTTGCTGGCTAATGTCATACTCTGGTTTCTCTTTAGAATGAATAAATCTTTTGCCTTTTACTAAATATTTCTGTGGAGAAATACAGACATGAATACTTTCTTGACAGGGGAGACACCATGATCATGAAGGTGGTTTTCTCAGGGCGAGGCTCAGGCATTGCACTCCGGCTGTGCTGATTCTCTGCCTTTTGGCTAAGATCAAGTGTAGTATCTGTTCTTATCAGTTGTCAGAGGAGCGCTGAAGCATCCTTGTTGGGAGGGTGGATGCAATCCAATGATGTCATTGCACCTGGAAGGATGGTTTTAGCAGGGACTGTGGTTGCGTCTGAGCCATCTGGAAGGGTGCTCCTGGTGAGAATGGGTGGCTGCACTTGGTCTGGTATTTTTGCAGAGTTCTAGTCTGGCTGGCTGGTGTAAGTGCTATCCCTGTCAGCGATCCGGTAGGAGGAGCTGGTACTGCCCTGTGATGGGTCGGGGTAGGACCATGCAAATCTGCCGGGTTGACAGAGGGTCTGAAAGGGCTAGTATTGGTGGAGGCTGCTACCTGAGCGACAGTTCTCCCTAAGATAACCTTGAAGGGTTCTCTAGCTGGCAGGGGTGGAGGGCTGCACTGGCTGGTTGGATTTGGAATGAAAAGCCTATGGTCAATGTGGCCTTGGAGTGGCAGTCCAGGGATATCTGAGAATCACTGTGAGTGAGGGTCACTTTGATTTAAAGATATCACGGTCACTGCACCAGATACACGCTTTTTTTTTTCTAGCACCTGCCTCCTGGGTCAGGCCTTTTGGCTAGGACCGGAGGAATTTTTTTGTTCCTGGCCGGAGGGCCTGGTCATTGTATACCACAATGACCACAATGACCACTTCTTTCACTCTCCTCTCCACTATCCCACTATCCCTTTTCCCCAATAAAAAACAGCATTTTAACTTGGACATGATTGATGATAAAATCAGCAGAGCTTCCCGTCATTTCAGATCTACCCCTCAGATTTACAGCGACTGCACTTCCATGTACACTTTTAGTGCAAAGTGTATTTGCCTTTAATAAATAACCCCCATAGTCTCCTTACACATCAAAAGCATTATTCTCCCCTCTAACAGATCCATCTACAGTATGTATTAAACACTGCCAGTGGGAGATGCTAAAATCAATCACCACTTCAGCATTTCTCACCTGCCAGCAGAAACATCCAATCTGTGTTTATATCCCATTTGCAGTGTAGGTGAACATGTAGCTTATGTGCACAACATCCTCCCAATGCCTTTCATCCAGCAGGACTTTGTCAAGGGAAAGGGCCAACGCACACACATTCTGTCATTCATATCACTTTTGCTTAACTTCCACAACCACTTTAACCCATACTAGTCTTGCTGTTTTACTGATAAACTCCTGCCCACTCAAAGTAAAGCAGATTAATTTAATTCTAATATAACATAATACAAACCCATAAATACTATGCATGATCCTTGTTTTATTGCTTTTTTCCCCAATGCAAGTAAATATTAGAAAGTAATGACAGCCGACATAGAGCTCAGCGAAGCTGGCCCCCCTACAATCAGCACAAATAAAAACTCAAGTGTGTTTCTTTAGTGCTACGTTTGTGCTGTTTTGTGCCGCAAAAATTTACGTTTGTGCTGCTTTTATTTTGAAGATATTAGCAATTGTTTTTTCCAGACTATGACATCACACGGCCCCCCTACAACCCCAAATGACACAAAACTGGTCTCGTTGGTTAGTGCTACGTTTGTGCTGTTTTGTGCTGCTAATATTTCCGTTCTATCTTTTATCGTTTTTGCGTTATTAATGACTTATTAAAGGTCACCAAAGGTCACACAGCCCCCCTACAACGCCCAAATGACACGAAACTGGTCTCATTGGTTAGTGCTACGTTTGTGCTGTTTTGTGCTGCTATTATTTCCGTTCTATCTTTTATCGTTTTTGCGTTATTAATGATTTATTAAAGGTCACCAAAGGTCACACAGCCCCCCTACAACCTCAAAATGACACAAAACTGGTCTCGTTGGTTAGTGCTACGTTTGTGCTGTTTTGTGCTGCTATTATTTCTGTTCTATCTTTTATCGTTTTTGCGTTATTAATGATTTATTAAAGGTCACCAAAGGTCACACAGCCCCCCTACAACCCCAAAATGACACGAAACTGGTCTCGTTGGTTAGTGCTACGTTTGTGCTGTTTTGTGCTGCAATTTTTTTTATTTGTGCTGTTATGGTTTTAAAGTTATAACAGTTTATTTATTTTTTCAAACCCCACTCACTTTGCCCACCTTACAATCAGCACAAATAAAAACTCAAGTGTGTTTCTTTAGTGCTATGTTTGTGCTGTTTTGTGCTGTTTAAATTTCCTTTCTATCTTTTATCGTTTTTGCGTTATTAATAATTTATTAAAGGTCACCAAAGGTCAAACAGCCCCCCTACAATGCCAAAATGACGCAAAACTGGTCTTGTTGGTTAGCGCTACATTTGTGCTGGTTTGTGCTGCTAACAATTTTATTTGTGCTGTTATGGTTTTTAAGTTATAACAGTTTATTTGTTTTTTCAAACCCCACTCACTTTGTCCACCCGTACAATCAGCACAAATAACAACTCAAGTGTGTTTCTTTAGTGCTGCGTTTGTGCTGTTTAAATTTTCTTTCTATCTTTTATCGTTAAGGTCACCAAAGGTCACTCAACCACCCACAACACCCAAATGACACAAAACTGGTCTCGTTGGTTAGTGCTACGTTTGTGCTGTTTTGTGCTGCTAAAATTTATGTTCTATCTTTTATTGTTTTTGTGTTATTAATAATTTATTAAAGGTCACCAAAGGTCACTCAGCCCCCTACCACCCCGAAAGGACACAAAACTGGTCTAGTTGGTTAGTGCTACGTTTGTGCTGGTCTGTGCTGCTAAAATTTTTAGTTGTGCTGTTATGGTTTATAAGTTATAACAGTTTTTTTGTTCTTTTCAAACCCCACTCACTTTGCCCCCCCCCCCTGTACAATCTGCACAAATAAAAACTCAAATGTTTTAGTGCTATGTTTGTGCTGCTAATATTTTTATTTGTGCTGTTATGGTTTTTAAAATATAGCAGCTTGTTTTTATTTGATAACAACCCATTCACTTTGCACCCCATGTTATTAAATCTTAAAAACAAACAAACAAACAAACAAAATGGAGTTTGACTGCTACCTGCCCTGACCATGGCTTGTCTCTGGATTCTGCCTTCTGTTCTTGCCTGATCTAACTCCCGTTGCTGATTTGGCTTGTGACCTGACTATCCTGTTGTCTGCCGTCTATGCCTGATCTGTCCGACCATTATGGACCATTATGCATCCTGCTAATCAAGCCTGCTACAGCTCTTCAGTCCAGCAAGGTCTCACCTGTCTCCTGCTTCCAGCTGCTTACCCACAGTATGCTGCCAGCCAAGCTCAGTGCCAGCTTATATGCCACCAGCCGGTTCTGCTGCCACCACGCAGTCTACTGGACTTATCACAGGCACCCATACCTTGCTGTGCTCCAATTGCTGCTGTCTAACCAGGAGATCACTAACCAGGTATGGGACAGGAGGGCAGGGTGGTGTCATTGTCTGGGAAAAAACAAATTGCTTATATCTTAAAAATAAAAGCAGCACAAATTTGTATTTTTATGGCACAAAAAAGCACAAACGTAGCACTAACAAATAGAATGTTTGTTTTTAAGATTTAATAACATGGGGTGCAAAGTGAGTGGGTTGTTATGAAATAAAAACAAGCTGTTATATCTTAAAAACCATAGCAGCACAAATAAAAATATTAGCAGCACAAACATAGCACTAAAACATTTGAGTTTTTATTTGTGCAGATTGTACGGGGGGGGGGCAAAGTGAGTGGGGTTTGAAAAGGGGTTTTAGCAGCACAAACCAGCACAAGTGTAGCACTAACCGACAAGACCAGTTTTGCCATTTGGGCGTTGTAGGGGGGCTGTGTGACCTTTTGTGACCTTTAATAAATCATTAATAACGCAAAACGATAAAAGATAGAAAGGAAATAATAGCAGCACAAAACAGTACAAACGTAGCACTAACCAACGAGACCAGTTTCGTGTCATTTGGGCGTTGTAGGGGGGCTGTGTGACCTTTGGTGACCTTTAATAAATCATTAATAACGCAAAACGATAAAAGATAGAAAGGAAATTTAAACGGCACAAAACAGCACAAACATAGCACTAAAGAAACACACTTGAGTTTTTATTTGTGCTGATTGTAAGGTGGGCAAAGTGAGTGGGGTTTGAAAAAAATACATAAACTGTTATAACTTTAAAACCATAACAGCACAAATAAAAAAAATTGCAGCACAAAACAGCACAAATGTAGCACTAACCAACAAGACCAGTTTTGTGTCATTTGGGGTTGTAGGGGGGCTGTGTGACCTTTGGTGACCTTTAATAAATCATTAATAACGCAAAAAAGATAAAAGATAGAACGGAAATAATAGCAGCACAAAACAGCACAAACGTAGCACTAACCAACGAGACCAGTTTTGTGTCATTTGGGGTTGTAGGGGGGCTGTGTGACCTTTGGTGACCTTTAATAAATCATTAATAACGCAAAAAAGATAAAAGATAGAACGGAAATAATAGCAGCACAAAACAGCACAAACGTAGCACTAACCAACGAGACCAGTTTTGTGTCATTTGGGGTTGTAGGGGGGCTGTGTGACCTTTGGTGACCTTTAATAAATCATTAATAACGCAAAAAAGATAAAAGATAGAACGGAAATAATAGCAGCACAAAACAGCACAAACGTAGCACTAACCAACGAGACCAGTTTTGTGTCATTTGGGCGTTGTAGGGGGGCTGTGTGACCTTTGGTGACCTTTAATAAGTCATTAATAACGCAAAAACGATAAAAGATAGAAAGGAACTTTAAACAGCACAAAACAGCACAAACATAGCACTAAAGAAACACACTTGAGTTTTTATTTGTGCTGATTGTAAGGTGGGCAAAGTGAGTGGGGTTTGAAAAAAATAAATAAACTGTTATAACTTTAAAACCATAACAGCACAAATAATTTTTTTTGCAGCACAAAACAGCACAAACGTAGCACTAACCAACGAGACCAGTTTTGTGTCATTTTGGGGTTGTAGGGGGGCTGTGTGACCTTTGGTGACCTTTAATAAATCATTAATAACGCAAAAACGATAAAAGATAGAACGGAAATAATAGCAGCACAAAACAGCACAAATGTAGCACTAACCAACGAAACCAGTTTTGTGTCATTTGGGCGTTGTAGGGGGGCTGTGTGACCTTTGGTGACCTTTAATAAGTCATTAATAACGCAAAAACGATAAAAGATAGAACGGAAATATTAGCAGCACAAAACAGCACAAACGTAGCACTAAAGAAACACACTTGAGTTTTTATTTGTGCTGATTGTAGGGGGGCCAGCTTCGCTGAGCTCCGACATAGCAGTGGAAGAGTACATAAGTACAGGTAATATACAATGAGGAGATAAAGGTATTCCAAAATACAAAATCAATAATAAACAATATCAGGTACATACTGTATGTCGATACAAATATTATGGTGATGTATTATATGGAGATTCAGCTGAACTGTATACATATCCTAGGTAGCCTGTAATCTGTATACAGTCATGGTGTAGAGTATAGCAGGTTCTCTATTTTTCCGGAAAATCCGCTCTTCTGTATGCAATTCCGAAGTGCAAAAAAACATGCATGATCAGAATCAAGCAGAAGAGCCAAACTGCCTATTGAACTTCATTGATCTCGGCTCTTCGTATGTCTTGTTTGTCACCGCGTTCTTGACGGTCGGAATTTCCGACAAGATTTGTGTGACCATGTGTATGCAACACAAGTTTGAGCCAACATCCTGTCAGAAAAAAAAACACAAAGTTTTTCTTGTCGTAATTTCCGATCGTGTGTACGCGGCATAAAACTGCAGGCAAGGACACTGGAGAAAGCACTGGGGGGCAAACTAAGGTCAATTTATTTTATTTAGTAATGTAATCCAATAGGATTACAATGTATCTGTGTGTTGTGTTTTATACATTTTGAATTTGTCACCGGTTCCTCCCCCCTGCGTCGTGACGCTCGCAGGGAACGGAAGTGAGGGCACACGGTGCATCGGGCGGAAAATCCGGCCACCGTACACAGCGACAGTACATCGCAGGATCCCAGGGACAAGATAAGTAACCTCTTCCAGGAGTTAGCGATGCAATCCCATGTGGCTTGCGGGTATCTGCTAATGGTACTGAAATTTCACCCCAAGCCACATTCGGGAATACCGAAAAGGAGGTTAAAGGGCTTTTTGATGTATGTGAGGTCTTAGCCTTGAACTGTGAAGCTGTATAAGACTCATATGAGGACAACCCCATAGTAATAGGGGTCTCAAGATCTATAGTTTGGCTATTAAACCTTTCCAGGGATACCAAGAAATGGCCCAAATTCACAATGGAGGCATATGGACTGTGGCCATCCATTGCAGCAGGACTGTCCTGTTAATTTCAATGAAAAAGACATGTTAAACAAATTAATGAAAAACATTTGGGCTCAAAGTGAGGCAAAGCCTCATACAAACCATGGCAGCTGATGCTGATGAGATTCAGAAATGAGCAGAGGTGATCAAGTCACAGAAGGTAGACAGCAGAGTAGGACTGAGAAATGGGAACAAAGGCAGAAGCAACAAATGTGTACACTTCATTTAGCAGATGACATCACAACATCAGCTTTAATCTTTGCCACTAAAAGTGGCAGTGTCTGGAGATTTAAATGGCACCCAATAGTACCAAATGTAAAGCAGCTCTCAGTGTTTAAGCCTGATCGAGTTTTACTTACTATGAGTCTTCAGAGAATGAGTCATGCCAGAGGTTGTGCCACAGCTCTGCACCTAGAAAGTGCTCTGTGGCCAACTAATATAGTACACAAATGTAATGAAAAGTGCCACGATCAGGGCCGGACTTACCATTGGGCTTGACTGGGCTCAAGCCCAGGGGCCCCGCCCAATAGGGGGCCCCCTTTAAAAAAAAAAAAAAAAAAATTTTTTTTTTTTTTTTTTTTTTTTTTTAGGGGTCCGGAGGTCCCCAGGGCCCCGAACGGCAACCCCCCTTTTTTTTTATTTATTTTTTTGTAAAAAAATGTTTTTTTATATATTTTTTATATATATATATATATATATATATATATATATATATATATATATATATATATATATATATATATTTTATTATTATTATTATTATTATTATTATTATTATTATTATTATTATTAAAGGGCCCAGGGGTCTCCAGGGCCCCCGGATGGCAATCCACCTTTTTTATTTTTTTATAAAAAAAATTAAATTTTTTTTTATATATATATATATATTTTTTTTTTTTATTAAAGGGCTCAGAGGTCCCCAGGGCCCCATGTGGCAACCCCCCTTTTTTTATTTTTTTATAAATGTTTTTTTTTTTTAAAGGCCCAGAGGTCCCCAGATGGCAACCTCCCTTTTTTTATGTATTTTTTATAAATGTTTTTTTTTTTTATTAAAGTGCCCAGAGGTTTATTTTTTCTTTTTATTAAAAGGCCCAGAGGTCCCCAGGGCCCCGGATGGCTACTCCTCTTTTTATATATTTGTTTTCTTCTTTATTTCTTCTTTTTTTTTGTAAAGGCCCCCCCGCTTCTCAATTTCAGGCGGCAGCACCCCCCCCCCCTAGGTTCTCTGCTTCAGGGGGCCCATGTCTTAAGCTGTGCAAGGGGCCCCAAAATTCCTGATGGCGGCCCTGCGCATACCTCCCAACACGCACGGATTCTGTGGGACTTTCCCGCACAGACAGCTTCTTCCTGCAGTCCCGCAAAAGGGTTAATTTTCCCGCACTGCAAGAGGAGGCAGCACGGAAGCAGGAGGAACCGGAGTGGTGTGTGGAGGACTGTGGCTGCTGAATCGAAGAAAGCCGACAGCCGGGCTAATGACAGTCTGTGGCCCCGGCTGTTGGCACAGGTGAGAGGCACTCCCCCCCCCCCTGCTCAACAACTGCAAACCCCCCCCCAGGAGGAACCGGAGCGGTGTGTGGAGGACTGTGGCTGCTGAAGGGAAGAAAGCCGACAGCCGGGCTAATGACAGTCTGTGGCCCCGGCTGTTGGCACAGGTGAGAGGCACTCCCCCCCCCATCACAACAACTTTAATGCGCAGCCCCCCCCCGCTCAACAACTTCAATCCCCCCCCAATTCTCGGCTCCAGGGGGCCCCTTCAACACTCAAGCCCAGGGGCCCCCACCACCCTAAGTCCTGCCCTGGCCACGATGCAAAGACCCGTGCAAGGTCACATTGCAGGTTAGCTTTGCCATAATCCAAGATTTACTCACAGTGTGAGTCTTCAGAGACTGGGTCACACCAAGGATGTGCCACAGCTCTTTGGCTGGAAAGAGCTCTGCTGCTATCTAACAAACTGTATCTATCACTACCATCAGAGTCCAGTGCCAGAAGGTCACATTCCAGGCTAATTGTGTATCCTAGCGGCTCATATCTGTTGGAGGCCGAACTGAGGACAGGGGTCTCCTTTACACCTGCTTTCCTGTTTGTCCCCCAAGCTTGATGACAGGGTAGAACAGGAACATGGATGGGCACAGGTACCTGTAGCAAGATCTGACCAGCAGAAGCTCTGGATCTTGTGATGAAGTAGAAGCTGAAGAACAGGAACTTGTGACGGATGTCATCACAGGGCTTGCAGAAGTAGGTGGCAGTTAGGTAGTGAGACAAGCAGAAGTCGGCTACAGGCTGCAGAGGTACAGATTCAGGAGAGAGTGTAAACAGGAGCAAGACCAAAGTCACTATCACACATGCAGAAGATGAGTAAGGGATAAGCTAGGTATGGAGTTGAGAAGCAAGCCAAAGGTCAGGTAAAGGAGGGATAGAGATGTGTAGTAGTCAGAAGGCAAACCCAAGTATATCACAGGATCAAGGGTTTTGTCATGGGTCACAGGAGCTGACGTTCACTCTGCAATGATCTTAAGTCTTGGTTTAAATACCCACTGGGTGCCAAAGTAAATTCAAACATGTACACACTTGTGTAGATGCATTTGATTCTCTGCACAGTTCTGTGGACCGTTCCACACACGTGCAGTTTTTTGAGCGGGGGGAATGAACTCAGTTTTTGTGAAAATTGTGATTTATGACTTCTAGCTTACATTAGCTCATCTGTATAGGGATCATGCAGCTGAGTTATTTTCTTTGCTAAGGATGCAATTTAGAGATATAGCTGTAAGGAACAAGTAACTGGTGCCATTTACCTCCTGCAGTTCACAATATGGTATCGCCTTAATGTAACCTATAAATTCCCTAGAATTTAGTGTGATGACATGAATGATTAGGTCGATCCCGACTTCAATTTCTTGTTCACTTCCTATAAAACCTCTGTGTTCTCTACAAATTAACCTGAATGTAATATTTAACTTTTGATTGCAATTGCTGTTAAAGTGAAAGTTCACTTTTATACAAAAAATAAACATGAATGTATAATATCTAAGGGCCTTTGTAACTCAAAAAAAAAAAAAACAACTTTACACACTCAGCCCCTCATTCTTTAAAGACTATGTCAAGGAAAGTAAAAAAGGCATGCAGTTCAAAAATGCGCTCTGCGCTTAAAGCGGAGTTTCACCCAAAAATGGATCTTCCGCTTTAAGTGAATATGACCCCCTGACATGCCACATTTGGCATGTCAGTTTTTTGGGCGGGAGCAGATTCCCTCTTTTTAGATGCACCCAGCTCCCGCTTCCTCCTGGGACTCCTCGCCACTGGAAGAAAGTTCACCTCTCCCCTCTCCCTCACGTCACAATTCCCAGAAAATTGCCAAGCCAATCACAGCGCACATTAAGGCTCACGCAGTGCGTGCCGATTTTGAAGCCACAGCCAGGGGCCGACAGTCAGAATGCTGGCGCCGTAGAGAGGGGGAGAGGAGCAGGGCTTTGTTTTTACCTGTTTTGCTGGATCGTGGGACAGGTGAGAGTCTGATTATTAAAAGTCAGCAGCTACACTTTTCGTAGCTGCTGACTTTCATATGGGTGGAACTCCACTTTAAGTCCTATTGTGGGCTGTCATCACAGAGCAGTTTTGTGGCCCACTCTACCACTCAGATCTCTGCAACATATAATCATTCTGTAGCCCAAGCTAGGAACTAGAAGTTTTCCTTTTGTTCACTCAGGAAGTGTGCAGAGGGCAACAAAACGTATGTCCGCTAAAAAAAAATATATTAAGAGCCAGCAGCCTTCAAATACTGCAGCTGCTGACTTTTAATATTAGGACACTTACCTGTCCTGGAGTCCAGCGCCATCTGCAGCAAAGGACGAGCGATCGCTCATCACTCTGCTGCCCCCCGCCATCCTTGGTGAGGGAACCAGGAAGTAAAGCGCTCCGGGTTCACTGCCCGATTTCCTACGGCGCATGCGCGAGTCGCGCTACGCCTGGCGATTGGCTCCCGCTGTGTACTGGGAGCCGAGTGTTCCCAGAACACAACGGGGGGGATGGGGACAGGAGGTGACGTCATGCCCGCAGTCTGCCCGAGACTGTGTGGCTGGAAGTGGGTGCAAATACCTGTATTTAGACAGGTATCTGCACCCCCTCCCCCCTGAAAGGTGTCAAATGTGACACCGGAGGGGGGGAGGGTTCCGATCAGCGGGAGTTCCACTTTAGAGTGGAGCTCCGCTTTAAACAGATATAATAAAATACTTTCAACTATTTAGTTAACAGACCAAAAGCAATCAGATAAGAAAAGTAAATTTATAGGGTTTTCATACGCTTTAAATATTTAAGACTATTATTCATACAAAGAGAACATACTGCTCCAAGCACTTAGTCCTAAAGCATCTCACAGCACTGAATAGTTGGTACAGCCTATTGTACACCAGCAGAAGTACAACATGTTACAGACACATCTGGTCTTGCTGTTTAGTGTATCTTTTATTGCAAGTCAACTAATCAGGAGATGTCTGAAGTGTTTCACATGTATTACTTAGTCTTTGGGTAGCAGTGCACGCTTGTATTTTTCATAAAACAAGCTTTACACAGCTGAGTCTTGAGGAAAAAGCAGCTTAACTCTTCAGAAAAGACAGTCTATAAGTGATGTAAACAAATAGTACTCTGCTAAATGGATTTGTGAAATATACTCTATATAGTTCCCAAAAAGAACTGCTATCCACTGGATTGGAAGAGGTTGATATCAAATCAATATCAGATACTTAAATTCCCCACATTTTAAAAATACATTTGATGATGCATTAATACAGAGCTGAAATAATTTGTGTCTTTTATATCTGCCTATAGTTCAGCTGAATTCAGCTTTAAGCTATGTACATCCAGGGGGTACAAGTACAGTTGTTGCAGGAATCTGACTGTCTCTCAGCAGTAGATCCTGTATAGAATGTGCTTCATCATAAAATGGTGAGATGGTACTGTGCTCACTGAAGTAGATAACATTTTGATGACTTCAAACAAGTGCCTTCTTCCATTCATAGTATATTGTCCAGCTCTTAGGCCGCGTACACACGATTGGTTAAACCGATGAGAACGGTCTGATGGACTGTTTTCATCGGCCCAAACCGATCGTGTGTGGGCACCATCGGTTATTTATCCATAGGTTTAAAAAAAGCAATCTTGTTTTAAATTTAAACGATGGATACCTAACCGATAGAAAAAAAAATGATCGTTTGTGGGCACGTCCATCGGTTAAAAATCCACGCATGCTCAGAATCAAGTCGACGCATGCTTGGAAGCATTGAAGTTCGTTTTTTTCAGCACGTCGTTGTGTTTTACGTCACCGCGTTCTGACGCGATCGTTTTTTTAACTGATGGTGTGTAGGCACGACTGACCATCAGTCAGCTTCATCAGTTAACCGATGAAAACGGTCCATCAGACCGTTCTCATCGGATGGACCGATCGTGTGTACAGGGCTTATCATACATTTTTTGATATGGGGGTGGTGCATTTTCTGCTCTGTATCCTAGTGAATAAAAAAAAAACAGTAAAGCTGGCCATAGATAGATCTTTTTTTTTTGTTATCACAGTGTTACAGCCAATTGGATGCAAGTACTGATTTAGTGAAAATATACCATCCGTCCCTTTCAGGAGATGTTGATCACTAGATCAACTCCCCTTAAATGGAAATGGCCATAGGTGGATCAGAATTCAACTGGTTCCCACTGCACCTGATGAATTTCAATCCAGGTATGGCCAGCTTAAAGTGGTTCTAAAGCTAAAACCTTTTTTAATCTTATGGCATTCCCTGCTGTAAGGTAAAAAAAACATTTTATAGGTAGCTGTCCTTCCCGACCTCCCTCAATACTTACATGAGTCCTCAATTGATTCAGAGCTGTGCACAGCTGCATCTCCTCTCTCCTACTCACAGAGACTGAGGCAGCAGCGGTAGCCATTGTGATGTGATGTGTTTGATGTGATCATTGCCTATTTTATCTTTGTTTGTAAGAGTGATTTTAAGGGGGGAAGGTTTTATTAATAAATGGTTTGAATGGGATTACGCTATGGAGTGTTGCCTTGTCTTGGGTAAGATCTACAGCAATTGATGCAGTGTCTGGAAGTGTGGTTCAACTACCCCTTGAGGAATTCCCAAATGACACTGCGAGCAAATGTTTGTATTCACTGCTTTCTGGTTAGTGTTGAGAAAGGGAGCTTGGTGTGGTGTCGGTAATTGGTATCACGTAACATCTGAGCATTACCCCACAGATGTCAATCATTTAGAGACTGTCTTTCACTTATGTCTGGTGGACTTTATGTTAATTACAATCGCCAATGGGAGTTGTGAGCATGCATGCGCAACTCCTGTTCACTGACGGAACGCTGCTAATAGTGTTTATATGTTTACTAGTGACACTTATGTATAACTGATATTTATTGTAAGTGGCAGCTAATTTTAAAAGTTTCTCATACTACTAGATATTGAGTCTCCTGACTGTTTGCACTTAGTAGAGTGTTTAAATATTTTGAGCACAACTTAGGGATAATGGGCCAGATTCTCCAAGATCCCGCGTTGGCGTAGTGTAAGCCATTTACACTACGCCACCGCAACTTACTGGAGCAAGTGCCGTATTCGCAAAGCACTTGCTCCGTAATTTGCGGCGGCGTAGTGTAAATGGCCCGGCGTATGGCCGCATAATTCAAAGGGGGCGGCTTCTATTCAAATTAAGCGCGCCCCCGCGCCGATCAAACTGCGCATGCGCCGGGCTGAAAAATAGCCCAATACGCATGCTCCAGCTCACGACGGAAAACGTCAATGACACCGACGTGAGCGTCATTGACGTAAAGTCGTATTCAAGAACGACTTAGTAAAACAACGTAACCGACGGAAAAAGACGACGCGGACCCGACGCCATACTTAACATGGCATACGGCGGACTGGCGTAAGGTTACCCCTCATATAGCAGGGGTAACCTTATGCTTACGGAAACGACGTAAACGACGATGACGCGGCGCAAATTCGTTCGTGAATCGGCGTATCAGGCTCATTTGCATAGTCAAATGAGACCTGAACGTAAACGCCACCTAGCGGCCAGCGTTGTATTGCATTTAGGATCTGACGGTGTAAGTAACTTACACCAGTCGGATCCGAGCCTAATTCCGGCGTATCTTGTTTTGCGAATACAAAACAATGATACGCCGGCGGGAATTTCGAATTACGCCGGTGTATCTGTAGATACACCGACGTAACTCTTTTGAGAATCTGGCCCAATGTCTTCAGTAAAAAAAAATCCCAAAAAGTGTATGCAATTGGTTTGTGTCAAAATTATAACAGCTAAAAACTATGGTATATATATTTGAAAACTGATCTATCCTGATGTACCGATGGGCAATTTCATTTCTTGAGGCCCTTAAAAAAACAGGACAGTACAAATTTTGGTCACACTTTTTTGGAAAATTCATGACAGCTGTGATTACTAGTGATCGATAATTGGAAACAGCTAATCACATGTTACAAAACAAGGAAAGGGGTATAAGTAAGTAAGGGGTATAAGTATAAGTAAAACACTTTAATAGTAAAACACAATATCAACTCACATGGGAGCAGGTATTGTAGAGTACATCTCTGGACTGAGTAGTGTCCAGGAACAGGATGGGTGACCAGGTCGCAATAGTTACACTTCTCCCTGGCGATGTAGAGCATGTGAAATGGGGTGAAATGGGAGCATAAGTGACAGCTGGCAGGAGGGGAGGAGGAGGTGGGGAGGGTGCAGACAGCTGAAATGCCATTGGTTGTTAAGGACGTGGAGGCCCTGCTCCTAAAAAAAAAAGACCCTGCAAGACAAAGGCATAATGAGCTAGTGTGCATAGCATACTAGCTCATTATGTAGTACTTACCTCCGATCAAAGCCCCGCAGCCGTCCATGTCTCCCCCTCCGGCCACCGACATGTTGTCCTACAGTGACTTCCGTGTATCGCGGCTCCGGTGCTGTGATTGTCCTGAGCCGCGAAGACGTCACTCCCGCGCATGCGCGCAGGAACGGCACAGTACAACATAGTGCCATTGCTTCAGTTATCTTAAGTGCGCATGTGCCGCACAACGTCAGCACATGCAAATACAGGGATATCTCCTAAACGTAAAGGGAAAAAAAGCGGCGCCCTCTAAGCGTAGTATAAAATTTATTAGAGAAACACAAAGTAGACAACAATTCTTATGAGGGAATACTCACAAGACTGCAGGGGGTACAGGCAAAGGGAATAAGAGTGTCATCCGTGGCTTGCTTTCCGGGGTACATGCGTTCCGCTGTGTAGAACTCATGTACCCCGGAAGCAAGCCACGGATGACACTCTTATTCCCTTTGCCTGTACCCCCTGCAGTCTTGTGAGAATTGTTGTCTACTTTGTGTTTCTCTAATAAATTTTATACTACGCTTAGAGGGCGCCGCTTTTTTTCCCTTTACTTTGTTTCAGAAATTGCTTCTTCTTGGCAGCTGGCAGCCCTCTCAACAAGAGTATATAGTACATATACGCATTTTTATGCTTTACCGTTCCATGAACTTCCTATGGACTGAACTTATATCATTCCCCTTTTTTAAGATAGCTGTAACTGACTCTTCCCCCTCCCTGCCCCCCACATCCATCCCACAGCTATCTTACGATTTTGTTATGCGTGTATTTTAATCTTTACATCCCATTTGGTGAGCGCTTGATTCCATTGTTTGTCTGATCTCCTAAACCGTGCAGGTTTAGGAGATATCCTTGTTAGCTACAGGTAAGCCTTAAACTTAAAGGGTCACTAAAGGAAAACATTTTTTTGCCTAAAATTAATATCTGCAAGGTAGACAGACAGAATAGTGTAATGATTCTGTTGAAAAACTAGTAAATACCTATTAAATTCCTTCATCTATATCACCTCCGACGTTCTAGTTTCTGTTCTCTCATTCGCTTCCTGGTTTGCATCGTTTTTTCATGTAAGAACTACATTTCCCAGTATGAATTGAAGCACGCCCAGTAATTCACACCTCCTTGAAGTCTCTAACACGTAGAGAGCGTCCTGCCGCACAGATGTAGTTCCCAGGAGGGGGTGAGCACGTTACTCACCACCGCAGTAAAGCCTCCCATCACGGTGGTGAGTAACAATCAGACAAGCAGGAAGTGAACAGAACTGAGAAGAAATAGAGCAACTTCTGAGCAAAAACGAACAATGAGGAAGTGAAAAGAGGAATGTCTGCAGGTAAAGGATGCTTATTATGAAAAAAAAATGTTTCCTTTACAACCCCTTTAATATAGGCTTACCTGTAGCATAAAGTTGTAAACAAGGGTTTACCACCACTTTAAAAACCAATAATTGGCATAATTTTTTTATTTACATTTCAGCTGTTAGCGAGGAAATCCTGCTGACAACTGAAAGAACTGTGCCAGAAGGTATTGGTTTTGGGTATCAGAGCATTTGCACTGGTACCGATACCAGTATTGGAGCAACCCTACGTATAACTAATAAAATTATTTGTGTCATATCATGTAAAAAGTATGTTCGCATTTCTGGCCTATTAGACAAGGTTTAAAAAGGGGGCTAGATTGCTGAAGTGAACTGTGAACTGAACATTGAATAGACCATTCTGAAAACTGCATTAAAAACGCTTGAAAATTACAAGAATGTGTATATTATCTGATCTGACATCAGGAGGAAAACTTGGCAAGCATTCATAATGCCTGCCACACGCCCCATCTATGTGTGCATGTGAAAGAAGCTTTAAGATGTAAAAACACTTGAAAATATGTCAAAGGTGTATATGATTTAAAAATATACTTAATATAATATACAGTGTACTATTTTTGTCTTGCTCTGCTGGCAGACCAATTATTATTAGATTATGTTTCAATTAGCAGTTCCCATAGACAGAAAAAAATATTTTGGATCCTGGCCTATATGTGCAGGGCCAACCTTTTACAGTTAACCTAAGGCTGCTTGGTCAGCATGTAGATTCTTATATCTCAATTTAAAGTAAACATTCAGTCAGTGCCCTCAGATCCTTTATTACAAAGTTACAGGCCACCCAGTTAAAGTTCTTATCTTCACAGCTCAGAATACTGAAGCCTAAGGCAGTTGTTCAAAAATTAATTCACAAAGACTGAGGAATGACCATATTAGGAAAGTTTTGAGCATTTTAATAGTATTGTACATGGCACATAGATGTTCAGAAGCCCATAGCAACTAATAAAAAATCAACTTGCATTTGCTTGCTGTTGATACAGGTACCCATATACAGTATATGTTTCAAAACCCTAACAATTTCAGATGTGCATCCACTTATGTATATGTGTGCAAACATAAGATCAGAACCAATTACATTAGTTGAAAAGCTTGTTTGTTTTAAAAAAAGATTATGTCACTTAGTTCAGCTCTAAAAATAATGATAAACACAACTACATAAAAAGCATGACCAGTAGGAAAAACTACAGCATTTAGCATAGTTGTTGAAAGCAGCAATAGCAATATTAAATATGATCCTCTCAATCCAAAAAACAGCAGTTATGTAATTGCTGTAAAAATTGAAACACGTGTCAATGAGTTATGCCTTGTACACGATCGGAATTTCCGATGGAAAAAGTCAGACAGATTTTTTTCATCTGATATGCCCCATCTGACTTTTTTCCATCGGAATTTAGAAAGAGAACATATTCTCTTTTTTTCAGACGAAAAAAATTATATCGGAAATTACAGACGTCTATAGAGAACTCCGACGGAGAAAAAAACATGCATGCTCAGAATCAAGTCGGCGCATGCTCGGAAGCATTGAACTTAATTTTTCTTGGCTCGTCGTAGTGTTGTATGTCACCGTGTTCTTGATGGTCGGAATTTGTTGTAAAAGTGTGTATGCAAGACAGCTTGAACTGAGTTCCGTCAGAAAAATCTGTCAGAGTTTATCCCGAGGGAAAATTCGATTGTGTGTACAAGGCATTAGGCTCATATTCAAAATCAAGAATTTAAGGAGACTGTTTAATCACTATTAGACACCAGTGCTGTCCCTCTGTTTCAGTCTACGTTTGGCCATTCACAATACTCACAGCTGCAGCAAAAAACGGGGGCCCAGCTATGAGCTATGGCTTTCTGTTGTACCTATAAACTCAACTCCATGCTCAAGTCCTCTGCTTCTGTTTGCCCCCAGTGGATCACCTAAACACCTGTTAGAAATTCCGTATATAGCCCTACAGAATAGACAGACAGTGCACAGTCCACCTGGGCTTAGCTGCTTAAAGCGGAGTTCCGCCGAAAATAAAAAAAATTTAAGTCAGCAGCCACAAATACTGCAGCTGCTGACTTTTAATATATGTACACTTACCTGTCCTGTGCGCCCGCGATCTCGGCACCTGAAGGTAAGGGAATTAGGAGCTGAAGCTTGGTGGCTTCACTTCCTGGTTCCCTACTGCAAATGCGCAAATCGCGCTGCGCGATACCACTAGTCTCTGTGTGTCTCCCAGAAGACAGCGGGGGGATGGAGGAGGCGTCGTACGTGGCGTAGGTTGCCGCGGTGACCTATGCCAAGGAGTGAGAGCAAATACCTGGATTACACAGTTATCTGCTCCCTCCTCCCCCCTGAAAGGTGCCAAATGTGACACCTGAGGGGGGAATCCAAAAAGTGGAAGTTCCATTTTTGGGTGGAACTCCGCTTTGACTGCAGACAGAAAACAGGAAGAAGACATAGGCCCAGATTCACAAAGTACTTACGCCGACGTATAACACGTTACGCCGATGTAAGTGCAAATGTGCGCCGGCGTATGTGTGCGCCAGACCCACAAACCAACATGCGCCTAAAAACAGGCTACACCCTGCCGACGTAGCTTGCGCGCGCCGGCGTAGGGTGGGCGCACATATGGGCTTGGCGCATGATGCTGCTCCCATTGATTAGCCATTCAAACATGCAAATGAGGGAAATGAGGGAAATACGCCGATTCACGAACGTGCGTGTGCCCGGCGCATGCTACGCGAGATGCGCGCAAGTTGTACATCCGGCGTTAAGTTATTCCCCATAAATGAGGTGCAACCCGGCAACAGACATGCACAGGTCTGCACCAGGGGAACACAAGCCGGCGTATTGTGCTTTGGACCTGTGTCTGGCTGGGCGTACGCGGTGATCCGGTGTAGCTTAGGCAGTTGTGAGCAGGCGCAGGGGGGTGCTGTGCATGTGTCCACATCACGGCGCATTTCGTGAAACGTACCTGTCTGGCACTCGGCCCATCATTTGCATGGGGTCACGCCTCATTTTCATGGGGTCACGCCCACTTCCACTTCCACCTACGCCGGCGTGCGCCTTCGAAACCCACGCCACGCTGGCGCAGCGTTGGGAGCACTAGCTTGCTGAATGCAATGCTTGCCTCTCCGCGCTACGTTGGCACGGCGTACGGTGTTTGCGCCACGACGGCGTAATGTGCGCCTTGCTCTCTGTGAATCTGGGCCATAGAGTTTAGTCATAAATGCTGCTAGAAACTTATAAACACTGCCTGATATAGTTGTTGCACAAAATATTTGAACAATGTATTCTAACACCCCCCACTCAACAACTACTCCTTATATTAGTCCCATGTATCTGCCTAAAAACACAACTGCTATCCTACAACTCATGGATCAGTGTGCAATAGCAACATTCATGGCCTACTATTTACTGTACACACCACCTTTTCCAAAGCTGTAGCTGCAATTGAAAATGATGAAGTTACCCTTCATGATTACATTTTACACTGAATTAAAATTAGTGCGTCAGCTTGGGAGGGAGTAACAGAAAGGTGTATGCAAGTGTAGCGCCTGGTTACTTCCAAGTACCGGTGCTATTGAAATTTAGAGGGTGATCAGAGTGCTAATGACTCTGATCCAAATTACAATGTTCAAAAAGGGCCTCTGTTTCAGCTTGGATGTGCTGCTGGCTCATTCTGTTGTTCCTGGGGTGCTATCCCACCCCAGGGTGACAGATGGCAGCAGCAGGGTTGAGACTTGGGTGTTCTTTTCCAGCAGCCAATCAGGAGGAAGTTTCCTCATTGGGCATGCTGGGAGCTTATGGGACAGACGCCATTGAGTCTGAGTTCTTCTTCCAGTGTGGCACCCACCTTTAGGGTGACTACATCACGGCACCCCAGCGTTATGGTCTACCTGGCCAGGACGTGCATGCCACATGGTGTTCCTGGTTCCGGGACCATGTTGGTCCAGAACGTTTGAGCAACAGCGGGGACCCAGTGATCGACTGGGTTCCCACTTTTGGAGATCCCAAGCTGTATATCTGTTCGGTGGGGAGTCCGTCTGAGGAGCGCCAATGAGAGGCTGGCAGTCCAAAAGGATTTCGACAAAGCACCGGGGATCAAGGTAGCCGGACACTGAGGGATTGAACACCTGTCAGTCGGTACCTGGGCAACGTTAAGAAGGAGATCCAGGCGTAATTCTTTGAGGATTGTCTCCGTATTTGCAATCAGAGAGGGCCTGTGGCAGAGGTGTCTCCCTGAATTTCATTCCAGGAGGGCAGAGACTCTTCCTCAAGTTCAAGTCTATTCTAAGGAGGGTCTGTGGCAGAGACTTTGTCCTAAAAAGGTTTGAGTGATACAATGGCTGCCAGGTCCATGAGAGAGGTCTGTCCGGGTACGCTAAGCCCACTCAGTCAGGAGTGGTACAGAGAGTGTTATGTATGGGAGCAGGACTGTTCCAAATACTACGCCTGAATCTGCTGTTCTCCTTCTTTCAAACTCTATCCCTTTCATCACCAGTTCATTGTTTTTACCCGGCTGGGTAATAAAGAGCACAGAAAAGACACTTGTTGCGGACATTCCTTTACTACTACTATATGCACCATTCACCCCTAGGAATTCGGAAGAGCCACGAGGTAAATGTGCCACCCAAAACAATCCAGCAGCTCCTCCGGGGGTAGTGCTACACAAGATATATGGAAAAATGCTTAAAGCAGTTTGTGAATAATAGCAAAGTGTTTGATGAAACAGATGTTATAAGTTATTAATCAAAAAAGCATGCAACTTGCTAACATGCTTGACTTAGATGTTGAAGTGACAGATATTAAAGAATTAGTGGAATTTGTTGAGGGAGGGCTAAGTAATGAAGATTTAACAGAGCTGGAAGCACAGCAGCACTTAAAACAGGAAGGGGAAGAAAAGGAGGAAACAATGGAAGAAGTGCAAAAGATGTTCACAGTCAAAGGGTTAGCTGGCGTGTTCTCAAATGTGAATGCAGCTTCATTACAATTAGAGAGCATGGACACAAATGTTGAAAGGTTCTCTAAAGTGGAACGACAGATGAAGGAACTTATGTCATGTTATCGTGAAATGTATGACGAAAAAAATAAAATTACAAAGCATAGCACCTTAACCACTTAAGCCCCGGAGCATTTTGCTGGCCAAAGACCAGGCCACTTTTTACGATTCGGCACTGCGTCGCTTTAACTGACAATTGCGCAGTCGTGCGACGTGGCTCCCAAACAAAATCGAGGCACTTTTTTTCCCACAAATAGAGCTTTCTTTTGGTGTTATTTGATCACCTCTGCAGTTTTTATTTTTTGCACTATAAACAAAAATAGAGCGACAATTTTGAAAAAAAAACAAAACAATATTTTTTACTTTTTGCTATAATAAATATCCCCTAAAATATATATATATATATATATATATATATATATATATATATATATATATATATATATATATATAAATATAAAAAAACTTTTTTTTCCTCAGTTTAGGCCAATACATATTCTTCTACATATTTTAGATTTTTTTTGTTGCAATAAACGTATATTGATTGGTTTGCGCAAAAGCGTCTACAAAATAGGGGATAGAATTATGGCATTTTTATTATAATTTTTTTTTTACTAGTTATGGCGGCGATCTGCGATTTTTATCGTGACTGCGACATTATGGCGGACACATCGGACACTTTTGACACATTTTTGGGACCATTGTCATTTTTGCTGCAGACGTAAATCTGCGTGTGGCGGGCGGTAAACGGATAACAGAATTTTTATTGCAAGCTACCCCTACCAGTTCTATAATTTCCTTGTCATCTTCTCCCTCATCTACAACTCCTGATGACCCTGCTGGTAACTCCAGTGATGACACTGTCGACCCTGCTGGCAAGTCCAATGATGACACTGTCGACCCTGCTGGTTATTTCAGTAACACTGAAGCACTATTACCCTTTGAAGGATTTTATGACTAAAATTGTACTCTAAATTTCTACTGTAATGCCACGTACACACGATCGGACATTTCGACAACAAAACTGTGGATTTTTTTCCGAGGGAATGTTGGCTCAAACTTGTGTTGCATACACACGGTCACACATGTCGTAGGAAATTCCGAACATCAAGAACGCGGTAAAGTAAAACACTATGATGAACCGAGAAAAATGAAGTTCAATGATTCCAAGCATGCATCGAATTGATTCCAAGCATGCGTAGGATTTTTGTGCGTCGGAATTGCATACAGATCGGAATTTCCGACAAGAACTTTTGTTGCCGGAAAATTGAGAACCAGCTCTCAAACATTTGTTGTCGGAAATGGCGCATACACACGGTCGTAATATCAGACCAAAAGCTCACATCGAACATTTATTGTCGGAAATTCCGATCGTGTGTACGCGGCATAAAAATTTACTTTTTGGGCACTGTACATCATTGTATCCTGTACAGTATTTTTGTTGCTTATATTTTTGTGTTCTGTACTTATGCAAATAAAAAAAAAATTATTGGAGGAAGGGCGTGCCATGAACAGACGCGCTGTCTGCAAATGTGAGTGCTTTTATTCATCTGTTTTTTAGATTAAATGTTTTGCATACAGAGAGCACTAGTCCTTCTCTTTTGTTATTTGCTTTACCGGTCCATGGATTTGGGAGATTGCTGAGCTGTCTTGCTGATTGCTGGTTTTATCTGGGGATACATAGAGCTGGTTTATTGATTGCTGATCCCATCCATACCCTGGAGGATTATTACATGCTTTTTGACCTAGCCACAGGTCGAATTGCTGAGGTGAGAGGCCATCCTTAGTCTCTGGTGGAGGATCTTTTCCTGTGGGTCATTGATCTTGAGAAAAATATCGCACTACAGTCACCATTGTTTTTGGAGCACGTTTTGGAACTTTTTTCACTTGTGCACTTTATGGACTCTTTCTAACATATTTATGGTTATTTATTCATTTATGTCATTTGCGCTGCACTTTATATTTATTTGATTCAATTACTTATAACTGCTATTGAATCATCCTGCAAACAGGTTATTAAGGGAGGAGTAAAGGCTGGGGTTAAGGAAGGATATAGGCACACTGGGGCACAGAGTAGAGGAAATGGAGATGGGCCAGGATGATATAAGACAAGAAGTGTCTGATATCCAAGATAGAACAAAACATCGTGAGGAATTGTTAAACTCTCTGTTGGATCAAATGGATAATCAAGAAAATAGAGATCGTAGGCAAAATATATATATAAGGGGCCTGCCTGAAATAAAACAACATTTTGAATTGCTTCCAGAGGTGATCAGTCTGTTCCAGTTAATTCTGGGGCCACCTGCAACGCATAAGGTTGTTTTTTCCCCCTTGTTCTCTCTTAATCCTCTACCACCCTTGCCCTATTTCTTTATTTTTTGTTTTTGTTTTATCCCTTTTATTACCCGCTTTTTTGGGGGGGAGATAGGGGGAGGGGGAGATGTTGTATTTCCCTCTGTCCTCTATTATTCCCCCACCACCCACCCCCTTTTCTTTTTTACCATCCCATCTTTTTTTTCTCTCCTTCCTCCCCCCAAATACTTTTTTGTTTTCTCCCCTTTGGTGGGAATTTATGAGGCAATACGCTAAAATACCGCAAAAAAATATGATATAAGAATATAAATGAAAGCCCGGGGTGCACAAGGTACTCTGTTCATGTTTTTATTCCTCTTTTCCCCAATAGGTCGTCCCAGGACTTTGTTTTCTGCCAAAAGACGGAAGGGGGGACTCCGGGCACAGGTGCTGCACCTCTGCCCAGATTCACAATCCCTTTAAGGGGATGTACAATAAGAGACTCATGGGAGTAATAAGAGAATGGCAGGTAGGATGAAGATTGTATCGTATAATGTGAGAGGGCTCTGTTCGCTTGGTAAGAGTTCTTCATGCCTCTGGCATGAACTGCGTCACATTAAGGCAGAGTTTTTTTTTGTAAGAGACGCACTTCGTGGCAGGGTTGACCCCCTGTATGCCTCTTTTCCCATATAATCAATGGTTTAATGCACATTCACCTATTCCTAGGGCTAGAGGAGTTACAATAGCTATACACAAACAATGTCCCCTAGTACCCACAGAAATAAGAGTAGATCCGAAGGGCCACTTTCTTTTTGTTAAAGGAAAGATCCAGGACCAGTGTTATACCCTAGCTACTATATATGCCCCCAATAGCCATACTGTTAAATTTCTAGCTAAAACTTTGGATATCCTGGGGAAGTTTAGGGAAGGTCTATTGGTTATGGGAGGGGATTTTAACATTACCTTGGACCCTAGTCTAGACACCTCTTCGGGGAAAACCTTTGTGCCTTATAGGGCGTTAAGATATGTTAAACAGCGCCTTCGCTCTCTGCATTTGGTGGACAGTTGGAGGGTACTGCATGAGCGAAACAGGGATTTCAGTTATTACTCCAAAATACACAATGTGAATTCAAGGATTAATATGTTGTTGATCGATCAATATTATCTGAATTATGTAAATTAGTCAACTATTGAATCACAATGTCAGACCATGCTCCAATACGTTTAACAATATATCCAGCATTGATTGGAAGCCCAGAAAGAACATGGAGATTGAATGAATCTATTTTGGATAATAAACAGAAAGTGCAATCCTTGGCCCGCACATTAGCATTATATTTTGAGACCAATATATCATAGGAGGTGTCTGACCAAGTGGGGGAAGTCCACAAGGTGGTCATCAGAGAGGAGTTGATTGCAATGGGTTTGCATATTAAAAAAGAGAGACAGAAGGAAATGGTCGTGCTCTTAGAGGAAATACATAAACTTGAAATTAAACATAAGGCCCATTTAAAACCTGGGGAAGCGTGGAGACTGGAGAAACTGCGGGCAGACTTAAAACAGCTTCTCAATCGAAAAGTTAAATAAACATATATTTTGCTCATCGATTCTATGAACAGGGGAATAAGGGTGGGAGACTATTGGCTGGACAACTAAAGAAACAGGATTCACGCCATGTTCACACTATAAAGACAGGCAATAAGCAGATAGTGGAATCCTAAGCAATAGCAGCTGAGTTTCAACGCCTTTATGCGTCTCTATATAACATAGACTCAGTTCCTGTGAGGGCGAAGGAGGGTTGACATTTGGATAGAATACAGGAATTTCTTGAGGCCTCAGGGCTACAGGCTATTCCATCTGCGGCCTTGGAGGAAAGGGAAAAATAAATCTCCATTGAGAGCTGGGCAGAGCGATTACGGCTTTGCCATTAGGTAAAAGCCCGGGACCTGATGGTATCACAAATATGTATTATAAAAAGTTTTCCTCAATCCTGTTGGTTCCTCTTTGCAGATACCTCAATTCCATCTCGGTCTTTAACCCATTGCCTCCGGAGGCAATGTTGGCTTATGTGACGGTTCTCCCAAAGGTAGGGAAAGACCCACAAGGCTGTGCCAGCTACAGACCCATCTCCCTCCTTAACTCTGACACTAAGCCCCTGGCTAAAATTCTGGCCCTAAGGTTACAAGAACATATAGTTAAATTGATTCACCCAGACCAAACAGGGTTTAGGAAGGTCCGAGAGGCTAGAGATAAAACTATTCGGGCCCTGCATGTATTGCACTGGATGCATAATTGACAGAACCAGACCCAGAGTGTAGTAATTTTAATAGATGCTAAAAAAGCATTTGATAGGGTGGGGTGGGAATTTATGGTCGGAGTTTTGAGGGAGATGGGTCAGAGAGAGCGGATGATGGGATGGGTGACGGCACTGTATGCAGATCCTAGAGCAAAGTTTAACGTTAATGGTAGACTATCAGATTATTTTGAGATATGGAATGGGACTAGGCAGGGATGCCCACTGTCCCATCGTTATTTGCTGTGGTGCTGGAGCCCTTTCTGTGCACAATTAGGGGAAATAGGAAGATTAAGGGGATTTGTATTGGATCAATGGGACATAAGATCTCCGCTATAATGTAATCATCTATAAAAGTGAGAAAATACCTCTTCTTTCCTGGACTAAAATTTTCAGTTGGACCGCAAAGATCGTAATGAATAAAGTCTAGAGGTTTCTAAGCTTTGCTGTTACTCTGCTTTGGAAAGTATTTTCTTGTAATTTTTCCTCTTATACAGCTAGTGCATTTCATTGTTTGATCACGTGGACTAATTTTTATTCTACTTGTATAGTCATTCTTAGTTAATTTCTTTACTATGTCAGGACTTGTGTCCAAGTCACCTGTGCCATGTGTGAATGCAGTTTGAATTAGTTTTTCCTCCTTGGCAGTATTAACCGCCTCATTGCAGTTCAGCTGATACAGTTCATCTGTAATTTTAGCCTTTGCAAGTAAAATATCCCCTTTTGTGATGTCACAACTATCATCTTGGAAGGTCACTACATTGCCTTGCTTTGTGAGCCTCTTTATTGACGAACGATTTGTTTCAAGAGCAGAGACATAGAGGACAGTTTTCACAAGTATCTTTCTGGTGACACTCTGGTAAAGAAAACCGTCTCATATTTCTTCTGATTCCACTATTTGCCCATTAGCGGTGGTATGTTTTACTGTTTTACCCTGGTCAAGGTGAATAAAGAAATTTCTGCCATTTGTCATGTCACTCGTAGTACACACCATGCCTGCAAAGATGAAGTGAAACTTTTGGATATTCATTATCAAAATAGTTTTGAAGGAAGTCAAGTTTAATGGAACTAAAGTTATGTTCTTTTCAGATTTTTATCCTGAAGTTTGCTAAATTTCAAGAAGTTAAAAAAGAGCCTACAGATCCTGCAACTGTCCTATTCAATGCTATACCCTGCTAAATTGAGAATTGAGGCAAATTAAGCTGTATATATTTTTTTTGAAAAGCCACAGACAGCTGTCGAATGGCTGGATAGACAATATGGTAAAAGCAGAGGGTGGGAGCAACATGGGGGGGGGGGGGGTGGAAGTTGTTCCCCTTTCTCTTTTTTTTCCTCCCCTCCTTTTTTTCTTCCTCCCTCCCCTTGTCTTTTCTTTTTATCCTAATATCGGGAGCTGATGATTTGGATGCCACAACTATTATACTTGCTACATAATTGCCCTATATGGTTATCACGGAAATTCTTTAAACAAATAGATACCCAGTTTAGAGATCTTATTTGGAGATATAAATATCCTCGGATTAGTTTGGAAATTTTGCAGCTGCCTAAAGATGAAGGAGGTTTGACTGTCCATAATGCCAGGTCTTATAATTTGGCATCCCAACTCCAGCAATTATATGGATGGAATATTTAAATTTATTCTCTAATTATCCTGTATTGTACCTAAGTATGTGAATGGAGACAAAGGACGTGTTAGCACAGTTAGTATGTGTGGCCCTTTAATTAGAGATCTTACATGATTACTGTTATCTCCTAGTATTTTTTTTCGAGTCCCATTTGTATATTTTATTCCTATTTTATGTTGTTTAGACTATTTAATTGTTATTTTTAATAATCAAGTTCTTTATATATGTATTTTTATGCCATCATATAGATATCTGGTGAAATATCAATTCCATTAAGGGTTTTGCCTCTACCTCCTAAAAACATGTCCTCATTATTCAGCCATTTTATTGAAGCCTCTGTTTTTCACAGAGTGGTTACGAAATAGCGACTTCCAGATTTAACACAAAAGTGTGTCATAATAGCGTGACGTGTGTTTATACTGAGTCGTGCTAACATGAGGCCTATCTACTGCCCAAGTGCAGGCGTCGTAGGAACGCCACAGCAGCTTATACACAAGGTAATTGGATGATTTCATATTGTACACTATAAATTCATCCCGCCACAGCCGCTTGGCTCATTCCTCCAGATGAAGCTACTTGGGAGGTGGTGAAACTAGTAGAGGCAGAGCCTGGTGGTGGACTACTATCGTAACTGAGTGAGACTGTTCTGATACCATTATCAATGTTTTTAAAGTTTTAAATAAACGTGAGTGTATTGCTAGCTGGGTTGGAGAAGTTAATTACCTAATCCCTCGGATACTGCACTATAGGAGGCCCTTTTTTTTTCCCGTTTTCTTCCATGTTACCGGCATTAAATGTGGATTTAAAGCAGCATTGTTGAAGGACCGAATAGGAGCTATAGATCATTTCCTATTCCTTGAGCCACTAAAGACTACTAAGGATCCCTTGGAGGGAGTTTCTGCACAGAGTGCAAGGCGTGTTTGACCCCCTGTAGGGTTGGGTAAACATAAATTTGTAGGCGTAAGCCGGCGTAATTCAAAGTAGGAAGGAGGTGGGCGTGTTCCATTTAAATGAACCGTGACCCCATGCAAATTAAGGGCCGAACGAACGGCGCATACGCCGTGATGTTGACGTCTGTCCCGCACCCCTCTGCGCATGCTCACAACTCGACCCGGCGTAGCCCCTGAGATACGCCCAGGGCCTAAATACGCCCAGACATGCGCCCGTCGAGCGCAAAAGTACATCCGCTTCTTTCCCTCCCTGAAGCAAGGTACTTTTGTTTGCTGTTTGTTTTAGAGCCATGTCTGCTCCAGCTACTGAGAAGGACAAGAGGAAGAAGAATTTTACAGACCAGGAGAAGGATGTTATCATCAGGGCCATGTCCAGGTATGATGTGTACCTCCATGGTGCAGAGAGTGCCAACACCACTAAGGCCAGGAAGGCGGAGATCCTAATGCAGATTACGACAGAGGTCAATGCCCTGGGATACGAGGTCAGGTCCTCCAAGGACATCCAGAAAAAAATCAATGACCTGCGTCGCCTGGTCCGAGGGAAGCTGTCCAGGATAAGGATTCATGCCAGTGGCACTGGAGGGGGACCAGCCTCTACTATGACGCTCACTCCTGATGAGCAGGTGGTTGCCCAGTGTCTCCACAGGCATCGAGTGGAGGGCTTTGACTCCATTGAGGAGGCCTTGAGGACAGGTAAGTGTGTTTTATCTCCTATCTGGTGTGTAGCATGTGAGGGGTGCAAGGGAACATGTGACAAGTGTGTGGCTCCACCAACATGTGAATGTTTTGTGTCATCCACAGATGTGCAGGAGGGAGCTGGGCCATCTGCTGCCGGTGGCCATTCCACACCATCCCCCGAACATCATTCCGAGTCTGACCCCCTGGGAAGCCATGAGTCATCAGTGGAGGGGAGTGGCCACACCTCTCCTCTGGAGGCGGTTGAGGAGGAGATGGTTAACAGTGACACTGATGTTTACCTCTACTTGGAGGAGTCTCCCCCTTTGGCTGGGACCACTCAGACCTCCACCTCCATCAGGGGTAGCCCCTCAGAGTCCTCCCCCAACAGGTCTACCCCCTCAAGGGGCTCCCCTTATAGACGGCCTCAAGCCTCTCCTGGCCCCAGGAAGGCTACCAGGAAGACTAGGGGGTGCCTGAGTCCCTCCCGGAACATCTCAAGAGGGAACAGGCCGCCAGACCCGCCATCTGGGTGAGGTTGCCATCCAGATGCAG
The DNA here is from genome assembly GCF_905171775.1 of Rana temporaria. Lineage (NCBI taxonomy): Eukaryota > Metazoa > Chordata > Amphibia > Anura > Ranidae > Rana > Rana temporaria. Next base: position 242,883,066 of record NC_053491.1, read on the forward strand.
CGAGTGGCAGACAGCATGGCCTCCTCTGCCAACATCAATGACAGTATCCAGGATGTCAACGCCAACTGTGCTGCTGTGGTCACCTGCCTGGGGGATCTGCAGGCCACCACAGCAGGCCTCATGGCAGAGGTCCAGACCCTGGCAGAGGCCGTATGGGACAATACTGCTGCCATCCAGGCAGAGGGGAGGCAGTCAAGGCTGCTGCAGGCCGAGACCAATGCGGTCCTCACCCGCATCGCCCTGGCATTGGAGGGCAGGCAGCCAGCCAGGGAGAGACCAGGGGATGCTCCTCCTCCTCCTGATTCATCCCCCCATCTGATGCTCCCACTATACAGTTAAGGAGCCGGGGCCGTGGCACCAGGCGTGGGCCACGACAGCGCAGATGAGTGCGTTTTTTTTTTTGGATGTTCAGGTTATGTTTTTTTTTTCTCTTTTATACATACTCAGGTTATGAGTTGTTTTTGTTTGTAGACCCAGCACACGGTCAGTAGTGCAGGCTACAGTGTGACTGGTGTATGAATGTGGGGGTGACATACCTGCCAGTAAGGTGTGTCACCCTGGGTCGTCGGGGAGAAGTTATCCCCACGACCATGTGAATGTGGTATGAATGGACAGCGACATAATTGGGGCCTTGGCGTGGCGTTGCTGCTCCCAAGTCCTGCATGGTGGACTTGGGCTAATCCAATGTGATGAGGATGTGGGGTGTGTGAGCTAGGGACCACAGTGGTGTGCATGCGTGCATTGTCCGTGTGCCATGATGAATGTGTATGTTTAACGTGCAAAGAAACGTTCCACGAGGCATCTCCTGACTGCTGTTCCATCAGCAGAATGGGTAGCCTCGGTCAGGGAGGACTGTGTGGTTCGGGGGTCAGGTCATCACGTATGTCAAGCTCCAGGCTCATTCTCACGGCGAAGTTGTGTAGCATGCAACATGCACCGATGATCTGGCACACAAAGTTTGGGGAATACAACAGGGTCCCCCCGGACTTATCCAGGCATCAGAAACGGGACTTCAGGAGGCCAAATGTGCGTTCCACCACTGCACGGGTACGTATGTGTGCAGCATTGTATTTTCTCTCTCCTCTGGTTTGGGGATTCCGGTATGGAGTCATGAGATGGGGCCCAAGTGCATATGCAGAGTCACCTGGAAGGGAAAAGACAGGAGGATGTTAGCCGTGCATGTGCCCCTCGTGATGTCTGCATCATGGGGTAGGACAGTCATGCCTGACTCCCATGTCACTCACCAACCAGCCAGCTGTCCCTATACACGTTCTGTTAGAATTCTGTTGGGATGTTGCTTTGACGGTATATGTAGCTGTCGTGGCTGGCCCCGGGGTGTTTATCACGGACGTGCCATATGAGGCCTTGGGCATCGGCTATCACCTGTACATTGATGGAATGCCAATGCTTCCGATTACGGTATATGTGCTCTGTGTCACGGGGGGCCGTAGTGTCACATGTGTGCAATCAATGGCCCCCACGGTGCGTGGGAATCTTGCAATTCTGTAGAAATCCTGCATTGCCTTCTGCCGCACATGCTCCTGGGTGGGTCTGAGGATGTGGTGGGACATGCGTCTGAGGATTGCGGGGACAACCTGGTGCACACATCTGCTCATGGAGGATTGTGCCATCCCAGACACGACTCCACTTGTACGCTGGAATGATCCACCGACGAGGAAATGGAGTGTTGCCAGTACCTTGACCAGTGGCTGCACTTCTTGTGAGCAATCTGTCTGGCTGGTGAGGTCATCACGCAGGGCTGTGGCTAATTCCAGGATGGCATCAGGGCTGAATCTGAAGATGCGATACACCTCCGAATCCCCCATGCCAAAGACGTTTATGCGTGGTCGGTATATCCTCTCCCGTGCCCTCCTCCTACGCGCCTGTGAAGCCAGTAGTATAGCTATGACCATGGCTGCCCCTGGCATGTTGGCATACAGATTGTTGTCCTGCAAGTGTGCTGCTGCAGCTGCTCTCCGGGTGACCTGTGCATGTCTGCTGCTGACTTACCCCTGTTTTATGAGGGGTAACTTTAGGCCGGACGTAAAGCTTACGAGGGGCGTGCGTAGCCGGCGTCGAGCGCACGTACGTTCGTGGATCGCCGTATCTCCCTCATTTGCATATTTGAATAGAAAATCAATGGGAGCGCCAGATGCGTCCAGCGTATATATGCGCCCACGCTGCGCCGGCGTGGGAAAGTTACATCGGTCGGAAGAAGCCTAGTTTCAGACATATCTAGTTCTGTGGATACAGCGCATTGTTACGCCGGCACATATATACACTTACTTCGCGCATTTCGAGATACGCCGGCGTAAGTGCTTTGTGGATCTGGCCCATAGTGTTTGGACCATGGTTCAACAAGATACTCAGTATGAGGACTATACAAAATATATGTCCATATAGAATCCACAACTGCCTGAAGTGGCGAAACTTAAAAATGTTGATTTGTGGAAAATGTCCGATATTCTGTTTCTTCACCAACTTTAAGATAGTGATGTTCTGCAATTGTTCGATAAACTGGCGGAGAAATATTATTTACCTAATAAATTATTCTTTCAATATTTACACTTACGGCATGCCTTGCAGAGTCAAGCGAAGACCTTTTTATTAAAATACAATCCTTCAATAATTCTAGCATTGGCAGTTATGACAAGACAAGCTAAACATGGACTAATAGGAAATATATATTCCGGTATTCAAATGATAACTAGAATCAACTTACAGGAGGGTAGTTACAGACGGTGGCGTAGAGATATAGAGACACTTAGTGATGAGGAATAGGGTAAAGCTCTGAAAAATCGATTTAAGGTATCTTTATTCTCCGCACAGTGTTTGACCCAACTTTTCATCATCCATAGAGCTCACTACACCCCTTTAAAATCGTATTCCTGGGGTAAAGCAATCACATGCAATTTTTCAAGATGTACTATTGGTACAGGTACACTTATACATATGCTGTGGCGATGCCCCAAATTGCATCGCTGCTGGGAGTCCATATTTTACATTTTAAATTCATAGGGCCAGATCCACAAAAGGGATACGCAGGCGTATCTGCTGATACGCCATCGTATCCCTGTTTCTATCTATGCGGCTGATTCATAGAATCAGTTACGCATAGATATTCCTAAGATCCAGCAGGTGTAATAGTTTTACACTGTCGGATCTTAGGATGCAGTACCGCGGCCGCCGCTGGGGGCATTTCTCGTCGAAATTCCGCGTCGGGTATGCAAATTAGCACTTACGGAGATCCACGAAGGTTTTTCCCTTCGTTAATTCTCCGTAAGTGTTAGTTTGCCGTCGCAAAATTAGGGCTGCTTTTACAAAGTGTAAACTTAGTACACCATGTAAAAGTATACCCTTCTTTCCCGCGTCGCTGTCAATTTTTTTATTTTTTTCCGCCGCATCTCTTTTTTACCCGTCACGATTCACAAAACTCGGCGCAACGTAACGTAACGCAAAGCACGTCGGGAAAATAGCGTCGGGAGCATGCGCAGTACGTCCGGCGCAGGAGCGCGCCTAATTTAAATGGGACTCGCCCCATTCGATTGGGCCCGCCTTGCGCCGGACGGATTTAAGTTTCACAGCTGCAAATTTCTAGGTAAGTGCTTTGTGGATCGGGCACTTAGGTAGAAATTTTGCGGCGGTGTAACTTAAATCGGAACATTTAAATTAAGCACGCTGGTTGTGGATCTGGCCCATTGTGCTTTACACACGTACAACCTGATCCAAAAATAGCAGTGATAGTGGTTATACCAGAAGATATTCTACCAATGGAAGTGCATGTGATGTGGCTGAGAACAATGGGCCGGATTCAGAAAGAGATACGACGGCGTATCTCCTGATACACCCTCCTATCTCTGAGTTTGGCCAGTTGTATCTATGCGACTGATTCAGAGAATCAGTTATGCATAGATCTCCCTAAGATCCGCCAGGTGTAAGTGTCTTACACCGTCGGATCTTAGGCTGCAATTCCAAGCTGGCCGCTAGGTGGTGCTTCCGTATTTTTATGCAAGGAATATGCAAATGAGTAGTTACGCCGATTCAGGAACGAACGACCGCCCGGCGCTTTTTTTTTGCGTCGTTTGCGTTCGGCTTTTTCCGGCGTATAGTTACCCCTGCTATAAGCAGGTTCAAGTAAAACTGCAGGGATATACGCCATAGATGGTACTGCCCTGTTGAATTTTTGATATATGAAATTAATGATCAGTCAGGCTGTTAATATTTGGTATTATTAAATTCATTATCTGCTCTGGCCAAATCCCTTTCCTGACATGTTAATTTTTAAAATGTATGTCAAAGCTAATTAAAAAGGCAATACATCTCCACAATACATGTACATTTCTTCACACCTATAAAAAGTACAGAGAAATACATGTTAGTCTACCAGGAATGCACTCAAATTGTAATTCCTGTTGTGGGCTTACAACACAGAGCATTTTGATGGACTGAGTACTGCAAGCCTTGCCCAGTTTTTGTTAAACCACTTGTAGCACTGTGTTGACTTCATGGGCCTCTCTCTGGGTACCTGCAGCTGGCTGCTAAGGGTTTCTACTTGGTTGCTAGGGGTTTCCACTTGTCCCACCCTTACTCCCGCTTTCTTGTTACTCAATGACCAGTCCAAGGTATTTGGGTATTTTGTATTTTATTTTGGAACTTAGATGGGAGAAGGGATTAGTGGGATACTCCAACTGTAACTATTCACAATAGATAAGGACATCTCTCACTTGGCCTCACCGGATTATTTGTGGAAGCAGTCACGCTGCTTTAACCATACAGCCACATGTATGGAGGATTAAGTCTTCTTGCTCTCACTAGCAGCAGACTTGATGCACTACATTAACTTCAGGATACTCTCTAGCATGCCCTTTACTGACACCTGTCCACTGACACAGATCTGTACTCACAGTAGGCAGAATCAGATCCTTCCTGGAGTCTCCCTTCTAGTCAGCTCTGCAGGACCTCTGGGTTCAGTTTCTCTCTCTGTAGGCCACCCAAAGCCGCACGACCACCTCCGTGGAGGAGAGGGCAGCCGCCCCATCCCTCCTGGATTCTGTTCCCTGGCTCAACTAACTCTAAGCACATGTACCCTGGGCTTCTATACAGTATCCCACCATGCAATGCAGCACATTTCCTCTGTCAATTGCCAGGACTGTAACAAAGCCTGCACACTCATTTGTCAGGTCCCCCCCCCCACTGTCCAATATGCCTCCCTATTGGACCAGTGAGGGAAAGTCAAATAAGCTGATCTTCACCTGAGCACAATGAGCAGACCGAACCAATAGGCTCTGCTCCCTGGTAGGCAGAGACTATCTTCCTGGTAAGCAGAAAGACGAAAAACTATACTCTCTTATAGCACCTACCTAGGAGAGTGCTACCCGCCTAAACCCTCAAACTCTTCCAAATACTACAACAATGGCAGTCTTTTTTTGTAGCTCCAAGATTAGAACTAGGAGGGCCAATTAGACTTAGATAACACAGAAAGCATGCACAGGACAGCTCTGAATTGACATGGTCAACGGGTATTTAATAGTTTTCAATAGTATATTTAACAGCCCAAAAGGTAGCAAATAAGAGAAGCTCATTATTAGGGGTTACATACACTTTATCTTACCTGTTTCTTTAACTTTGTCCTTGTGATAAAAAAAAATCACAGGCGCTTCTGATAACCTCACTCACTGGAGGTGGGAGGCAGGATCTGCTATTCAGAATCTGGAGCGCCGCAGTCCTTTGTGGCTGCTGAAGGTGACAACACTGCAGTGTAGACATGTGTCCTTTGTTTCGTTCCTAATTAATATTCTGACAAATCTTTAATTATTTGAATACACGTGGATACCCGAATTACAGTATAAACAAAGTTTACCGAATGCTTTGAATAACAAAACAAAATTCATCCGATTTTCCCAAAATCATAATGGAAATTTGAATCAAATTTTACATGGAATTCCATTCAAATTCGAACTGTAAACATATTTCTGAAAAAAAGCTTGAGAAAAAACATTTAACACTGACACGGTTGCTTACAGTGGTCAGCTTTTATTCATTAATGTAAAACCTTTATCTCAAAAGTGAAACACAAACTTTTTCTGTAATTGCTTAAAAAGCGCTAGCTGAAATTAGGTTTACATTTGTTAGTCACTTTTGTAAAGTCCATCTAAATCTACTAGTACATCTGGCACTACCCTCTTCAGACAATGATGCTGTCAAATGGTGTCTCTACTACTCCCTCATAGATAGTGGATCCACCCTAAGACAGTAAGTCTGTTACTGGCCAAAACACCAGGTGAAAAATAAAGGAAAAAAAGCCCAAAACAGAAAACTAAATCAGCCACCAGATTTAAGGAATGGTAAGCTGCAATATGTTATATCTGTGTTTTTGGGTTTAGATAAGTTGTAACCACTTGCCAACCACACTATAGTCAAATGACGACTACAGCGTGGTCAGCTATTTCTGGGACCCCATCATATGACAGCGTCCCGTGATAGCGCACCCGCAGTGGGGAGCAGGCAGCGTGCTCTGTGATAGCAGTGTCCTCCGGATAATGCTGATCACAGATTGAAGTAAAGAGCCAATCAGTGGCTCTTTACCACGTGATCAGCTGTGTTCAATCACAGCTGATCACGAATGTACACAGAAGCCAATTATTGGCACCCCTTACTTCATGCTGACATCCAGCTTGTGTGAAAAAGGGACATGAACACTGATAATCATGGCACAGTATATCTGTGCCCTGATTATCAGTGCAGTCCCAACGGTGCCCACCAGTGCTACCAAACTGTGTCCATAAGTGCTGCCAACCTGTGTCCACCAGTACTGCCAATCAGTGCCCATAAGTGCCTCCTCATCAGTGTCACCTAGCAGGGCAACTGACCAGTGTCCAGGAGTGCCACCTATCAGTACAGCCACATCAGTGCCTCCTCATCAGTGTCCATCAGTGCAGACTATCAGTCCCCATCAATGCCCATCAGTGCCTCCTCATCAGTGCCCATCAGTGCAGCCTATCAGTATCCATCAGTAAAGCCTCATCAGTGTTCCTCAGAGCAGACTATCGGTGCTCATCAATACCCATCAGTGCCGTCTCATAAATGCCCATCAGTGTTGCCTATCAGTGCACATCAGCGAATGAGAAAAATTACCCATTTGCAAAATGTTATAACAAACTATGAAAAAGTTTGAGACTTTTTTCAAAATATTCTGTCTTTTTTCATTTATTTAGCAAAAATAAGTAAAAGTGATTGTAAAGGTTTACATTGTAAAACAACCCATTCCATCTAATATAGAGATGAAATGCAAAACCTTTTCCATAGGTATATAAATACCTTACTTTCCTTTTTTATAAGTGATCACATTCCCTTTGTTCTCAGCTGTATAAGAGTTGGGTGGAGGAGAAGCAACAGCACACTGAGCTTCCTAGTGAATGGCTGTGCAGCGGGGAGAAGCATACTAAGGAGTTTTATTAAAGCTTAGCCCTCCCCACACAACTTTCCAATCACAATGCTATCAAGAAGACCAATACATGACAAGGGTTAATTGAAAGTGCTCCAAACTGGCAGTAAGGGTGCTTTGGACATAAGCACGACATTCAGCATACCAGGGTCCAAGTTCAGTCCATTCATTTACACAAGTGCTGACTGTTCATTTACAAAACTACATCAGGACTGCAGGGTTGTTTGATGTATTTGCCAGCACATTGGATGTGTAATATCAGTGGGCTAATATCACACAGCTCTGCAGTCTTGACTGACAGTTTACTTTTATGAGTGAACAGTCAGTGCTGTGGAGCTGTGATAGAGCTGCCAGCTGCCAGTAAACATCCATTGCACTGGCAGATACATTATATAGCCCCAGAGTGCTGACTGATCTCTTACTATTATAAATAAACACTGACCGCTGTCAGGGCTATGTGATAGATCTACCAGTACCATGTACTGTATGTTTACTAGCAGCCAGCAGCTCTAAAACGTAGCACTGCAGTACAGTACATATTGTTCATTAAGGATAATAAACAAACTGTCTGCTTAGAGAGGGAGCCAGGGCTGTATTCCAACTTCCATATAGGAAAACCCATAAATTGGGCTACATACAGGGGTGGAGCTACGGCATGATGTTAATGGGACCAAGTGCAATGGGTCCCCTATGGGATTTGACAAAGATTTTAAACTTTGTTTGGCCCTAGGCAGGGTTTTAGTCTTTTAAATGTTTAAACAGGTTGTTTATTGACTGCTGACTTCCAATTATCTGGTACGAGTAAATAGAAATCTATTAATGAGCATTTAAAAAAAGAACACAACCTATTCTGTGTAAACAGTTAAGAAAATAAAACTACAATATGCTGCATGTATCTGAAGGACAAGCTGTTCTTTTTTTTCCTCACAACAACCAATTATCCAATAATTTTCTACTGTTGTATTGTAAATATGAAAGGGGGGATACATTAGTTACTATGGGTTACAAGAAAACTTTTATTATTTAGAAAACATCACTTGATTCGCAAAATCACTAAATAAATCCATTTCATGTAGCTATATACAAGTTATATACACCTTTGTAGCTCCTATATGTATAAAGAAGAGTTATTACAGAGCATAGACCCCATGTCAGGAAATGTACTTTATTCAATTAAATGGAGACATTAACCTAAAGTGGGTCAAAGAGACTGCAGAAAAACACTTGAATTTTAATAATCATAATAAATTCAGAACACTGTGCACCTGTCCGAAAAACACAAAGTATGAACATTACCGGCAATGAAATATAATTATATGTTTTTACCTGTTTACTGAGCTTGATTTAAAAGAAAAAATAGCGCTTTTCACAAAATTGTGCCATTGTTAGGATCATCATGTACCGGTAAGTGGCAATAGGCATTTGGTGTAGAATCAAAACATTCTTGAATTTCGTGTGTTTGACTTAGTAGTACATGAGGTCATCAAGATAAAGAGGAACCCTATGCTTCGGAGATAATGTGAATTTTATTCTCACATAAAAACTCCAAATACTGTCTCTCATCCTGTGTTCTTCTATGGCTTGTGCATGATTTGTAATTATTGATGGGAAAATCTGCCTGGCTTTGATTCACCAATGGTTTCAGGTTCAAGATTCAGTGAACCCGAACTTAGATGTGAATCTCATTGAAGTAGGGGTGAATCTTGTAGATACATTTTGTCACTTTTTTGGGCTAATAGTAAGCTACTTTCAAAAACAGGCATGGAAAGCTGAGCACATCTATGGGGAATGTGTACCAATGTTAGTTTTTTTTTTATTAAACAGTAACAGGCCCCCGGCAGATAGAAATTGGCCCCTAGTTTGCAGATGATAGCAGATGACAACAGCAACAATGTCCAGCAGCAGAACAATTTAAAAAAAACAAGGCTATGCCTAAATTTGCTATACAAAGATGCTAGACCATAACTACAAGAATTAACATTATATATTATATATATATTAAGGTATTAGATACATCAGTGTAAAATTGGCCAGCAGCAGGACATTTTTAATCAGGGATAATAGATCTAACTTGTTTGCACCTAACGTTTGGATAGATGGGTGGGGTGAATGTCAGTGATAGCACATGAGGCGCACACTGTTTTTCCTTTCATAAATGAAAGACAAAATGTATTCTGCTACATGTGTTAGACTAAATATTGTAGACTGATTTTTATCAGTGTTACAGTTATAACGTATAGAAATTATGGTATACAGCATATATTTGGGAAAATTGAAGAGTTCGGATGGACTGACTGCCTATGTAATTTCTTGAGGCCCTAAACATGCCAGGAGAATACAAATATTGTATGCCCAAAATTCCCCCTTTTTTGGAAAGTAGACAATATGAAGTATTTAGTAAGAAGCATGGTAAGTTTTTTGAGGTTGTAATTTTTTGTCAAATTTTTGGGGAAAATAAAGGATGTAAATACATTTTCTTTTCTTTTATAAAGTTGTAATTTTAAAAACCTATATCTCACACACAGCATAGGCATGCAATTGCACTCTAATGGCCAGATTCAGAAACAGTTACGCCGGCGTATCAGTAGATACGCCGTCGTAACTCTGAATCTACGCTGTCGTAAATTTAAGCGTATTCTGGAAACCAGATACGCTTAAATTAGGCTAAGATACGAGCGGCGTAAGTCTCCTACGCCGTCGTATCTTAGGGTGAATATTTACGCTGGCCGATAGGTGTCACTTCCGTTAAGTTTGGCGTAGAATATGCAAATGACTAGATACGCCGATTCACAAACGTACGTGCGCCCATCGCAGTAAAGATATGCCGTTTACGTAAGGCGTTTTCCGGCGTAAAGTTATTCCAACAAATAGCTGGCCTAGCCAATGTTAAGTATGGCCGTCGTTCCCGCGTCAAAATTTGAAAATTTTATGTTGTTTGCGTAAGTTGTCCGTGAATGGGGCTGGACGTAATTTACGTTCACGTCGAAACCAATACGTCCTTGCGGCGTACTTTGGAGCAATGCACACTGGGATATGTACACGGACGGCGCATGCGCCGTTCGTAAAAAACGTCAATCACGTTGGGTCACCAATCATTTACATAAAACACGCCCCCTCATCCTCATTTGAATTAGGCGCTCTTACGCCGGCCCCATTTACGCTACGCCGCTGTATCTTAGGAGGCAAGTGCTTTGCGAATACAGAACTTGCCTCTCTGATTTACGGCGGCGTAGCGTAAATACGATACGCTATGCCGCCTTAAAGATACACACATCTACCTGAATCTAGCTAATAAACACATTCTGCTATGCCTTCCGAGTTTGGAGATAACATGTGTGAGACTTTTTCAAGGTCGAGATAGAGGGACCCAATACCAAGAAGAACCTTTTGGCTTTCAAGGAGCATAAATTATGCATCTAATTTCCTGACTAACTATCATATTTCTTGAGTCCCAGGAGTTCAAGGACAGGAGACAAATGACACCCACAAAAATTACCCTATTGTGGAAATCAAATACTCCAAAGTATTTTCTGAAAGGCATTATGAGCCTTTTGAAAATAAAAGAAAATAAATTGGTGCATTTTCTCTTTAAATAAAAAAATAAATATGCTGTAGATTATCATAAAATGCTACATCAAAAAGGCTGCTTACCAGAAGCCATGTTGTGGTAGATATTGTTTTCATTTTATCATTATCGTATGCAACATTAATATGCTGGGTGGATGTACACAGGTCTCAGTTTATGCAGATATGTGTTGTGTAAATAAATGGAAAAATGCAATGTTTTCAGTCAAATACATTTCACATATGTTGTCATAGAATTCATTTTTTTTTTTTGGATAATCTTTATTCATAAATTTTTCTTTTTTTACAATGAATAAACCGACATATAACCAACAAAACAGGGGGGAAAAAGAGAAACAAAGAAGAGGGGGTGGTATTTATGTCCTCTCCCTTCATAAGAAAGGAAACTATGTACTCCTGTTCACTGTGCTATAATTAACCCATTTAACATGGAACTCTTCCAGTCTATTACTATTAGTGCAAACCCATTTCTAATCTTCCATAATTTTATTTACCTATCTTGCCCACTGTTCTATAGTAGGTAATTGCTGCTTTTTCCAATAGACTGGAATTAGCCCTTTAGCTGCATCGAACAAGTGTGGAACTACACTCTTTTTATATGAACTAATGAAACTTTGGGTACCGTGAAAAAGGCATTGTACCGGGTCGTCCCGAAGCTTGCATTTCATGGATTTTGTGATATGAATTTATTTGCTAGTTAGCACTTTAACACGCATGTTATGTCTGGTTATGTTAATTATTATATGGGAGATATCAAGGTATTTAGAATTATTTGCATATTAGCACTTTGATTTAACATTTTAGGATAAATTACAGCATAATTATTTAATTAAAAATTTAAACCAATTTTAATTTTTTTCGTTTTCATCTATTTTGTATTCGGATACAGTGGGAGCTGCTGTCTCGATCTGCATTTAACACCAAGTGCATTTTTTTCTGGGTTTTTGGAAATGCCATTTTTTGGCCACAATGTTTTGGAAAATGCAGGAAAGAAAATAAAAACGTATTTTTTTACACAAAGATGTCATTTAATTAAATATTTCTAGCACACATCATAGGCATACTTAGAATTACACCTCAAACACATTTTGCTACATCCACCAAGAATTGTGATACCATATGCGTGAGACTATGCGGAGCATCTTCAGGCATTCCAGGGTAAGAAATTACGCATCTAATCCTATCCCTAGCCCTGGAGAACCATAACCATGGAAACACCCACTAAACGACCACATTTTGAAAAGAAAACACCCCAAGGTATAAGAGGCACGTGAGTCTTTTGAAGACTTAATTTTTTTGGCCACAAGTTTTGCAGAAAATGCAGAAAGAAACTGTATAAGCAGACTAATTTCTGTCTATGTTTGGCATCATTATTGATGATGTTGTTCACTACAGTGATTGCGTTCACAGAAGTAAACAATCGCATCATAAATGTAAGCCATTGTTTAATACTGTTGACTGATCATTGTGACTGGTCACAGCAATCACATGGTACAGGGCCAATCACAGCAGCCCTGCACCTTGATCTGTGATCTGCTGTGTCCCATGAAACCAGCAATGACAGATCACTATGCTGCGTGGCCTGAGCCAATGCATGAGCACCGAAAATTGGCAGACAGTTAAGCAAATAAATGCTGTACTTTGTCAGGTGAATCCTGTACACAGCAGTGCACATGCACATGCATGTAAGTATGGATGTCTTGCCATCTACTGGTCTATTTAAAGCTGTACAGAAATCCAAAACATTGCTGAGTGTTCGTCAGCTCATGTGACCAGTGACTAGACTCATTCATGTTTTGAACCAGCTTATCTTGACTCTGTATGTTCCTGATATCTTATCACTAATCTTTGGGACCTGCCTTCTGTCTGCTGATTTAATACCTTCCTTGCCTTGCTTGTCCTACACTGACCTTGGCTTGTCCCTAAGTCAGCTTCTGCCTCTTGATTCAGTATCTCTGTTTTCAGGTTGTTGGCAACACCTGCTTGACTATGCCTCTAGATCAGGATATGCAATTAGCGGACCTCCAGCTGATGCAAAACTGCAAGCACCATCTTGCCTCTGCCTCTGGGTGTAATGCTTGTGGACAGTGGCGGCTGGTTCTCAAAATTTTTGGGGGGGCGCAAACGAAAAAAAAAATTGCAGCCTCACTGTGCCCATCAAATGCAGCCAGTGTGCCATGAAGTGTCACCACTGTGCCATGCCATCAAACGCAGCCACTGTGCCATCAATTGTCACCACTGTGCCATGCCATCAAACGCAGCCACTGTGCCATCAATTGTCACCACTGTGCCATGCCATCAAATGCAGTCACTGTGCCATGCCATCAAACGCAGCCACTGTGCCATCAATTATCACCGTGCCATGCCATCAAATGCAGTCACTATGCCATCAATTCGCACCACTGTGCCATGCCATCAAACGCAGTCACTGTGCCATGCCATCAAACGCAGCCACTGTGCCATGCCATCAAACGCAGCCACTGTGCCATGCCATCAAACACAACCACTGTGCCATCAATTGTCACCACTGTGCCATGCCATCAAACGCAGCCACTGTGCCCCTCAATTGTCGCCACTGTGACAATTGTCACCACTGTGCCCTTTAATTGTCGCCACTGTGCCCATTGTTGCCACTGTGCATGTCACTGTGTCCTTTAATTGTTGCCACTGTGCCCATTGTCACCACTGTGCCCATTGATGCCACTGTGCCTGTCACTGTGCCCTTTAATTGCTGTCACTGTGCCCATTGTCACCACTGTGCCCATATTTGCCACTGTGCATGTCACTGTGCCCTTTTATTGTTGCCACTGTGCCCATTGTCACCACTGTGCCCACTTTTGCCACTGTGCATGTCACTGTGCCCTTTATTTGTTGCCACTGTGCCCATTGTCACCACTGTGCCCTTTTTCGCCACTGTGCCCTTTGTCACCACTGTACCCCATTGATGCCACTGTGCCCTTTGTCGCCTCTGTGCCCATTGTCGCCGCTGTGCCCTGTAAAATGCACTTACCTTACTCCTTCCACGTCCCTCGATGTCTTCTCCCGCCTTGGTGACGCTTCAGCCAATCAGGTTACCGATAACCAGAATCGGGGAACCTGATTGGCTGAGACGGCCGTCAGTCTTATCCAAGAAGCGCACCCCCCCGTACGTTCTGAGGATAAGACATCCGGGAGACAAGGGCTGTACTCGGAAAGCCTATCAGGGCCGCTGGCTCTGATAGGCACTTCCGCACAGCCAACCAGCTGAAGTTATTCAGTTAGCCGGCAATGCATTAATGTATGTTATTTGCGAGAGCCAGAGGGGGCGGCGCATTTTTAAGGAAATTTTTTTTTTTAAAGGGCCCTTTTTTTTATGACTACAGGAGGGGGGGCGGCGGATGCTTGTGGATGTCTTGCTATGCCTCATGGGACTTGTAGCTCTGCAACAGCTGGAGGTCCACTAATTGCATATCCCTGCTCTAGATCCTGCACAGTCTTCCACCCTCCGCATCTCCTGCACTATTCCAGCCAGGACCTGCTACAGGCACCGCCTGTGTGCCCTGTTGTACCCTGTTCTCAACTGCTGAGAAAATGGGACAGGAGGTGTAAAGGTGTAAGGGAAGCTATCTCATTAACTTGGCCTCTGCCCCAAGCACCCCATGTTATTGCCAGTCGCTATAGCCACTAACAGTAATCACTTTGTTCTGCCGGCAGGGACTGCTCCCCATGTTCCCCTGCTGGGAGAACGCAATAGCTCCATGGGAGGTTTTCCCCCATCAAACATTTACCTTGTTGATAGGAGAATCAAGCGATTTTCTTTCCTGCAAGCGCAGAAATAAAAATCGCATAATCAATAGGCTGTTTTACTTTGCTTGCAAAAAGAAGTACCCTTTTTTTAATTGTAGCAGAAAGTGTACATAAAATTAATAAGTAAAACAGTTCAGGGTGCTATACAACTTCATTAATAGAAGGGCCTTGCATTCTTTTGCGCAAATATTTTGTTCAATGTCCAGAATAGCATCCTAACTATTTCACAATTAACTGAGTGAGATAGTCACACTAATCTTGTAATGTAAGCAGATATGTGGCTTCTTTTAGGCCACCAAGAATAAAATGTGGGAGTCCACCACTGGTTCTGGCTTGTCAAATATGTAGTACAATACAAAAATGCATGTTTATATATTTATAGGTACATAATGTGAGATATGTGCTTTACAAATGCTTGAGGAAACTTGCATACAATTATTCACAAGGATAATGTATTGATTTATAGGACAAAAAGGTACATTCCAATTCATCCTTTACAGCACAGTCCATCTGAAACTAGAACAAACATTATCATTTGTTGATTTCTATTTCAAAAGTCTTATGTAAATAGAGTTGATTTATATTGTTAAATTAAAGAGCTTCATTGCAAGTTCAAAACTCCTATGTAGACATAATTGATTTGAGTTGTTGGTTTAAAAAAAAGTGCAACTGTCAAATTGTATTCCAAGTGATATTATTATGAAGTGTTTCTATAGTTCCATAAATGAGGATTTGTTTTCCACATAGGGTTTTTTTTGTATTGCTACCCCATAAATAAAAGTTAATCAAACTTTAAAGGGTCACTAAAGGAATTTTTTTTTTGCTGAAATGACTATTTACAGGGTATAGAGACATAAAAGTTAACTGATTCCTTTTAAAAATGATTAAAAATAGATTAAATTCTATCATATAATGTGCCTCTAGTTTCACTTTCGGTTTTAAACTGGTTTCATGTTTATGTGAAGTAAAGAGACCCACAGAACAAAAACAAACAAATCCAGGGCAGTGTTTTGTTTTTAAAATGAATCTGATGAGGAGTTTTAGACACACAGCTTAGACCACAGTGAGAAGCTCCCATGAGTTTTTTCATAAGGAGCCAGACAAGCAGGAAGTGTGGAGATCACAGCAGAATTACAGCCACTTCAAAGCAAAAACGAACAATAAGGACATGAAACCAGTACTTGGAAAAGGTAAAGCTGCGCTGTAACATGAATCAGCATAAATATAAATTATGCTGTATGTGATGCACACAAAACACCAGTGCAATATGAAAAAACAAGTGAAAAATTATGTGCAAAAGTCCATGAGAAGGATGTATCATAGAAAGTTCACAAATGTGACAGAAAGTTCTCCGAATGGGTGAAATTAGATATCCAGATGATTTTGTAAAACTTTATAGCAGATGACAGAATCCTCCACCACTTATATTCTAACTGCTTACCAAAGCAAGAAGTTAGTCAGGCATATAAACATATAAGCCACTTAAAGGGATCCGGGAAATGCTGTCAATCTCTCTCCAATCTCATCAGTCTTCTACATCAGACTCATCTCTCTCCATAAGTATGACCTGCCGCCAATCCACCAAGATCTGTCACTGCACACTGGACTCTGATTACTCACACCCTTCCACTTCCGGCTTCCGGTCCACTGACACCGACCAAAACGAGGCGTGCAGCGCAGATTGAAAAAACTTTATGAAACCAGTACTGCACTAAGGTAAAGGAAGCTATTTAGTTAAAAAAAAAATCCTTTAGTGATCCTTTAACTAGTAGCCGACCGCGCACCGTCATTATACGGCGGCAGGTCGGCTCTCCTGGGCGAGAGCCCGTAGCTATACGTCCTATCGTATAGCCGCCACTAGGGGGCGCGTGCGCGCCGCCGGAGGCGCGCGCGCGCGCTCCCCGCTCGCCCCCGACTCCCGTGCGTGTGCCCGGCGGGCGCGATCGCCGCCGGGCACACGCGATCGCTCGGTACAGAGCGGGGAACGGGAGCTGTGTGTGTAAACACACAGCTCTCGTTCCTGTCAGCAGGGGAAATGCTGATTTTCTGTTCATACAATGTATGAACAGAAAATCAGTGTTTCCCCTAGTGAGGCCACCCCCCCCCCACAGTAAGAACACACCCAGGCATACTTAACCCCTTCCCCGCCCCCTAGTGTTAACCCCTTCACTGCCAGTGGCATTTTTATAGTAATCTAATGCATTTTTATAGCACTGATCGCTATAAAAATGCCAATGGTCCCAAAAATGTGTCAAAAATGTCCGAAGTGTCCGCCATAATGTCGCAATACCGAAAAAAAATCGCTGATCGCCGCCATTACTAGTAAAAAAAAATATTAATAAAAATGCCATAAAAATACCCCCTATTTTGTAAACGCTATAACTTTTGCGCAAACCAATCAATAAACGCTTATTGCGATTTTTTTTACGAAAAATATGTAGAAGAATACGTATCGGCCTAAACTGAGGAAAAAAAATGTTTTTTTATATATTTTTGGGGGATATTTATTACAGCAAAAAGTAAAAAATATTCATTTTTTTCAAAATTGTCGCTCTATTTTTGTTTATAGCGCAAAAAATAAAAAACGCAGAGGTGATCAAATACCACCAAAAGAAAGCTCTATTTGTGGGAAAAAAAGGACGCCAATTTTGTTTGGGAGCCACGTCGCACAATTGTCTGTTAAAGCGACGCAGTCCCGAATCGCAAAAAGTACTCTGGTCTTTAGGCAGCAATATGGTCCGGGGGGTAAGTGGTTAAGCTTACCAACACAAATAAGTCTGAAATATGTATTTTTTTTTAATATTGATTTTCTTTACGGTCAGATACAATTAAGAAAATATAACACACTGAGATAGATTAAGGCTGCGTTCACATCTATGTGAATTGGATGCAGGAAAAATTTTGACAGGTTCACTTATTTTCGCTGCGGCTCCTGTGTGTCTTTTGGTCTGTTTTAGGTCCGAATTCAGACAAAAATTCAGGCTGAAATCGTACCTGAAACGGTGAACCAGGACACACCGGACATCCAGCCTAAAGGTTTTACCCGTGAAAGGTTACAATGCATTAGAATAGGTGTTAGGACCGAGTTCGCCTGCTGGTGGCACTGTGGTGCTCTGAAAAGAAAGCTGCAGTTTTAGTGTCCACCAGCAGGTGTCTCCCAGCAGCCATCAGATTCCAGCGATCAGCTCTACCGGGCCACACCTGCAGGGAGGGTACTTAAGTTCCACCTTTGCTACTGTACTTTGCCTCAGTGTTTTGACTGCTCCTGCTGGTACCCTGTTGTCGTGCTGCTGTCTGACTCTGTAGCCATTTTCCCCTTGACCTTACTCTTGCCCTTGCCCTGCATCCAGTATCCTGTTGCCTTATTCCCATCCCAGTTTTGTTTTTCCTCTTCCCATCTGCTCGCTGATCTCCCCTGCCATATGTGTTTCCTATTTGTACATTTATGTATACTGTATATCAGGGGTCGGCAACTTGTGGCCCTCCAGCTGTTGCAGAACTACAAGTCCCATCATGCCTCTGTGGGTAATTGTAATGCCATCATTGCAATGCCCCATGGAAAATTTAGTTCCACAAGAGCTGGGGGGCCCCAGGTTGCCTACCCCCGCTGTATATAGTTATGTGTGGTTAGGATTGCTGGTTAATCTTGTTAATTTGTTATTTAGTTCTGCTTTTCATGCGTTCTTCTTTATTTTTGCTGGTGATTATCTTTCATTCTCTATAAATATATCTCACTTTAAAGATACACTGTACATACATGGTCGGGACCCAGTTTTCTTGGTGTACAGTAGCTACATATGTCTGGTAAATCCTGACATAAGGGATGAGCTTCGGGTTTGGGTTGAGCATAAACCCAACTAATTTGCAGACAAGACAAACTAATGCAACTGTTTACCCACTTAATAACAAACTACCAATAATTCACTTCTTGGCCTCTGGAATTAGGTCAGGTCCAATAATTCTGACTTTTATGTGCCAGCCTTATATGAGATTTTAGTGGTTGGGTTTAAATCTACCATTCCTGGACGATCCAAAATTCTGTCCAAATGCACAAGATTCAGTAGATCTCTCATGGTGGATAAACAATAACCTGACCTCACTTTTCAATTTTATAGAGGGTACCAATTTTATCCCTTTCTCCTCACTGAAATCGAAATTCCAGGTCCCAGATTTAGAGTATGGCAATTTCCTTCGCATCAAGCAGTTATTCGATAAACACGTCCAAACTTTGAACACCCAACCCCCCACCCTCTTCGAGAATCTATGCCTTAAATCACCCAGAAAACGAGGTTTAATTTCAGAACTTTACTCTAACTTAATTAATAACACAGATATAAATAAACTTCCATACATGCTTAAATGGGAACAAGAAGAAAACTTCACATACTCTACGGTTAATTGGTCCATCTCTATTAAAGAAACTGCCCTGAAGCTATTTACGAGATGGTATTATACACCAATTAAACTTCACTCTATCTTCCCTACGTCTCCCCTGTCCTGTTTTAGAGACTGCAATTCCTTAGGCTCGTTCCCTCACATCTTCTGGTATTGCGACAAAGTCAAAGGTATTTGTGTATTTGGTTACAGTTAGAGAAATTTGCCTCCAAAATCTCTGACAACATCATTACTTTAACACTACACAATTGCCTCCCCCCCCCCCCAATTACGGGTCTATCCACATGTCACTTGAGATTGATTCACACAATATGCACTTCTATACATTGGTTAATAGCTTTCCACTGGAAATTACCAACGATACCCTTAGCGCCACTCAAATCGAGAATCAATAACATAGGTTTAATGGAAAAAATCTTTCATACCGTACAAAATACCAATCATATATATAACAACAAATGGACTCCTTGGTTTGAGCACTCCTCCCCATTCTTTAACCCTATCTAATTTCCCCTTGTCTGCTATATGCTATAAACAAAGGAGAGAAGGATATGGGAATCCCACCTATTTATCAAATATGTAGTACTCACCGATATTGTCGGGGGGTGCAATCAAAAATATAATGTACCAAGAGAGAAAAAAAAAAAAAAAAGGAAAATGACTGCTGCACACCCTTAAGAGTTATTACTACGTTTTATTAAATATCAGAAAATAGAGCATAAAAGGCATTAAAAACACACAGGTAACCAATAATGGTATAGTACCCTAGAAGTGACCTGAGAATACACTCACAAAAGCGAGATGGCAAAAATCAGTGACAAATTGAAAACTGGAGCTTGATCATCCAATAAGGAGTCCATAACTCACCCATTCACCCTCCACACAACACAAAGAGACCCCCCCACTACAAAGCACATATAAAACCCCCACTGCTATCAATAATCCTAAAGATTTCCACACCATGCGGTGGTTCCCTGTAACTACAGGTGAAAGTACCACCGTCTAAGTGGGAAAAGTTGCAAAAAAGAAAAGCTCAAAAATGGGGACATGAGAAGGATCCACTATATAGTGGTATAGTAATACTGCTCAATTGGAGATAAATGGCAAGTGATAAATCAGATGAGAGAGATATAATCCCAGGGACCGCAGACAATTCTACTAGGCTGGAGAAAAAAAATAAAAAATAAAAATGGTATATATATATATATATATATATATATATATATATATATATATATATATATATATATATGTCTCTGCTCTTCAGATGGGTCGCCGCGTCTGGCGTAAACAGTTATTCAATTTCCATCAGATAGTAACTGATAAGGAGGCATTCAACAAAAATATATATTTGAGACACTGTAGTAGTGATCATTATGTATCAGAGTTCATCTATGCTGCACTTAAGAGGACTTTGCAACAATGTAGCCACAATTAATTGACGGGTTCCCATTACTTATGGGTAGTGTCCATTCAAATATATCAAGTAGATATGTCCATCAGATATTGAAATCTTGTTGAACTGCTAGTGGCAATTAGGCTTACATGAATATTGGATGTGTTGATATATACACTGTTGGTGAGCAGATAATTGATCAGCATTCCACAGAAAATAAACGGTTGAAGTTGTACTCACTGTTGGGCTGTTATGTGTAGCTCAAAGTCGTAGCTACCACATCAAATCTGTACTCATGTGCTGCCAGAGAGATTTGCAGCCAAGCCATCCATCCATGTGTAGCACACAGAGCCTGAAGCACTCCTCCTCAGTGCAGTAATGATAGGTGAATAATATAGTAATGTCCAGTATAGAACTGCGATTATACAGTGTCTTCAATGATGTTGGCCAAATACCAATCTTCAAAGTTGAGAATAAAGAATGTATTAGGTCTCCATGGGGTCGGTCTCTCCAATTTGAGCGTGCAAGTTATGTTCAGATTGCACTGTTCATGTCTCCATGTGATGCTTTTCCTTAAGTTGCTTAGTGGCTCAAGGTAACCATGTTACCGAGCTCCAAAAGAAAGAAAAGCACTGAGGTTCAAAATGTGCATCGGGGGGTCCCTGTACCCCAAGAGTTTACATGTTTCGTTCCTTTAGAACTAGGAACTTCGTCAGAACTGGGGGGCTATTGATCTTTACCTCCTATAAAAAAGGAATTCAGAGCTATCCATAATTAACCTAGATGTCAATCAGGTGTAATCAACCCATTATCTCATTTAACCATTAGGTTTACCTGGTGCTCTACATATCAATTTGTAAATATACAATTAAAAAGAAACCCATAGCCAAAAAACCTATGTTGGTGTGCGCTGTCACATACAATCTATTCCCAATAGGAAAAAACGCATTCATACACACTGCATCCATGCATCCATATAGTACATGTCCAAATAATATTTTATAAATTTAAAACATATCGTATCCAAAAAGATCCATCCACATACCATTCGATTCCTATTTCACAATAATATCCAAATCGCAGAGGAAATTCTTTTCCATATTCTCTGGCAAGTGCATTTAACCACCAGGCAATACACTGCTTGGAATCTATATGGAACCAGAAAAGGGATATGGATGGAGCACGGATAGAGAGGTGAAGGGTATATACATACCCAGTGCGACTGGAACACCCGGTCAGTTTCTATAGCTATACATATCATATCCCATAGTAGATCAATATTCCCTACAAAAGCATAGGGCGTATCACTATCAATTCTACACAATGCATATGCATGAGATATACCCTTCACATATAGTATTTATTGAAAAAGTGGATCATGGTCGCACAAAACATGCAACATTCGACATACTCACTACATGTGTGCGCATTATACATACACTCAATATAATACCGATCGAATAATCACATTTTACATCCGGCTTTCCGGCTTTTCTATGTTCCATGCTTGTCCATATCGCATGGTCTGTCCCCAAATCTTCCGATTTTTATTTCACGGTCAGATTTATATAGTACAAAGAGCATTTGATCGCAATGGTCACAGACAGCACCTCACCTTCAGGGTCGGTGTTCAAAGCGTAGTAAAAGACGTGTCTCTATCAGTTATGCATGAATTACAAGAAACATTGCAAAGATGAGTCGCTGTTTAACCCCTTAGGCATCATACAATCCAAAAGAAATATCAATTTAGCTTCCTTTTGTTGTAGGATTTTGTCCCAATCTCCCCTTCTATTTGATAGTTCCAGTTTGTAGATCACCATGCATTGCATTCCAGTGGCCACTGATTCATGGTGGTCCATAAAATGCATTGCTACCGGTGATGTATCATCTTTGCCTATTATGCTTGATATGTGTTGGCCTATTCTCTTCCTAAATTCCCTGATAGTTTTTCCTACATAGATCTTGCCACAAGGGCAAATTATTTGGTAGACCACAAAAGTTGTAGAGCAATTGACAAAGGGTTTAACTTTATATATATTTTTGCCTGAAGAATGCCTGAGTGGAATTCCACAGAATTCCACTCATTGCGACGGCATATATAACTCTTAAGGGTGTGCAGCAGTCATTTTCCTTTTTTTTTTTTTTTTTCTCTCTTGGTACATTATATTTTTGATTGCACCCCCCGACAATATCGGTGAGTACTACATATTTGATAAATAGGTGGGATTCCCATATCCTTCTCTCCTTTGTTTATAGTTCTTTTGGTTCTGTATAACCTATTTATGGTTGAGTCCCGCCCCAATATACTAAGGTGATCCTTGGATATTTCATTTAAGGCATTTATTCACGGTATTGAATACACTCATTATGGATATATGTATATGACATTTATTTGTCCACAGAATTCCACTCATTGCGACGGCATAGTGACATATATGGACAGTTTTGTCTGATTTTATATGAATACTCATTCACCCATCAGACAATTACATTTGTGTTGGTGTGGGCTATGAGTGCATGGTGGGAGTGTATATGTTGTGTCTGTTTGTAGTGTTCATATAGATACATGATTTGACCTCACTGACAATGGCTTTTTGTATTGATAGTGGAATAGAAAAAGAGATTAGAGCAGTATTCAATAAAGATGAACAGATAATTCCAAAACGTCAGAATGAATTTAGACAGCTTTTTAGGAAGCATAGTAATCTAACTATCAAACATTTAAAGAGAAAATGGAATATCATTTCATTAGAGGCTTACATAGAAAGCAATATGATACCACGAGGTCTAAGGGAACGTATCATGCCTGCGGACCATTTACATAATGAGAGATTTCTAAAAAAATGGACAGAGGAATCAGTAAAACATGGTTTACATATGATCGGTCTGATTGTAGAAGAGGAAAAAATACAATTAAATGATATAGAAATACAACTAAAAGA
Source organism: Rana temporaria (assembly GCF_905171775.1). Lineage (NCBI taxonomy): Eukaryota > Metazoa > Chordata > Amphibia > Anura > Ranidae > Rana > Rana temporaria. The sequence continues at coordinate 242,906,614 of NC_053491.1, forward strand.
GAGTGTAGAATCACTTAATGAATATCAGGATCTTGAAGATTTCAAAAAATTCAATGAGAGGCTAAAGAAGGAAGTCGAGGACTTCCAAAAAGAACAAAAGATTGGTAAACAAAAGAAGTTTCAACGTGACACTGCTGACTTTGAAACAGGGAATATTCTAGATTTAGAAAGAAAAAGAGGAAGAAGCAGATCACGCAATAGATTTCAAAAACAAGACCCCAGGAACAATAGTAAAGAGGGGGGAAAAAACGTGACCTTTTTAAAGAAAACAGACAAAACCACTCTCAAGGGAATAATGGTAGAAAAAAGAAACGAAGGAGAAGGAGAAATAGAAAGAACAGATATACACACGGCTCAAGAACAGAATACATCCAAGATGGGGAACTCTATTTTACAGGGGAACAGGGTAACCACGCGGCTACAGAAAACACAGATATGAATGTAATTAACCTTACGGAACATACATTAAATCAGGATCAAATATCTGTGTTAGGAAAAGGCTTAGGCTTTTCACCATGTAACAAGGGTAACCCTTTTGAGATATATAAAGATATATGTCTGTTTCTACGACGAGTCAATTTCAAACTCATGTTCTTTGGAAAAACCAAGGAACCACCTAGAGGAATGGAAATACTTGAAATTGAGGAGTCCCAAGTGGTTGACTTTTTGGAGGGGAATACATGGATAAATTCAGACATGTTAGACCCACCACCACCCTCAGGTCTAGCAAATAAATCTCAGAGATTCCCTAATTTCTCAAATAATAAATATCTTCAAATGTTCCTTGAGGCTACTACGGAAGATATTAGATCGATAAATTGGGAGAAAATAGAACCAATAGTAGACAATTTATCGCAGAGTGAGAGAAAGGCACTACAGGAATTAAAGGAATTATCCAATTGTATTATCAAACCCAGTGACAAGGGAGGAAATGTGGTTCTATGGCCAGAAAATGAATATCTTGAGGAAATCTATAAACAATTAAATGACAACCACTGTTATGAAAAATGGCCAGACAACCCATTCCCAAACCTTGTCATGGAAATCAATTACCGTCTTACAAAAGCTTTTGAGGTTGGATTGTTGACCCAAAAGGAATTTTCTTTCCTTAAAGTTATCAACTTTAACACACCCACATTTTATATCACACCCAAAGTACATAAAAATCTGAATAAACCTCCTGGTAGGCCGATTGTATCAGGGATGGGTGGACCTCTATGGGTGGTAAATATATTGACAAGAGAATTAAACATCTTAATCAAGAATTACCATCATATGTACAGGATTCGGCAGACATTCTGCGGAAATTAAAGGACCTGGAAATACCAGAGGACTGTCTATTAGCAGGCATTGATGTGGAATCTCTTTACTCATCCATCCCTCATACAATCGGAATTGATGCAGTGTCACAGTTTTTGGATATTAGACACCCTTTGGCGGGCCCACACAATGAATTTTTAATAGAACTCTTGGATTTTGTGTTAAATAACAACTATTTTGTTTTTGATAGTAAATACTATCGTCAAAAACGAGGCGTAGCAATGGGAGCCTCATGTGCACCCTCCTATGCTTGCTTACATTTGGGATGGTGGGAACGACAAGAAGTCTACCACCACCCTGCCTTTGAGAAACACGTAGCCCTCTGGGTTAGATTTATTGATGATGTCCTGGTGGTGTGGAGAGGTACTACAGCTGAATTTGAGAAATTTATGAGTGAACTAAATAACAATACCAGAAATATCTTTATCACTTTTAAAGTCGATAGGGAACAGATTGAATTTTTGGATCTAATGATCCGCAAAGAAGGAAGAACAATTGTGACCAATACCTTCAGAAAACCAACAGCTGGAAATACCCTCCTCCACGCCACCAGCCATCATCCATGGGCACTCATCAGAGGAATTCCCATTGGTCAATTCCTCAGAATTCGGAGAAACTGTACACAAATTAAAGACTTCCATAAAGAAAGCAAGGAGCTAGGTCAGAGATTCAGGAAAAGAGGCTACCCTAATTCTACAATTAGACAAGCAAAATTAAGGGCAGTGAAACAAACACGTGAAAAAATCCTGGGTCTAGAACCGGATGATGAAAGAAAAGGAAAAATGGACAGAGAGAGGGTAGGCCTAGTGACTACATATGGTACTCACTGGGACTACCTAAGACAAATTTTGGGTAAACATTGGCATTTGCTAATGTTAGACAACAAACTGAAACAAATATTGGGTCCCCGTCCCAATATGATAGCAAAACGTGCACCTACTATAGGTGATACACTAGTTCACAGTGAATACACTCGAGGAAGCACAAAGGGCCAAACAACACTATCTTTTGCTAAACACATTGGAGGGATGCACCCATGTGGACATTGCTCAATATGTAAATACGTTATGAAAACTAACTCTTTTAAAAATTCTTCAGGCAAAAATATATATAAAGTTAAACCCTTTGTCAATTGCTCTACAACTTTTGTGGTCTACCAAATAATTTGCCCTTGTGGCAAGATCTATGTAGGAAAAACTATCAGGGAATTTAGGAAGAGAATAGGCCAACACATATCAAGCATAATAGGCAAAGATGATACATCACCGGTAGCAATGCATTTTATGGACCACCATGAATCAGTGGCCACTGGAATGCAATGCATGGTGATCTACAAACTGGAACTATCAAATAGAAGGGGAGATTGGGACAAAATCCTACAACAAAAGGAAGCTAAATGGATATTTCTTTTGGATTGTATGATGCCTAAGGGGTTAAACAGCGACTCATCTTTGCAATGTTTCTTGTAATTCATGCATAACTGATAGAGACACGTCTTTTACTACGCTTTGAACATCGACCCTGAAGGTGAGGTGCTGTCTGTGACCATTGCGATCAAATGCTCTTTGTACTATATAAATCTGACCGTGAAATAAAAATCGGAAGATTTGGGGACAGACCATGTGATATGGACAAGCATGGAACATAGAAAAGCCGGAAAGCCGGATGTAAAATGTGATTATTCGATCGGTATTATATTGAGTGTATGTATAATGCGCACACATGTAGTGAGTATGTCGAATGTTGCATGTTTTGTGCGACCATGATCCACTTTTTAAATAAACACTATATGTGAAGGGTATATCTCATGCATATGCATTGTGTAGAATTGATAGTGATACGCCCTATGCTTTTGTAGGGAATATTGATCTACTATGGGATATGATATGTATAGCTATAGAAACTGACCGGGTGTTCCAGTCGCACTGGGTATGTAAATACCCTTCACCTCTCTATCCGTGCTCCATCCATATCCCTTTTCTGGTTCCATATAGATTCCAAGCAGTGTATTGCCTGGTGGTTAAATGCACTTGCCAGAGAATATGGAAAAGAATTTCCTCTGCGATTTGGATATTATTGTGAAATAGGAATCGGATGGTATGTGGATGGATCTTTTTGGATACGATATGTTTCAAATTTATAAAATATTATTTGGACATGTACTATATGGATGCATGGATGCAGTGTGTATGAATGCGTTTTTCCTATTGGGAATAGATTGTATGTGACAGCGCACACCAACATAGGTTTTTTGGCTATGGGTTTCTTTTTAATTGTATATTTACAAATTGATATGTAGAGCACCAGGTAAACCTAATGGTTAAATGAGATAATGGGTTGATTACACCTGATTGACATCTAGGTTAATTATGGATAGCTCTGAATTCCTTTTTTATAGGAGGTAAAGATCAATAGCCCCCCAGTTCTGATGAAGTTCCTAGTTCTAAAGGAACGAAACATGTAAACTCTTGGGGTACAGGGACCCCCCGATGCACATTTTGAACCTCAGTGCTTTTCTTTCTTTTGGAGCTTGGTAACATGGTTACCTTGAGCCACTACGCAACTTAAGGAAAAGCATCACATGGAGACATGAACAGTGCAATCTGAACATAACTTGCACGCTCAAATTGGAGAGACCGACCCCATGGAGACCTAATACATTCTTTATTCTCAACTTTGGAGATTGGTATTTGCCCAACATCATTGAAGACACTGTATAATCGCAGTTCTATACTGGACATTACTATATTATTCACCTATCATTACTGCACTGAGGAGGAGTGCTTCAGGCTCTGTGTACTACACATGGATGGATGGCTTGGCTGCAAATCTCTCTGGCAGCACATGAGTACAGATTTGATGTGGTAGCTACGACTTTGAGCTACACATAACAGCCCAACAGTGAGTACAACTTCAACCGTTTATTTTCTGTGGAATGCTGATCAATTATCTGCTCACCAACAGTGTATATATCAACACATCCAATATTCATGTAAGCCTAATTGCCACTAGCAGTTCAACAAGATTTCAATATCTGATGGACATATCTACTTGATATATTTGAATGGACACTACCCATAAGTAATGGGAACCCGTCAATTAATTGTGGCTACATTGTTGCAAAGTCCTCTTGAGTGCAGCATAGATGAACTCTGATACATAATGATCACTACTACAGTGTCTCAAATATATATTTTTGTTGAATGCCTCCTTATCAGTTACTATCTGATGGAAATTGAATAACTGTTTACGCCAGACGCGGCGACCCATCTGAAGAGCAGAGACATATATATATATATATATATATACCATTTTTATTTTTTATTTTTTTTCTCCAGCCTAGTAGAATTGTCTGCGGTCCCTGGGATTATATCTCTCTCATCTGATTTATCACTTGCCATTTATCTCCAATTGAGCAGTATTACTATACCACTATATAGTGGATCCTTCTCATGTCCCCATTTTTGAGCTTTTCTTTTTTGCAACTTTTCCCACTTAGACGGTGGTACTTTCACCTGTAGTTACAGGGAACCACCGCATGGTGTGGAAATCTTTAGGATTATTGATAGCAGTGGGGGTTTTATATGTGCTTTGTAGTGGGGGGGTCTCTTTGTGTTGTGTGGAGGGTGAATGGGTGAGTTATGGACTTAGATCTCCTTATTGGATGATCAAGCTCCAGTTTTCAATTTGTCACTGATTTTTGCCGTCTCGCTTTTGTGAGTGTATTGTCAGGTCACTTCTAGGGTACTATACCATTATTGGTTACCTGTGTGTTTTTAATGCCTTTTATGCTCTATTTTCTGATATTTAATAAAACGTAGTAATAACTCTTAAGGGTGTGCAGCAGTCATTTTCCTTTTTTTTTTTTTTTTTTTCTCTCTTGGTCTGCTATATGTTAGGTGAACTTGTCTGATTTCTGCTTGAGACATTATTACCCCCGTCTTCAGTTTACCTGTTAATCAGTATACATGATTGTAGCTTTTAAAAGCTGTATTAATGTATGTTCACAGACAGACTTTTCATATGTTTTATCCTTCTTTTTGTATATGCCTTTATTATATGGATTTGTACCACCATTTATCTTCATTAATAAAAGTTTGTAAACAAAAATAAATCTACTTTGACAAACTATGCTGGAGTTCTTTAAATTGCAGTGCTGGGGTACATGTTCTTTTGTGTATTTCTTACTTTACCAGGGACAGTCTGACAAAGAAATGTTTTTTTTTTTTCCAAAATAATAAAATATTTATAAACAATTAGCTCCCTCCTAGATGGTGGCAGTAGAGTCTAAAGCAAGGGTGCCCAACCTTTTGAAGAGCGAGGGCCACTTAAGCGACTTAGTAACCAGTCGCGGGCCACAATGAGCAGATGACAGGTCTGCCTCCACTCTGCGTATGCAAAGCAGACACAGACACCGCCCACTCCACTCTATGGGCCCTCTCATCTGATCAAATGGAAGGGAAAGGATCCACTTCTGTTTTTTTTATCAGCTCAGATTGGAAGTAGACAGGTGTAAATGGACACAAGTCTGTTTACATCTGCCGCTCCATAGAGGTCAATGAAGGGTCCGTTTGGGTCAGACAGATCATGTTAAAGGGGCCTAAGGCTACTTTTACACTGATGGTCTGCGATCTACCCACACCATGGATGCAGCGCAGTGAACCTGTGGCTTTCCTGCAGGTGAGCTGTACATTGCCATAGAATTCTATCATATCCTGCACGCGTGGTGCACGTTCTGAAAGTGCACCAAACCCGCCAGGTAAAACCAGAAGTCTATGGCTCAGTGCAGGTAAGCCTCAGGTGCACTGCACTACACCCGCGGATCAGTTTGAAAGCAGCCCAGTAACCACTGCAGAACAGATATGTCCATATATACATATGCATTTGGTATCACTCCACCTATGACAGGTGCCGGTGCTATACAGGAAGCATTGGCTTATGTGGCTCTGCAGCTGCTTGCTTTCTCTACCGCTGGCTTCATTCACAACACTGATGCTCTGGCATGGCAGGTAGGCAATCCCAGAGCAGGGGGTCGTGGGCCACATCAGAGGGCTCTGTGGGCCACATGTGGCCACCGGGCCACTGGTTGGGCACCCCTGGTCTAAAATGTCCCCTCCTTTTTACCTGGGAGGGTAAAAAATCCCGGTGGAAATCTCCCACCTATTTCCTTCTCACCACTAGCATCCTTACCCTCTTTCTCACCCTAACCCCAACGGCATCCTAATAACTCCTTTTACTGCCAACATCCCAAAACTCCGCCTCACCACCATCACCCAAACCCTCCACCTCCTCACTACCATCACCCCAACCCTCTTCCTCCTCACTACCATCACCCCAACCCTCCTCCTCCTCCTCCTCACTGCCATCACCCCCAACCCTCCTCCTCACTGCCAGTAGCCCAACCCTCCTTCCCTGCCTTCTATTGTCCCATGGTGTTCCACTTGGGAAGGAGGGCAGAGATGGTGTTCCATGAAAAGTAATAGCGGCAAGCTTACGGCCTTCTGGGCAAAATAATGGTGACCGAGCGAATAAAAAATATATTCTCCTGCGCTCGTGACGGCAGTCTTAGTGCAAAATGGTAGTATTTTCAGTGTAAAGAGACCATGCGTGCCTAAACTGAAAGGGGGAACTGCAAGTAGGCTAGATAAGAGAGAAGAAAAAGGCACATGATCTGAATCAAAATAGTAAAGTTTATTCTAGACAAATAGATGAGTACAAAGGAAGATACTACGTATTCATAAAAAGTTAGGTTACAATATTCTCGTTTAAAAATTGTTTGCCCATGCAAGGGTAAAAAATGGATAGTTGGCTAATGCATTTCCATGGATTTCCCCTTCATCAGAGCCTTGGAAGACAAAAAAATAGTCTGTATAATGTGGTATATTTATATAGAGAGGAGTGACTAAATGGGAGATGTATCACATGATAGATGATGCATTTCCATGGATGTTTTTTTCTTTGCTCTAGTGGTACTCCTATCCACAATGCACTGAGTGCTCTATGTAAAACAAATACCAAATATATATAGGTAGAGTTGCGAATAGTGACTGAGGAAAGTCCATTAATGTCACATATATCAACACTCTCTCAGAATAATGACAAGCTTGATGCTGTTTTGTTCCTGATGTGACCTATGCCAAGCCAAGCTTGTTTATGAGGACATGGTGTTATTTTGCTCTGTATGCTCTATAATAATGTTAATCTCCTATCTGGTTTTGCAACAAGTGCAATTTTTAAATAGGCTGTCAATAAACAAAGAAATACAGGGAATAACAAAAAACAAATACAGTAGTGTCACCTCCCAGTTCACACGTTGCTGATTGGACAATATAGAAGCAACAATCAACACTGTCTCTTCTCCTCTTTTTCTTTCTCGTACATCACGGGACACAGAGCGGCATATTCATTACTATACGGGTTATATGGAGTACCTTCAGGTGATGGACACTGGCAATCTCAAACAGGAAGTCCCCTCCCTATATAACCCCCTCCCATAGGAGGAGTACCTCAGTTTTTTCGCCAGTGTCTAAGGTGTTGGTCATGGAAAAGCTTTGCCTCCACATCCTTGGGATCAAGGCAGGCTAACCGGATCTGTCCAAGGTGCCTCAGAGCCAAAGTGGACAGTACCCGGGCCCCAAACCGAGGAGATTTGCCTATAATGCTTCTCTTTCAGAGAGCTGGACCCTGGGCCCAGGACTTAGAGCCTTTTTTGGTGCCTAAAGAAACCTGTTTGCCAAGGGTGCTGTATAGGTCCAGGACAGTGGGTTTCCTTCCAGGACCCCAGGGCCTGAAGGTCTAGTACGCTACCCACGGAGATGGGGGAAGATTGGACCACTTGCTGTGCAATGTCCTGCGGCATGGAGCAGGTAAGAAGGGGGGCCTGCGGGACTGGGTTCGACAGCAGGCTCTCTAGGGGAAATCTTTGGGGTAGTTAGACTGTGTATGCTCTTGCATTGGCAGTCTGGGGCCACTATGTCTGTGTAAAGACAGGATGGTCTGTGTGTTTACTCCCCAAATGTTTGATCTCCCTGGTCTATTTTTCAGGTAACATCTGGCTGCGCGCTAGGTTGGGATAGGGAGGGCTGTGTGCCTATACCTTGTCCAGAACCAGGGAAGTGTCTTGGACCTACCTAGAGTTCCTACCTGGCTGGGTGTCAGGCGGGGCAAAGATCCTCAAAATGCTCTTCTCTGGTCAGGCCCCGCAGCAGGGAAGATCTCGTGCTTCCAGCTTGCCCCCCCCCCCCCCGCAATACGGGCACGCGCGTGCGCTTGCACAAAGATATCGAAAATTTTCGCGCCGTTGGGGGGGCGGGAACGGCAGGTTTCTTAGGAGGAAGAGGCGTACCTTCCTCTGTGCTATACAGCTCATTCGATACTGAGCTCTGAACAGGAGGACACAGAGCGGCAGCGGCTGATGCACAGTGACACCCAGTGGCGCAGGGAAGTATTGCAGTTCTGGAGGCCAGAACTAGCTATTTCTGTCTAGCCTAAAATTTCTTCATGCAGCAGGTGGATACTAGCAATTTTTTTGTGGGGGGACAGTAGTGCTTTTAAAAAAAAAAAAAAAAGAAAGACGCAAATCTAAAAAAAAAAAAAAAGAGAAAATTAAAAAAAAATTAAAAAGGCACATACTGGGCTCCCCACCAGGTTTTTGGACGTCAGAAGTACTGCTGTTCCCTAAACCACATAGATTTATTTCCTGGCTACAACAGTCAGTTGTTGTAAGCAGGGGTACCTCGGTATTGTACCGTGGCTCCCAAAGGCTCGGGATCAAGGGGTGCAAAAGGGGTCAAAAAACAAAAGGGTTTCCCCTCGGATTCTGAGGATGCGAGTCAGGCTATGCCAGTACTCTCCCCACCTGTTAACCCAGTGGTGGGCGCCTTGGTTTAGCCATTAGGGGGGTCTGGTGCGGAGGCTGGCCCAGATCCACCCAACCCTGTGTTTGTCACGGAGGAAATGCTAGCCGTCTCCCTAGGAGGGCTAGAAAAAAGATTGGCAGCTATGATCACTAGTTCCATTCCAGGCAAGAAGCGGACTAGATCCCCTTTGCCTAAATGTGTATCCTCAGATGCTGAGGTGCTTTCCCCTGAGGAATTAGAATTTCAGGAGGATCAATTGGACCAGAACCTAGAAGGATCAGAGGGTGAGGAATCTACTGTGGAGGAACCATTCTCAGCCTCCCAAGCGGAGGGTTTATGGGTCCAGTCTTTGACAGACATGGTCCGCTCGGCCTTTAAGTTGCCCTTACCAGAGCCTCGGGTTCCCGCAGTTTCCTCTTTGGGCTCTTTAAAAGCGCCCTTGAGCAACGCAGTTTTTCCGGTCCATCCTCTGTTAGAGGAGATTAATCTTCCAGGATTGGGTACGGCCGGACAGAATTTTTCTGCCGCCTAAAAGATTTTCGGTTATCTACCCTATGGAAGAAAAGTTTTCTAAGAGGTGGGCGCTCCCAGCTGTGGACGCAGCCATCTCATGTGTAAATAAGTTGTTAACTTGCCCGGTGGAAAACATACAAATGTTTAAAGACCCGGTCGATAAACGTTTAGAGACACTTTTAAAAGCTTCCTTTGCTACGGCAGGAGCAGTGGTACAGCCAGCGGTGGCTGCTATCGGGGTCTGTCAGGCTTTAAAGGACCAGACAAAACAGATGCTTAAGGACATTCCTGCCCAGCAGGCAGAGGAGCTATCTGATATTCCCAGAGCTCTGTGCTTTGCGGTGGATGCTATAAAAGACTCCATCCAACAGGCGTCTCGTTTGTCACTATTTTTAGTGCATATGAGAGGGCTCTTATGGTTGAAAAACTGGGTGGCCGAACCCCCATGCAAAAAACTGCTGGCAGGTTTTCCCTTCCATGGAGGACGACTCTTCGAAGAAGATCTGGATAAATATATTCAGACTATATTGAGTGGCAAAAGTACCCTTCTACCAGTCAAAAAGAAGTTCCGGGGTCCTGCCTTTAAGAGGCAGCTCTCCCCTTTTCCGGGGCCCTCAAATGCCAGGCAGTATCGACGGCCTCCTGTGCGATCCAACTTTAGCAATAAGTCGCAGGGACAGGCCCCTGGGGGCAAGAAGATTTGGTATCGCAAACCAACAAAGCCAGCCCCTAAGTCTGCTTTATGAAGGGGCGCCCCCACTCACTCGAGTGGGGGGAAGGCTTCATCTCTTTGCAGAGGTTTGGGAAGCCAACATCCCCGACAAATGGGTCCGGTCATCTGTGGCCACAGGCTACAGATTAGAATTTCAAAAGTTTCCTTCGCCTCATTTGAGTCAAGGGTACCGAACGATCCAACAAGAATGGCCTCGTTGCTAGCGGCATTGGATCATCTGCTTTGCCAGGGCGTGATAGTAGAGGTACCAGCCCAAGAGCAAGGGCTAGGTTTCTACTCCAATCTGTTTGTCATACCAAAGCCCAAGAGCGATGTCAGACCAATTTTGGACCTAAAGGGTTTAAACGGTTATCTAAAGGTTCGGTCATTCCGGATGGAATCCGTTCGGTCAGCAGCCGCCGCGCTCCAGAAAGACGACTTTATGGCCTCCATAGACATAAAGGATGCTTACCTTCACGTGCCGATTTTTCAGCCACATCAAAGATTTTTACGCTTCACGGTGGCTCAGCGTCACTTCCAATTTGTGGCGCTCCCTTTCAGGCTGGCTACGGCCCCCCGGGTGTTCACGAAGCTTCTAGCTCCAATTCTAGCCAATCTAAGAATCCAAGGGGTCACGGTCCTGGCATACTTGGACGACCTCTTAATCATAGATCGCTCGCCTCCTTGCCTAGAGCGGGCAGTGGCCCTCACGGTTCAGTACCTCGAGAGGTTCGGCTGGGTCTTAAACCGAGAAAAATCAGCATTTCAACCCACAAAGCAGTTGGAATATCTCAGCATTAGGTTAGACACAGCTCAGCAAAAGGTATTTCTGCCCCTGGTAAAGGTCAAGGCTATCAAAGATTTGATTCAGTTAGTTCTAAGCAAAAGAGAACCAACTATTCGCCTATGTATGCGTTAACTAGGCAAGCTAGTGGCTACGTTCGAGGCGGTACCTTACGCACAGAGCCACACTTGCGTCCTACAGGCAGCCATTCTGGCAGCTTGGAGCAAGAAAGCACAGGCCTTGGAGTTTCCTTTGACACTATCTTCAAGAGTCCGGCAAAGTCTGTGCTGGTGGTTAAACCCTCAGAATATGCTGAAGGGAAAATCTTTCAGCCCCGTAGCCTGGAAGGTAGTGACCACGGATGCCAGCCTAAAAGGCTGTGGAGCGGTCTTGGATGGTTACACTCACCAAGTTACTTGGGCAGAGACGGAGAGGCAGCTGCCCATCAATATCTTGGAGCTCAGAGCTGCTCGGCTAGCCCTCCTGGCATGGACATCCAAATTGAAGGGGTCCCCGGTGAGAATACAATCAGACAATGCCACAGCGGTGGCATATATAAACCACCAAGGGGGAACCAAGAGTCAGGCCACTCAGAGAGAGGTGAGCTTGATTTTTCTGTGGGCAGAAGCTCATGTACCCTGCATATCGGCGATATTCATTCCCGGAGTGGACAACCTGCAGGCGGACTTCCTAAGTCGCCAAACTCTGTCACCAGTGGAATGGTCTCTACATCCCCAGATCTTTCAGACAATCTGCCAGAGGTGGGGAGTGCCAGACGTGGATATCATGGCATCGAGGTTCAACAAGAAGCTAGACAGGTTCATGTCCTGGATGAGGGACCCCATGGCCTGCGGAACCGATGCGTTGGTTTGCCCTTGGCATCAGTTCAAACTTCTATATGCCTTTCCCCCGCTACAGTTACTACCCCGTCTGTTGCGCAGGATCAGAGTGGAGCACAAGCCAGTCATCCTGGTAGCTTCAGCGTGGCCCCCGGAGGGCATGGTACTCACTAGTCCTGAAGATGGCAGTGGAAGACCCTTGGACTCTTCCTCTACGACCATACCTGCTCTCGCAAGGCCCGATCCTCCACCCTGCATTACGGCGTCTAAATTTGACGGCCTGGCGGCTGAATCCCTGATTCTCAGGGGTAGAGGGCTGTCTAGGCAGGTAATCTCTACCCTGATCAGGGCTAGAAAGCCGGTCTCCAGGGTCATTTATTACAGGGTGTGGAGGGCCTACGTAGGCTGGTGTGAGTCCAAGAAATGGCTTTCCCACAAGTATACCATTAATAGAGTGTTAAGTTTTCTCCAGCTAGGAGTGGATAAAGGCCTGGCATTAGGCACAATCAAAGGACAGATTTCAGCTTTGTCAGTATGGTTTTGAAGGCTACTGGCCACCCACTCGCTGGTTAAGAACTTCATTCAGGGGGTCTTACGTATTAATCCGCCGGTTAAGTCACCACTTTGCCCGTGGGACTTAAATCTTGTTCTGTCAACTCTGCAGAAACAACCTTTTGAGCCGTTGGCTTAAGTTCCTTTGGTTTTACTGACAAGGAAGTTGGTATTTCTGGTCGCCATAGTTTCCGCCAGAAGAGTATCAGAATTGGCAGCCTTATCTTGTAAGGAACCATATCTTATTCCAGGGATCGTCAAATCCCGGGCGCCAGGTCGCCATGGCGACTAGAAATAGTGTCCTGGCGACTTGGCTTGGAAGGTGGCCATCTGGTGGTGAGCCATTGGTATTACAAGTTATTACCACCAGATGTGAGCTGGCGCCATCTGGTAATCTTGTAATACCAACGGCCAGTTGGTATTACAAGTTAAGCATTACAAGTTAAAAAGCAATTCTAATGTAATTCTAATGTAATTTTTCACTATTTTTACTGCCATCTTCTTCCCTCTAATTAGAACCCCCAAACATTATATATATTTTTTATCCTAACACCCTAGAGAATAAAATGGCGATTGTTGCAATACTTTCTGTCACGCCGTATTTGCGCAGCGGTCTTATAAGCGCACTTTTTGGGGAAAAAATGACACTTTTTTTATAAAAAAATAAGACAACAGTAAAGTTATCCCCATTTTTTTTAATATTATGAAAGATAATGTTACGCCGAGTAAATTCATACCCAACATGTCACGCTTCAAAATTGCTCGTGGAATGCCGACAAACTTTTACCCTTTAAAATCTTCATAGGCGACGTTTAAAAAAATCTACAGGTTGCATGTTTTGAGTTACAGAGGAGGTCTAGGGATAGAATTATTGCTCTCGCTCTACCAATCGCGGCGATACCTCACATGTGTGGTTTGAACACCGTTTATATATGCGGGCGCTGCTCACGTATGTGTTCGCTTCTGCGCGCAAGCTCGTCGGGATGGGGTGCGTTTTCTGGCTCCTAACTTTTTTAGCTGGCTCCTAGATTCCAAGCAAATTTGTCAAACCCTGCCACAAGGCATCACAAGACTGGCAGTTACAAGCATGACTCTACGTATCCCACAAGGCATCACAAGACTGGCAGTTACAAGCATGACTCTACGTATCCCACAAGGCATCACAAGACTGGCAGTTACAAGCATGACTCTACGTATCCCACAAGGCATCACAAGACTGGCAGTTACAAGCATGACTCTACGTATCCCACAAGGCATCACAAGATTGGCAGTTACAAGCATGACTCTACCTATCCCACAAGGCATCACAAGACTGGCAGTTACAAGCATGACTACATTTTCCACGAGTCATCACAAGCTTGGCCGTTACAAGCATGACTCTACCTATCCCACAAGGCATCACAAGACTGGCAGTTACAAGCGTGACTCTACATATGCCACAAGGCATCACAAGACTGGCAGTTACAAGCATGACTCCACATATCCCACAAGGCATCACAAGACTGGCAGTTACAAGCATGACTCTACATATCCCACAAGGCATCACAAGACTGGCAGTTACAAGCATGCCTCTACATATCCCACAAGGCATCACAAGACTGGCAGTTACAAGCATGACTCTACATATCCCACAAGGCATCACAAGACTGGCAGTTACAAGCATGACTCTACATTTTCCACGAGGCTTCACAAGACTGGCCATTACAAGCATGACTCTACATATCCCACAAGGCATCACAAGACTGGCCGTTACAAGAATGACTCTACATATCCCACAAGGCATCACAAGACTGGCAGTTACAAGCATGACTACATTTTCCACGAGGCATCACAAGACTGGCAGTTACAAGCATGACTCTACGTATCCCACAAGGCATCATAAGACTGGCCGTTACAAGCTTGACTCTACATATCCCACAAGGCATCACAATACTGGCAGTTACAAGCATGACTCTACATATCCCACAAGGCATCACAAGACTGGCAGTTACAAGCATGACTCTACATATCCCACAAGGCATCACAAGACTGGCAGTTACAAGCATGACTCTACATATCCCACAAGGCATCACAAGACTGGCAGTTACAAGCATGACTCTACGTATCCCACAAGGCATCACAAGACTGGCAGTTACAAGCATGACTCTACATATCCCACAAGGCATCACAAGACTGGCAGTTACAAGCATGACTCTACGTATCCCACAAGGCATCACAAGACTGGCAGTTACAAGCATGACTCTACATATCCCACAAGGCATCACAATACTGGCAGTTACAAGCATGACTCTACATATCCCACAAGGCATCACAAGACTGGCAGTTACAAGCATGACTCTACATATCCCACAAGGCATCACAAGACTGGCAGTTACAAGCATGACTCTACGTATCCCACAAGGCATCACAAGACTGGCAGTTACAAGCATGACTCTACATATCCCACAAGGCATCACAAGACTGGCAGTTACAAGCATGACTCTACGTATCCCACAAGGCATCACAAGACTGGCAGTTACAAGCATGACTCTACGTATCCCACAAGGCATCACAAGACTGGCAGTTACAAGCATGACTCTACGTATCCCACAAGGCATCACAAGACTGGCAGTTACAAGCATGATTCTACATATCCCACAAGGCATCACAAGACTGGCAGTTACAAGCATGACTCTGTAGTAGAAATTCTGACTGTTTGCAAAGCAGACAGACAGATATCTTGTGTCTCATTCATCTTAATGAAATAATCCATAATTAAGCTAAATAGATTCACTCACCATCCATACAAAAAGACACCATCACCAGCTTGTTCTCATATCATTCTCGCTCCAGCCATGACTGGCTTCCTGCAGCTTGTCCCCTTTATTATATAGCATCAACATCAGTAACAAAAGATGTGGCTTCACAAAACAGCCAATCAGACATGTTGTATGCTTTCAAAAGAACCAATCACAGACATGTGATTGGAACAATGCTTAGTCAAACGGCTGCAGGCAGTTTAATTAAAAGTCCAGTAGGAAGTGAGGTCACAACATGTGACCACCTCCATAGGAAGTGAGCTCACAGGGTGTCAGCTTCACCCAGCAGATGCTCATATACGGAAGCCCTTCCAACAGGGATTCAATACAGTAATATAACAATAACAAAATAATACAACAACACCACAATACAATACAGTAATAATCAATAACAATACAGCAATATGAATGAATGAATGAATGAAAAACTTATAAAGCGCGGCGCATGCGAACTGAATCGCTTCTGGGCGCTAGTTGTTCGTGTCTCATGACATCAAAAGAGCAGAGTTTTGATCCGTCTTCTGAAAGTCAGGTGGTTTTCCTCCAACCGAATGCTGGTTGGTAAAGCGTTCCATAGTCTAGGACCCTGAAAAGCAAACCTTCTTTCTCCTTTGGACTTGTATTTGGTTTTTGGTACCCTGACCAGATTTTGGTCGGTGGATCGCAGAACGCGATTCGAATTGTGAGGTTCTATCTTGTCGCAAAGATATTGCGGAGCCTTCCCATGGATGCACTTATGTGTCAGGCAGAGTGCTTTAAATACAATTCTGTCTTTTACTGGCAGCCAGTGAAGGGTTCTCAACGAAGGTGAGATTGATTCCCATTTTTTTTCCCAGTCACCAGTCTGGCGGCCGTATTCTGAACGACTTGCAGACGGGAGATTTGGTACTTTGGGAGTCCGAGGTAAAGGGCGTTAGCATAGTCCAGTCTGGAATTCACGATTGTTCCCACCACGACTGCTACGTCTTCTTTGGGGATAAATGGAATAAGTCTGCGTAGTAGGCGCAACAGATGGTGCGCTCCGCTGACTACTGACCCTATTTGTGCGTCCATTGTCATGAAGGTGTCGAAGATGACCCCGAGACTTTTGACTTTGGAGCTAGGGGTGATGATTTGGCCCAGAATGGGCGGGGGTGTCCAGGTTGTTGCCAGTTGACTCTTTCGGCTGGCGTGAAACATAAGGAGTTCTGTTTTTGAACTGTTGAGTTTAAGATAACTCTTAGGCCCCATACTCACGAGCAAACATGTCTGCTGAAACTGGCCCGCAGGCCAGTTTCAGCAGACATGTTTGGTCGTGTGTGGGCGCGAGCGGGCCGAATTCCAGCAAACATTTGCCCGCCGGGCCTTTTCCCAGCAGACAAATATTCCTGGACTTGTTTTAAAACAGCCCGCTGGAATTCAGCCCGCTCGGACATGTACGGTCGTCAGTACAGACCTACCGTACATGTCCAGGCGCCCGCCGTCCCTCGCATGCGTCGAATGACTTCGACGCATGCGTGGAAGCATTTTAAAGGCGGGCCGCCCACGTCGCCGCGTCATTGTCGCGGCGACACCGCGTCATCGACGCGGCGACACCGCGGACACGCCCCGCGTATTGTTTACGCGCGGACTTCTGTACGATGGTGTGTACAACCATCGTACAGAAGCCCTCTGGCAGACATGTATGGTGAAAACGGTCCGACGGACCGCTTTCACCATACATGTTTGGTCGTGAGTACCCGGCCTTAGTCATCCAGTTTTATATCAAAGAGAGACATTTCTCTAAACTGAGATGATGATCCTTTTTGTTGCAGATGCGAAAATACAGTTGCGTATCGTCTGCATAAGAGTGATAGAGTAGTTCTTGGCTACTGATAATATCAAAGAGAGGGCGAAGATAGATGTTGAAAAGCACCGGTGACAGGGGGGATCCTTGGGGGACTCCACATGACACCGTGCGCTTTTCCGACGTGAAACAACCCAATTTAACTGTTTGTGATCGGTTTTCAAGAAAGGAAGAAAACCATGGTAAATCACCTTCTGCGACTTCTGCTACCTTGGCTAGTCGCATCAGTAACAGTTTGTGGTCTACCGTGTCAAAGGCTGCGCTTAGGTCCAGCAGAACCAGGAGACAAGATTCTCCTTCGTCTGCGGCCTCGAGGGCATCGTCCCATATTTTGAGTAAGGCCGTTTCTGTCCCGTGTCCGGGACGGAAGCCTGATTGTAATGGATCCAGTAGATTGTGGGTATCTAGATGCTGTTGCAGCTGTTGTACCACTACTTTCTCCATTATCTTGGAGAGAACATTTAGGCCTGTTATGGGACGGCGGTGAGTTGGGTCCTTGGGATCCAGGTTAGGTTTTTTCAAGATGGGCTGGATTGTGCCCTCTTTCAACAGGGATGGCACTGTGCCTTCCTTAAATGACTGGTTTATAAGCTGTGTGATGGGTGGTGCCAGGATGTCGGCACATTCCTTCAGCAGTTTGGTGGGGATGATATCATTGGGCGATGTGCTGTTCCGCAAAGCACCAATGATATTTTTTGTGGTATCGATGGAGATCGGTTCCAGAGTGAACTTTGTTGATTGTAGAGCATTTCTGTGGGTGTTTTGTGGTTGATTGACGGTGGGGTTGAGGGGGGTATTGTTTTGCATGATGCTTTCCCGGATTCTTTCAATTTTGTTGATGAAGAAATCCGATAGTTCATTGCAGAACTCTTGGGTGTCTGAGTTGGGGACTTCAAGACATCCTGGATTCATGGTCTGGGTGACCATCTTGAAGAGTTTGCGGGGGCGGTTTAGGGCGCTGTTAATCCCCATAGAAAAATTATGTTTCTTGGCTTTGAAGATTTCTTTATGATATCGTGTTGTTATTGCCTTGTAGATGATGAGGTTATCCTCTGCAGGACTTCTTTTCCAGGCGGCTTCCGCCCTTCTGCGCTCTTGCTTCAGAAGCGACAGCTGGTTGTTGAACCAGCCGGACTTTCTTTTTCGGATGCAGGCTTTGCGTTTCGGTGCTACTAAATCGGCTGACTGTAGCAGGGCTGCGTTTATGGCATCCAGTGTATCTGCGGCTGTTTGATGTGGATGGATTGTTTTGATTCTGTTTCCCAAGGTAGATTTGAAGAGTTCCGAATGGAGCTTCTTCTGAGATCTAGCCCAGTGTATTGTCACCGGCTTGGGTGCTTTTATCACTGGGGGAATTTTGGAGATTATGAAATTGATTGCATGGTGGTCTGTCCATGGCAATGGTTCATTTTCTAAAATGCTTATTTTCAGATTTTGTCTGAAAATTAGGTCAAGTGTGTGACCTGAAGCATGTGTTGGCCCGCATATAAGTTGCTGTAGCCCTAATCCCTCCAGGTGATCAATGCAGGCGTCCGCAATGGGATCCTGTGCGGAGTTGGCCCACAGATTAAAGTCCCCGAGCAGCAAAAGGTGTTTGCTGTTAAGGGTATAAGTGGATATAAACTCCGTTAATGATGGCAAAAACTGCGATTTTGGCCCAGGTGGCCTATAGCAGAGGAGAATGTGAACAGTCTCCTGGGGGGAAGTTTGAAGTTGAAGAGTAAGGGTTTCCATGAATGGAAGAGGATTTTGAAGGGCTGGCTTAGTGATTGTAATGCGATTCTTGTGGATCACCGCCAGGCCTCCTCCTCTTTGCCCTATTCTGTTTTCCGTTATAATGCGATAGTTTTCTGGCACCAATTCTCCGAGAATGGTGTTGCAGTCGTCTGAGAGCCAGCTTTCTGTAATAAAGAGGCAGTCTAGATCGTTTTGTAGTAAGAAATCGTGGATTTCTAATCAGTGTTTTACTGCCGATCTTGTGTTGATCAAAGCACATGATATGTGCTCGAGCTGGGTTAAATAGTTAAAATTTTTGATGGTCGATCGTCGATCGAATCTCAAAAGTTGCTCTATTTTTAAGGCCTTTTTGGTGACGGCTGGTAATGCTGTTGCGAATTGTCTCAGACCCCGAATAGAGTCCGCAGAGTATCGCAGATTAGCCATTGTCGCCAGTCACATTGTCGTCAGTCTTTCCTAATTGCGGCGGCCGCGAATGAGGCCTGGTCTGGCGCGGATGCGGGAAGAGCCGCGAGACGCCGGACGTGATGGGTGGAAGACTGTCCAAGTGAGCCGTCACTCGTTGAGTCTTCTCTCCCCGATTGGTCCAGAGGAAGGCGAAAAAAACCCCAGGCGTGCTGTGCCAATCTGCAGCGATCGGGGGAAAAAATTCCTTCCTGACCCCTTAACGGCGATCGGTGCAACCCTGGATCAATTGGCTAGGGGGGTGTGGTGGACCCTGCCTGGCTGCACTATCCCTGGGGAGAGCCGACTCGTTTGAGAGCGTCCTGCTCTCACTATCCCTGGGGTGAGCAGACTAAGATGAGAGCGTCTGCTGCACCGCTGAATCTATATAGCAAGAGTTCCAACTTTATTAGCTGCAAGCTTGTTCTGGATCAGTGATTGAAAAAAATAATGAAGACTCCTGTCTTACCTCCTGTTTCAAACTCCTGGTTTTTAACTCGCACTTTTGATCAAAGAATGCACTTCTGATCAGAGAGTCCACATGTGAAGCCACCATCAACTGGGAGCCAGCTCCTCTAGGAGCTTGTACAGCCACTTTATACTCACCTGTGAAGACCTGTGAAGACCTGTGAACAAACACACACCTGTGAACAATTAAACCCTCCCCTTAATTAGCAGAAAGGAAAAGAAAAAAAAGCTGTTTAAAAAGTGTCAGAGAAAAAGAGGGGGAAAAAATCTGCAAGCAGAAGCAAATGATAGCCAAATCCTGGTTTTTAACTCGCACTTTTGATCAAAGAATGCACTTCTGATCAGAGAGTCCACATGTGAAGCCACCATCAACTGGGAGCCAGTTGATATAACAATAGGATACAGTTCCTGATGAGTAGCTTATCTGCAGGTGTAGGCGCACATCACAAAACAGTATTGATCAGGTACTGAGAGATGACAGGAGCGCACACCAGCTAAATTGACAATGCGTTTGCAGAGCGGACGCACCGAGAAGGCGAATATCTGTGCATCACACAGGGGCCCTTTCGCCGGCCGACACCCCGCTCCACAAACACCCTTCTCCAAATCAGGAAGTGTATCTCCACAAGTCTGTCTGCCCCAGTCAGCTTTCTAGAGCGGGCTGAGGGAGAACCAACCATGGGTGACACTATGACAATACATAATAAATACATCTTTAAATTTCCACAACAACTCTACCTATCCCACAAGGCATCACAAGACTGGCAGTTACAAGCATGACTCTACATATCCCACAAGGCATCACAAGACTGGCAGTTACAAGCATGACTTTACATATCCCACAAGGCATCACAAGACTGGCAGTTACAAGCATGATTCTACATATCCCACAAGGCATCACAAGACTGGCCGTTACAAGCATGACTCTACGTATCCCACAAGGCATCACAAGACTGGCCGTTACAAGCATGACTCTACATATCCCACAAGGCATCACAAGACTGGCAGTTACAAGCATGACTCTATGTATCCCACAAGGCATAACAAGACTGGCAGTTACAACCATGACTCTACCTATCCCAACAGGCATCACAAGACTGGCAGTTACAAGCATGACTCTACGTATCCCACAAGGCATCACAAGACTGGCCGTTACAAGCATGACTCTACGTATCCCACAAAGCATCACAAAACTGGCAGTTACAAGCATGACTCTACGTATCCCACAAGGCATCACAAGACTGGCAGTTACAAGCATGACTCTACCTATCCCACAAGGCATCACAAGACTGGCAGTTACAAGCATGAATCTACATATCCCACAAGGCATCACAAGACTGGCAGTTACAAGCATGACTCTACCTATCCCACAAGGCATCACAAGACTGGCAGTTACAAGCATGACTCTACATATCCCACAAGGCATCACAAGACTGGCAGTTAGAAGCATGACTCTACCTATCCCACAAGGCATCACAAGACTGGCAGTTACAAGCATGACTCTACCTATCCCACAAGGCATCACACGACTGGCAGTTACAAGCATGACTCTACATTTTCCACGAGGCATCACAAGACTGGCCGTTACAAGCATGACTCTACATATCCCACAAGGCATCACAAGACTGGCCATTACAAGCATGACTCTACATATCCCACAAGGCATCACAAGACTGGCAGTTACAAGCATGACTCTACGTATCCCACAAGGCATCACAAGACTGGCAGTTACAAGCATGACTCTACGTATCCCACAAGGCATCACAAGACTGGCAGTTACAAGCATGACTCTACATATCCCAAAAGACATCACAAGACTGGCAGTTACAAGCATGAATCTACATATCCCACAAGGCATCACAAGACTGGAAGTTACAAGCATGACTCTACGTATCCCACAAGGCATCACAAGACTGGTAGTTACAAGCATGACTCTACATATCCCACAAGGCATCACAAGACTGGCAGTTACAAGCATGACTCTACGTATCCCACAAGGCATCACAAGACTGGCAGTTACAAGCATGACTCTACGTATCCCACAAGGCATCACAAGACTGGCAGTTACATTCATGACTCTACGTATCCCACAAGGCATCACAAGACTGGCATTCACAAGCATGACTCTACATTTTCCACGAGGCATCACAAGACTGGCCGTTACAAGCATGACTCGACATATCCCACAAGGCATCAAAAGACTGGCCGTTACAAGCATGACTCTACATATCCCACAAGGCATCACAAGACTGGCAGTTACAAGCATGACTCTACGTATCCCACAAGGCATCACAAGACTGGCCGTTACAAGCATGACTCTACATATCCCACAAGGCATCACAAGACTGGCCATTACAAGCATGACTCTACATATCCCACGAGGCATCACAAGACTGGCCGTTACAAGCATGACTTTACATATCCCACAAGGCATCACAAGACTGGCAGTTACAAGCATGACTCTACGTATCCCACAAGGCATCACAAGACTGGCCGTTACAAGCATGACTCTACATATCCCACAAGGCATCACAAGACTGGCCGTTACAAGCATGACTCTACATATCCCACAAGGCATCACAAGACTGGCCATTACAAGCATGACTCTACATATCCTACAAGGCATCACAAGACTGGCCGTTACAAGCATGACTCTACATATCCCCACAAGGCATCACAAGACTGGCAGTTACAAGCATGACTCTACATATCCCACAAGGCATCACAAGACTGGCAGTTACAAGCATGACTGTACGTATCCCAGACTTATTCTGCATAAGGACAGGGTGGTTCTCCGTCCTCATCCTTCCTTTCTACCAAAGATTATATCCAGTTTTCACCTAAACCAGGATTTGGTACTACCATCCTTCTTTCCGAAACCCACTTCTAGAAAAGAAGGTTTGCTGCATACCTTGGATATTTTCAGGGCCATGAAGGCCTATCTTAAAGCTACAGAGAAGATTCGGAAAACAGATGTGTTGTTCATTTTGCCGGATGGGCCCAAGAAGGGGCAGGCAGCTGCAAAGTCCACCATCTCGAGATGGATTAAACAGTTAATCACTCAGGCCTACGGCTTGAAGAGGCTGCCTCCTCCTTTGTCAATAAATGCTCATTCTACCAGGGCCATGGGCGCCTCCTGGGCAGCACACCATCAGATCTCTATGGCTCAAGTATGCAAGGCGGCAACCTGGTCATCAGTCCACACGTTTACAAAATTTTACCAGTTGGACGTAAGAAGGAATACAGATACAGCCTTTGGGCAGGCAGTGCTGCAGGCTGCGATTTAAGACCCTCAGAATCGGGGGCACCCTTGAGTTAAATTTATATTTAAATGTATTTTCTTGACTAAGTTGGATTTATTATTATTATTTGAGTTTACCTCTGAATTAAATCCTTTTGTCTTGGGAAGATGTCTCCCTCCCCTCATTAAAGCATTGCTTTCGGACATCCCGTATAGTAATGAATATGCCGCTCTGTGTCCCGTGATGTACGAGAAAGGAAAAGGGATTTTTAATACAGCTTACCTGTAAAATCCTTTTCTTGGAGTACATCACGGGACACAGAGCTCCCACCCCTCTTATGGGGACCATTTTGGGAGGCATACTGCTTGCTACAAAACTGAGGTACTCCTCCTATGGGAGGGGGTTATATAGGGAGGGGACTTCCTGTTTGAGATTGCCAGTGTCCATCACCTGAAGGTACTCCATATAACCCATATAGTAATAAATATGCCGCTCTGTGTCCCGTGTTGTACTCCAAGAAAAGGATTTTACAGGTAAGCTGTATTAAAAATCCCTTTTTTCCTGCACATATACATGCAACAGAGCCTTATTGGGACCACCCTTTAAGTGACAGAGACTGATATCAAGACAAATTAAGCCAAGGTACACACCTTATGTTTGTTTTCACTCATCCCAGAGGGCTGAAAAAAAAACTAAAAACTAAAGAGGTCACCGTACTAACCAAGGTTTGTGCAAAAATCGTCTCGTCCCCTCCCCCATCCCGCTGTTCTATTGTGTTCTGATAGGGGGACTGTGCTGATCAACTGCTGGTCAGATGCTGTTTTTTCAGCATGCACTTTGACAGAAGCTTCTGTCAAACAGCCAGCCGTATACACACACTGTCTGAATGTTGGACGGTTCTTGTGGTAGCAGCGGATATTCTGATTGTGTGTACCCAGATTAATCACTTAGCCTAAAATGAACTGCAGGCAAGAGACCGCTGTAGGCAAAGAGATGCACTGCCTGCCCCTGGGTTTAGGGTGCACATGTGCGCCCCCTCCTGGTACCCTCTGTGATTTTACACAGCAGGAGCCCGTCAGCAAGTATCGGCCAATGATTCATGGCCTGGACCTGCTGATCGGGTCTGTGTAATCACAGCCCAGAGCTCTGTGTTGGAAAACACAGAGCTCTGTACAGAGGGAGTGATCTGTCAGCTTCCCTTGCCTGAAAAGCAAGGATGAGAATCTAAGGGATCTAGTATAAAAAGCAGCTCAATTTACACACATTACACCTAGTTAGGCACACATTTAACCCCTTGATAACCCTAGATATTAACCCCTTCCCAGCCAGTGTCATTAGTATAGTGACAGTGTATAGTATTAGCACTGATCCTTGCATTAGTGTTACTGGTGATGTCAGAGGCTGTTAGTCAATTCCCCACAGTATCAGTGTCAGATTGCCCACCCCACTATTGCAGTCCCATTATAAGTCACTGATCACCGCTAGGGATGAGCTTCGTGTTCAAGTCGAACTCACGATCGACTCGAACATCGTATGTTCGACCGTTCGTCTAAATACAAACGATACGGGCCGTTCGCGCCAAATTCGAGTGGCGTGTCCCGGTCCATTAAAACGGGGGGGAACTAATGCGCAAAACCAACCTAAACAAGGGCACAACAAAGCTAAAATAAGAAAATCAAACTAATAATGCAGCTGCCACGACTAATAGTGTTCACACACTTAAAGCAATTAATGACAAGGGGTGGTGTAATGGCGCTTGCAACAGGATCTAATTAAAACTAAATACCAATAACGATTTCCATAATGTGAATAAGTTGTCAGGAAAATGTGCTTCACTGGTTCCTGTTTAAAATGTGTTCCACTCTGAATAAAATCAAATACCCACCCTACATTAACTGGGTAATGTGGAGAGTAATAAGAGTGGATAAATGATGATAAAAAAGACAAATGTGCCAGTGACCCGCACAATATTAATAGCGAGTGATCTGGAATCGTTCAGATAAAATTAACAAGCATTAGCTATCTTCATAAACATATAACATAATATAGTGCAAATATGCAAATGAGCTCAAACCAATCCAAAGTGCATAGTGCAATAAATGAATAATATCCATAAAGGTGAAAAAAAACATCAAAAAGTGGAAGAAATATAAATAATAAAATTCCAATCCATGCATAAAAGTGAAAAAAATTCAATCCATAAATGACTGCAGTGAAAAATGTCCCATATAATTCACCAAGGAATTAAAAAAAAAAAAAAAAAAATCAAGAAATGTCACTATAAAAATATATATATATTAAAAAAAAAATATATATATATATATATATATATATATATATATATATATATATATATATATATATATATATATATATATATATATAAAGAAATGTGTCCAGTGCAATAATAACGTGAAAATGAAAAACAATCCAATCCAATAGTCAAGAACGCAATATCAAACAAAGAATGAATGAATATAAAGTGCATCTGTGCTTCACTTCTATTAAGATTCCATGATGAGTGCTTCAGTGCGAAGTAAAAAACGTTCTTCCAAAATGACAGACTCCAAACCTTTCCACAGTGCATGGAAATAGTTAATACAAGCCCCTTACCTTGAAGCGGCTTGTATGTAAGCCTTATAACATGTAAATGAAGGATGTCCCACAGCCAGCCTGCCATTCTTACACTGCATAAACAGAGACCCAGCAATGGCACTCAAAAAGAACACAAGGAGGCTTCCATAGCGTAAGACCATTCACAATTTAATGAGTAAAAACAGTTAAAACACTTACAGACAGAGCTGTATAAACAGCGTGTAGTACGATCGGATCTCCGCTCTGCGGCCGCGAGCGGATCAAGTCACCAGCAATCCTCCTCTTCCTCACGCGTATCGTAACAAACACACGTTACTTAATCATAGGTCCATAATTCACTGCCCCACACTATAAAAGGTAGCCTGGAAGTCGGCCTTGTGTAGTGTGTTGTGGTGGTTAAGAGAGGACAGAGAGGGACAGAGAGAGAGAGAGAGTGTAATTTTTTACAGGTAGATAGAGCAGGCAGGCGGGCAGGCTAGTCAGTTAGAGTTACAGTGTGTAGTGGATATATATGCATCCCAGGTGTTGTATATATATTTATACACTGTATTGAGTTTAGCTAGATCCGCTCTTCCTAATATACTGGCAGGCAGGTGATTGTGCTAGCTGCAGTATTCTCACGTGGTGTACTGTGTCCTCTGCAGTGTGCACCTAAAGCTACGTGGTGTGTGTACTGTCTGTGTCCTCTGCACATTGTGCACCTAAAGTTACGTAAAGCTGGTGTTTCTCATATTTATTCCTAGAGGCAGGGATCTGCTCATATTAATACCCCAGGCAGGGGATATTTCTGCAAGTACTTTCATGTGGTGTACTGTCTGTGTCCTCTGCAGTGGGCACCTAAAGCTACGTGGTGTGTGTACTGTCTGTGTCCTCTGCACATTGTGCACCTAAAGTTACGTAAAGCTGGTGTTTCTCATATTTATTCCTAGAGGCAGGGATCTGCTCATATTAATACCCCAGGCAGGGGATATTTCTGCAAGTACTTTCATGTGGTGTACAGTCTGTGTCCTCTGCAGTGTGCACCTAAAGCTACGTGGTGTGTGTACTGTCTGTGTCCTCTGCACATTGTGCACCTAAAGCTATGTAAAGGTGGTGTTTCTCATATTTATTCCGAGAGGCAGGTATCTGCTCATATTAATACCACAGGCAGGGGATATTTCTGCAAGTACTTTCATGTGGTGTACTGTCTGTGTCCTCTGCAGGCCATTAGTATGTCTGGAAGGACAACAAGGAGAGAGTCACAAGCCGATAAAAGAGGGCAAGCAGGCTCTGCGTCTAGAGGCAACAGTGCTGGTCGTGGACACGGTGCATCCTCATCAGCACGTGGCCGTGGGACACGCTTCTCCATTTTTTCGGTAGCTGGCCATGTTGAGCCGCAACATGCTGAAGACTTGGTAGAGTGGATGACCATGCCTTCCTCATCCTCTCTCACCCAGGCTCAGGGTACTTTGTCTGGCAAAGCAGCTGCCAACGCGGCCTCTTCCCTCTGCTCAATGGCATCAGTCACTCCTTTCCTAGCCCCACCATGTCCTCCTGAGGAGTCCCCCGAACTGTTTGACCACAGTGTTGCGTACATGCTGCAGGAGGATGCGCAGCATTTTGAAGGCTCCAATGATGGTGCACAGCTAGAGGAAGGCAGTAACGCACAGAGAGAGGGGGTGCCCAAGAAGGACAGCAATCTGACAGTCATGTTCCCCCAGCTGCAGCATACTGCCAGGTTTTCTACAGTGATGAGGAGGGAGGGGATGATGTGGTCACTGACTCCACGTGGGTGCCTCATAGGAGAGAGAAGGAGGAGGAGGCACATCTCCAACAAGGCAGGATGCCCTCCAGGGGCCAGCTTAAGGGCAGCACACCGACTGCATCACAACGCAGAGCTCTGCATGTGCAGGGCGCTGCTGTCTCTCAGCGTTATTTCAAAAGTTCTTTGGTGTGGGCCTTTTTTGAGACGAGTGCATCAGATCGCACTGCTGCTATTTGCAACATATGTCTCAAGCGTATCTCGCATGGCCAAAACATCACCCGCTTGGGCACCACATGCTTGTCCAGACATATGTCGACCTGCCATGCAGTTCGTTGGCAAGCGTACCTCAAAGACCCACACCAAAGAACAAAGCGGACCTCTCCTTGCTCCTCATCAGCAGGGATCTCCAACCCCACTATACCCTCAGTCCTCTCTGAAGCCTGCACTGATAGGACTGAAGGTGTAGAATTAGGTGTGTCACAGCCAAGTACTTGCGGAAAATCTACTATCGGTACACCGACGGCAGATTGTACCAGGCAAATTTCCCTGCCCCAGCTGCTGCAGCGCCAAAATAAGTTCTCTTCCAGCCATCCACATGCCCAGCGGTTGAATGTTAGCTTAGCTAAATTGCAAGCACTTCAACTGCTGCCTTTTCCGTTGGTAGATTCTGCCCCCTTCCGTGAGTTTGTGGAATGTGCGGTACCTCAGTGGCAAGTTCCCAAACGCCACTTTTTCTCACGAATGGCGATTCCGGCTCTCTACCGGCATGTGGAAGGCAATGTCCATGCCTCGCTGGACAGGGCGGTAAGGTGCATATTACTGCTGACTCATGGTCCAGCAGGCATGGACAGGGACGTTACCTATCTTTCACGGCGCATTGGGTGACTCTGTTGGCAGCTGGGAAGGACGCAGGACAAGGTACAGTAGTGATGGAGGTTGTTCCGCCACCACGCCTCCAAAATGCTACTACTGGTTGTGACACACCTTTCTCCTCCACCCCCTCCACTTCTTCTTCCTCTGTAGCCTCTTCCTGTGCTGATGTATCTTCGGAACCAGCGGTGCTCCGTAGGTGTTCAAGGGGCTACGCAGGTACGCAGGCAAAGAGATGCCATGCGGTGCTTGAGCTGGTGTGCTTGGGGGACAGGAGCCACACTGGGCCAGAGGTTCTGGCAGCTCTGCAGGGGCAGGCTCAGAGGTGGTTGACGCCATGCCAGCTTAAGCCAGGAATGGTGGTTTGCGACAATGGCACCAACCTCCTCTCCGCCCTGCGACAGGGACAACTGACCCATGTGCCCTGTTTTGCTCATGTCCTTAACTTGGTGGTGCAGCGGTTCTTGGGCAGGTACCCGGGCTTACAGGGTGTCCTAAAGCAGGCCAGGAAAGTCTGTGTGCATTTCCGACAGTCATATAATGCCAGTGCTCGGCTGGCAGACCTCCAAAAGGAATACGACCTGCCCAAGAACCGTCTAATCTGTGACATGCCCACCAGGTGGAACTCTGCGTTGGTCATGCTGCAGCTGCTGCACACGCAGCAGAGGGCCATCAATGAATATCTGTGCCAATATGGCAGCAGGACAGGGTCAGGGGAGCTTGGTTTTTTTCCACCACGCCAGTGGGCCATGGGATGCATGCACTGTCCTGTGACCATTTGAGGCGGCCACAAGGATGGTGAGCAGTGACAATGCATGCATCAGTGACACTGTCCCTCTTCTTCATCTGTTGGAGAACACGCTGCGTGGAATAATGGACAGGGCCCTTGAAGCAGAACAGAGGGAGGAAGAGGAGGACTTCCTTACCTCTCAAGGCCTCCTTTATCCAGACAGTGTTCGTGCTTGCCCGCCTATCACACAGGAAGAGGATGAGGAGGAGGAAGAGGATTGTGTCAGCATGGAGGTGAAGCCTAGCACTCAGCATCAGCAGCAGCAGCAGTCTTCAAGGAATCAATTACAGTCCCAAGAAACCCATGGACTTGTACGTGGCTGGGACGAGGTGGCTGCGGATCCTGTCGTCCTCAGTGACCCAGAGGACTCCGCACGGAATGCCTCAGCAAACCTACGCTGTATGGCCTCCCTGATCCTGCAAAGCCTGCGGAAGGATCCTCGTACTGTACCTGTTGCCGAGAATGTGTTTCCAGCACGACAGCATCGCGCTGATTCTCGCCGACAGGGTGCTGACATCTCGCATTCGCTGGAATAGACAAAGCACATTCCAGCGAGCGCGTCATAGAAGCGACGGGAATCCGACTTGGATTCCCGCCAATTCTAGCTGCGGCGTTTGGTATGAATCCTGAGAGGGAACTCCACGCCAAATTTTAAATAAAAAACCGGCATGGGTTCCCCCCCAGGGGCATACCGGGCCCTTAGGTCTGGTATGGGTTGTAAGGAGACCCCCCCTACACCGAAAAACCGGAGTGGGTGTCCCCCCACAATCCATACCAGACCTGTATCCAAAGCACGCTGCCCGGCCGGTCAGGAAAGGAGTGGGGACGAGCGAGCGCCCCCCCCCCTCCCGTACCAGGCCGCATGCCCTCAACATGGGGGGGTTGGGTGCTCTGGGGCAGGGGGGCGCACTGCGGCCCCCCCACCCCAGAGCACCCTGTCCCCATGTTGATAAAGACAGGGCCTCTTCCCGACAACCCTGGCCGTTGGTTGTCAGGGTCTGCGGACAGGGGGCTTATCGGAATCTGGGAGCCCCCTTTAATACATCGTACCCCTACCCATTCACCTGGAGGCAAAGTGTAAAAGTAAATAAACACATGACACAGGGTTTTTAAAGTAATTTATTAGTCAGCTCCGGGGGGCCCCCCTCTCTTCTTTAGCTCTTTTACAAGGGGGGGCCTTCTTCATCACCGCCGTCTGGTTCTCTTCCGCTCTCCGGGGGTCTTCTCCGCTCTCCGGGGGTCTTCTTCGCTCTCCGGGGGTCTTCTTCCATCTTCTCCGCTCTCCACTGTCATGTCGGCGCTCCCCGATTCTTCTCCTGCTCGCTCGTCCGTTCTTCTTTGCCATCTTCTGCCTTCTTCTCTTCCTCCGATAATGACACAACGCTTCTTCCCGCTGCAATGCCGGGTGCGCGGTTCGCACCGATTTATATAGGCCTCTTATGATGTCACAGTCCCATCATGCTCCGGTACCTACGTACCACGTGGGTAGGTACCGGAGCATGATGGGACTGTGACACCATAAGAGGCCTATATAAAGCGGAAGAGAACCAGACGGCGGTGATGAAGAAGGCCCCCCTTGTAAAAGAGCTAAAGAAGAGAGGGGGGGCCCCCGGAGCTGACTAATAAATTACTTTAAAAACAATGTGTCGTGTGTTTATTTACTTTTACATTTTGCCTCCAGGTGAATGGGTAGGGGTAGGATGTACCCCATATTCATTTACCTAGGGTGGGGGGCCGATATCTGGGGGCCCCCTTATTAAAGGGGCTCCCAGATTCCGATAAGCCCCCCGCCCGCAGACCCCGACAACCAACGGCCAGGGTTGTCGGGAAGAGGCCCTGTCCTTATCAACATAGGGACAGGGTGCTCTGGGGTGGGGGGGCCGCAGTGCGCCCCCCTGCCCCAAAGCACCCAACCCCCCATGTTGAGGGCATGCGGCCTGGTACGGCTCAGGAGGGGGGGCGCTCGCTCATCCCCACTCCTTTCCTGACCGGCCGGGCAGCGTGCTTTGGATGCGGGTCTGGTATGGATTGTGGGGGGACCCCCATGCCGGTTTTTCGGTGTAGGGGGGTCTCCTTACAACCCATACCAGACCTAAGGGCCCGGTATGCCCCTGGGGGGAACCCATGCCGGTTTTCTATTTAAAATTTGGCGTGGAGTTCCCTCTCAGGATTCATACCAAATGCCGCAGCTAGAATTGGCGGGAATCCAAGTCGGATTTCTATGACGGCTTTGTCTCCATCGCGGCAAGCCAG
This sequence comes from Rana temporaria, assembly GCF_905171775.1. Taxonomy (NCBI): domain Eukaryota; kingdom Metazoa; phylum Chordata; class Amphibia; order Anura; family Ranidae; genus Rana; species Rana temporaria. Next base: position 242,937,959 of record NC_053491.1, read on the forward strand.
CTCGGCGCTGGCTCCTGCGATGGGGCTCGTAGGTGGTCAATCTCGCTGACAAAGGGAGCGAGATTGACACAATATCGCGGTCACCCACTGTATTCGTGCTATCAAGGAGAGGGATCATTACTGGCTGGCAACCCTCCTTGATCCATGTTACAAGAGTAAGGATGCAGACCTTATCTTGCCGGCGCAGAGGGAGCAGATGAAACATCTTCGGGAGGCCTTGCAGAAAGGTCTGTGCAATGCGTTCCTTGAGACTGGGAGGTTACAAAATCCTGGTCCTGGACAACGTGTTGCTGGGGCTTCAGTCACAGAAGGAGCGGTGAAGAAAGTGGCCATCTGACCGATGCGTTCAGACAATTTTTTAGTCCGCAACCCTAAGGTATGACCGGTTCCAGCAACCATCGCCAGCGTCTGTTTTACATGGTGCGGGAATACCTATGGGCAAGATAAGACTTGGACATCTTTCCCACCGAAAATCCTCTGGCTTACTGGGTCTTGAGGATGGATCACTGGCCAGAGCTTGCACAGTATGCAATTGAGCTACTGGCCTGTCCTGCATCCAGCGTTCTTTCAGAACGCACATTCAGTGCTGCTGGAGGCTTTGTAACCGATCACAGGGTGCGCCTCTTCACCGACTCGGTCGATCGACTGACCTTCATAAAAATGAATCAGGCTTGGATCACCACCAGCTACCAAGCACCTGATGCTGATGTAATTGAATTTTTTCTTTTTAAATGTCAGATCCCTTCAAGACTGCCTATGCTGATGCTGAGTGACTATCCTTTTCCTCCTCAATGCTCATGCTCAAGCTTAAAAATAGATTTTTTGGCTGGAGCTACACTAAAAAAGTACCAGTTCAAAATTACAAACAAATTCTACTTAACAACAAACCTACAGTCCCTGTCTTGTTTGTAACCGCCTGTATACTGCTGTTCAAAGTATATAGGGCCAAAGGGGCTGGTAATGACCTGGGGGGAGGGGGGGCGGGGAAACCCATGCTATTTTTCTCAATGATTTTCATCCATATTGCAGGGACCAGACATTACATTAAAGCCGCAGGCAGTTTTAAATGACTTTTTTTCTTATAGTAATCTTATTTTGTGCAGGGACAGTTCTAAACACGTGCCACTTCACAGGCATATTATAGATACCCAGCAGGTACTATATTTAAAGGAATTCTTCAATTTTTTTTTCACATTAAGCATCATTAATATCACTGCTCCACAAAAAACTACAGTTTTTAAAACTTTTTTTTTCCATTGATACATGTTCCCTGGGGCAAGACCCGGGTTCTCAAACCCGTTTTACGACAATAACTTGCATATTAGGCTTTAAAATTAGCACTTTTGAATTTGAATGTTCGAGTCCCATAGACTTCAATGGGGTTCTAAAAGTTCACACAAACAATCGGGCCGTTTGAAGGTTCTGGTGCGAACCGAACAGGGGAAGGTTCGGCTCATCCCTAATCACCGCCATTAGTAGTATAAAAAAGTTTGTAGGTGCTAGAACTTTAATGCAAAAAAAAAATCTCAATAAGTGTTTATTATTTGATCAAAGACATGTAGCAAAATGCATTTTGGCCAAAATGTATGAAGGAAATCGATTTACATTTTTATATTGGATATGTTTTATAGCAGAAGGTATTTTTTTTTTTTAAATGATAGATCTTTTTTCGTTTATAGATCACAAAAACAGAAGAAAAAAAGCAGTGGAGATCAAATGCCAGCAATGTGCATGACATCAATTTAATGTGGGTACAGCATTGCATGACTGCTCAATTACCAGTTAAAGTAGCGCAATGCAGAATAGCAAAAAGTGGCATGGTCATGAAGGGGGTACCTTCCGGAGCTTAAGTGGTTAAGGTATGTAGGCTAATGCATTGTAAACATAATGTCATTTATGCATAAACACCTGCATTAAATAGTATTTTGTCTTTGTAGAATTCAACTTTAACCAACTATAGAAATTACATGTGAAACGAGTACAGCACAAAATCAGTGTAGCATATGAGATATATGTATACAGGCACAATGAATGTGTTCTGTACTTTGGAAAATACCAAGCCTGCCATTTAAATATAAATGCATTTTACTATCTGATATTGCTTACAGTAGGAATGCTTCCCATAAAGGTCACACTGGGTATATTGTTAGTATTCTACACTTATAGTATATTTAGCTCTAATGACCTGTTAAATGACCTGACTAGTTTAACATTTAATGAAAAAGTATTCACTCATTTATTGCTTAACCATTTACTCTTTCTTTTACTTTCATGCTAGTTGTTAAATTATGTGGCATGCTTTATTCATTATATATAACCTAAGTATAAAATAAAAGCTCAGTAAACATAAAACTACTTTATGCAATAGATATAAGTATAATATAGGTCTGACTGTCATGTTTCCTTGTGTTCAACCAGTTATTAAATTAAGTTTAAAAAGTGAAAATCAATGCACAAGTAACTTAATTTTGGAAATGTTTAATAATGTATACAATAAGTTTTGGTTTTGTCTAGTTTTGTATTAGGGCTATGCCCCGTACACACGAGCGGTTTTCCCGTCGAAAAAAAAAACGGATGTTTTTTTCCGATGGAATTCCGCTCAAGCCTGCCTTGCATACACACGTCAAAATTAGCAGATAACAAAGATCAGGGGTAAGGTAAGATAGAAATTGATCTTAGATAAGATCATGGGAAAAGAAAAGGGGTTACTACAGGCTGCACTTAAAATGATCCCGATCCAAATAATAATAAACCCAGGAGATAATATCAAAGAGTTTATTCTGATAATAATTTAATCAGTTGGATCACATTGAAATCCACAACACAATTAAAAAAGCATAGTATTGGGTACATTAAGCCATGAGCACACATAACATACAGGACATACAGTAGACAAACATTGACACAGGACGCTGTCCGGACTCTGTCGGGGTCAGTCATTGGTTTTAGTCACTATGAACAGTTATGTTAAGTAGTGGGATATATGATGTTCAATAACAGATTGACATGGGACTGCCAATTGTGGCCCTAATAGTATACTGACCAATGACTGAACCCTAAGGATAGGAGGAAGGGAGGGGAAGGGAGGGTTTTTCCCTCCCCCTTTCCTCCTTTTCCTCACTTTCCCCTCTGCCGTGCACTCCCTCTCCTTCCCCCACTGTGTTCCTACTCCTAAAATTGAACACTGTTCCTCAAAATGAGCCATACCGAATGAAGAAAGAAAAACGAGCATGTAAATAAATTAGTTCTTTTGGGAAATTGAAAGTAATTTATTTCGCCTAGTTTCCATGACCACCGTAGCGTTGGGTATCCCATGCAGTCGATCAGCGTTAGCACGCACTGCTCTGGTGTCAGTATCAGCTGTGGATTGCGTATAAAAACATCCAGCAGCTGACATTCCATTACGTCCAGGAAGAAGCTACGCCATTGGCTACGGCGAAACGCGTCGACGTCATCACCAGACGCTGCCCATGTGACCTGTCCATGTGACCTAATTCAAACCAGGAAGGAACACGGAGGAACGCGAGACGGAGACGGCGATTGAGGCGCCACACCGGGCTATTCAGCCCACGCTCTGGATACAGGGTAACCTAACTCCTGTCTCAACCGAGTTACTTGTACTCTCGACACATCACTTGTAACAATCAACCAGAGGTTTGCAATAATGGACTTATCATTACCCTGATCATTTCATAGAATGAGTGAAGCTCAACAAAGGTCTGTAACCAACTTTTATTTTGAATGTTACCACTTGGAGCCACTTGAATGACTATATCCTCCGAACTTTCATTAACATCCAACTTGCTATTGTGAGATATATTTGGGGATCCAGCTGCTTTAATTTGAAAAGCAACATAATTCATATGACTCCCGGTTATTGAGTCACACTAACCATCCTATCTTGACACATAGCAGTATTGTCATGGCTCCGCCTACCTAGGGTAAATGTATTCAAAATTGGCGGTGTGAGACCTACATACACCACCATTATTCATACTATTTAAATCAATATATCTGTGCATTTCCAGATATTGAATGTTCCCTTCATTGATAGCGTGTGCACTGCATCAATGTCATTCAAATCATTGAATACTTACCCTGATTGTCAAGGCCTTATAGTACATATCCTTATTCCAGACCAAGTGAATTATCATTCACCTGAATGATCATTGATTCATTACCATCTAATATAGACTGAGAATTTTGAGATAAGGCGCATTTGTGCACCCTTCACGTGAGAACGCCACACCGTCACCAACGATGAACTTACTCATAGTCCATTACCCAATTCTTCAGTCTAAGTGATACCTATTGCAACATCATCGCCTCAATCCCCATACTCCCCCCTCCCCGTCTCCCTCACACACCTTCCCCTCCCTTCCTCCTATCCTTAGGGTTCAGTCATTGGTCAGTATACTATTAGGGCCACAATTGGCAGTCCCATGTCAATCTGTTATTGAACATCATATATCCCACTACTTAACATAACTGTTCATAGTGACTAAAACCAATGACTGACCCCGACAGAGTCCGGACAGCGTCCTGTGTCAATGTTTGTCTACTGTATGTCCTGTATGTTATGTGTGCTCATGGCTTAATGTACCCAATACTATGCTTTTTTAATTGTGTTGTGGATTTCAATGTGATCCAACTGATTAAATTATTATCAGAATAAACTCTTTGATATTATCTCCTGGGTTTATTATTATTTGGATCGGGATCATTTTAAGTGCAGCCTGTAGTAACCCCTTTTCTTTTCCCATGATCTTATCTAAGATCAATTTCTATCTTACCTTACCCCTGATCTTTGTTATCTGCTAATTTTGATATATGCCATGGTTACGGCCCCACTTCCATCATTGATGTGAGATCCCACATATATCTATTAACCAACTAATCAGACTCGCCTCTTCCCCTATCCCATTCCCCTCCCTTTCCCCCAAATGTCTTGCATACACACGGTCACGCAAAAGTTTGGTGAACTTTTGACTGCCAAGAACGCAGTGACGTAAAAGACTACGATGAGACGAAAAAATTAAGTTCTATGCTTCTAAACATGCGTCAATTTGTTTCCGAGCATGCGTCGGAATTTTGCGCGTTGGGATGTGTACACACGATCAGAAATTCCGATCTGTTTTTTTTCCTGACAGGAAAAAAGAGATCCTGCTCTCTATCTTTTTCCAGCATTTTTTCTGTTGGAAAAAATCTGATGGAGCATACACGCGGTCGGGATTCCTGACCAAAAGCTCTTAATTAGACTTTTTCCAACAGGAAAACCGATCATGTGTACGGGCATTAGACTGTAATTCTCCTGTGATTTGCATATACCATAAGTTTTGGTTTTGTTTGTCTAGTTTTGTATTAGGGCTATGCCCCGTACACACGAGCGGTTTTCCCGTCGAAAAAAAAAAACTGATGTTTTTTCCGTCGGAATTCCGCTCAAGCCTGCCTTGCATACACACGGTCACACAAACGTTTGGTGAACTTTTGACTGCCAAGAACGCAGTGACGTAAAAGACTACGACGACACGAAAAAAATAAGTTCTATGCTTCTGAGCATGCGTCAATTTGTTTCCGAGCATGCGTCGGAATTTTGCGCGTTGGGATGTGTACACACGATCAGAAATTCTGATCTGTTTTTTTCCTGACAGGAAAAAAGAGATCCTGCTCTCTATCTTTTTCCAGCATTTTTTCTGTTGGAAAAAGTCTAATGGAGCATACACACAGTTGCGATTCCTGACCAAAAGCTCTCATCAGACTTTTTCCAACAGGAAAACCGATCGTGTGTACGGGGCATTAGACTGTAATTCTCCTGTGGATCACAGGAGTGCAGTTCATCCTGAAGCCCGCTGAAATCTGACGTCACATAGTCAGTCCAGGCTCAGGAAAGAATGCGACCATATGGTCGGGATCCGTCCGCATACCTGGATCGACACCAGGGGCGTTGCTTGGTGTGAAAAAGACCATGGGCTTCAGCCTGAAGTCTGAGTCCATCACCAGGGGGGTGTCACGGCATTGAACCACTGGGGGGGAGTCCTGGCATTGGGCCAGTGGAACGTCCATCATTGCTGCTGCAGGCTCCAGAAGGCGGTACCTGAGTCAGATCGGTCCCCGCTCGGGCTTGGGGCTAATAGTGGAGCTGTGAATGCCTGAGACTCTGGGCTTTTTGGGGGCACACTCAGGGGCTCCAACCTCCCTCAGCCCCCCTCCCGACACCACTGACCGGCACCCGTCTCAGCCTCTCAGTGAGCTGGCTGCTTCTGCATCACTTTTGAAAGTAGTTCCTGCACTACTTTTTAATTGTGGGTGCGACTTGTATAGGTTTCTGTGCATGAAGTTGCACAGATGTCTTCCAAGTTGCACCTGAAGTAGCATTGAAATGCTACTTTGAAATCATGCTACTTTAAGTGAAGTAGCATGATTTCAATGTTGCGATCGGTGCTACCAGGTTGTAAAGGCTGCCTGCAGGAAACTACAAGAGGGGCTGCAGCAACAAACTGCACAAGGAGAGAGAGCAGCAGTGACTGGTCTTTGTTATAGGAAGCTCCTGCATGAAGGCAAGGTTTTACACTGGATTGCTGCTCAAATCTGGAAGAAATACACAAAGAAAATCAAGTAAAAATACACATGCCTTTTTTTATTTAGACGGTGTTTGCTTTTAGCAGTGGTCAGCCTTAAATTGGCTACAGTAGTATGTCACTTTGGTTATTCAATAAATAAGAATAACCAAAGTAAACCATATGCAGTAATTACATGACAACTGTTGGCTACCTGGAATGTTCTTGATATCCTCTGGTCTAAAGACTTGACCAATATCCACCCCTGTCCACAGCCACACTCCATTGGCTAGAGGACAGCTCAAAATTTACCATTTTCTGCTTTGCCAAGGGACTAATCTCCAGTAAAACTACAAAAAGCAAGCAACATACCGCCAGATGGGCCTATCATTTTGTATGCATTCCACTCTCCCACAAGGCCCGAAACACCCCCTAACTAACCTGATAAGGTGCCATCACAGTCTTACTGTAATCAGACCCTGTTGTGGTACAACAAATGAGTAAGTGTGGGCAAAAAAACGTTCTTCTCTCTTGGACCTTTCTGGAATGATCTCTTAGCGACTCCCACAGCACCCACCTCTGCTTCTCTTCCATACCTCCTAACCACCAGCCTCCAGTTTGGTAAGGCCTCTAGCTCCTACACTTCTTGTCTTCTTACATTTTTTTTCTGGGACTATACTTCCCCTTAGAGCCGGTTCATAAAAAAATAAAAGATCGTCCGCGTATGCTGCCATTTTAAAGTCACGCTGGCCTATCTGGAAGCCTTGTACCTCCGGGTTTGCATTGACTGTGCGAATAAAAGGTTCTAAAGATAGAATAAATAAAAGAGGGGAAAGAGGACATTCCTGCCTTGTGCCATTGTTTATATCCACTACTTCTGAAAGGGTGCCGTTAATTTTAAGCTGTGCCCGAGGTTTATGGTATAAGGCCGATATCCACGCTATCATGTGCGATCCCAACCCAATATGTCTGCAAGTAGCAAACATATAGTCCCAGGCAACACGGTCGAAGGCATTCTCCGCGTCGGTTGAGAGGAGAAGGCCCTCAATTCCCCGGGTATGTGCGTAATGAACCAAATTAAGGACTTTTATGACATTATCCCGTGCTTCCTGTCACGGAAGCATGAATCAGACGTACAACAACAGATAAATGAGATAGGAAGGCTTTATTAAAAACCAAACAGCAAGGTAAAAGTCCAAACGGATGATCAAAACAGTCAGCAGAGTCTTCCACCGGAGCCAGGGTCGATAGCCAGGAACGAGAGTCAGCCAAGCCGGAGTCCGTAACAAGAGAGAGGTGGTGAGACGAAGCCGGGGATCAGGAGCCAGAAGGATCGTCCGTGGGAGCCGGGTCGGTAACCAAGAGCAGCAGCACAATCTCAGGAGCATGTGTATACAAGAGGACCAAGCAAGGAAATGCAGCAACAGCCCTCCTATATATATGCAAGGCATCCAGCTCCTCCCAGTGGGAAGGAGGAGCCGCAGGGTGTGGTAAGTTATAAGAACCCCAGGAAGCAATATGGCCGCCAGCACATGTCAGAAGTAAGAAGCCTGCAAAGAGGTAAGACCATGAGAGTACCTCCCCCTCAAGGGCCCCTCCTCCACGGCGCAAAAAAACGGTTTCTGGGGGAAGCGCGCGTGGAAGGCTCGGAGCAAGACAGGAGCATGGACATCTGCGGAGGGAACCCAGGAACGCTCCTCTGGACCATAACCACGCCAGTAGACCAAAAATTGCACCCGACCGCGGACCAAGCGTGAGTCCAGGATATCGCTCACCTCATATTCTTCATGATCGCCCACCTGGACCGGACGAGGCAGAGGAACCGAGGAGGTGAAGCGATTGCACACCAGTGGTTTCAACAGGGAAACGTGAAACACATTGGAGACCCGCATGCCAGGTGGGAGCGCAAGGGCATAGGCAACCGGGTTTACCCTGCGAAGCACTCGGAAAGGACCAACAAAGCGAGGAGCCAGCTTAGGAGTGGGCACTTGAAGGTTGAGGTTGCGAGTGGACAACCATACACGGTCTCCGACCTGGTAGGAAGGAGCAGGCGCCCATCTGCGATCAGCCTTGAGTTTCTGGCGCTGCGCAGAGACCTCAAGGGACCTCTGGATCTGTACCCAAGAAGCACGTAGAGCGGAAAGGTGATCCTCCACAGCCGGAATATCTTGGGGAGAGAATGACTCCGGTAACACGGCAGGTTGGAACCCATAATTGGCCATGAAGGGAGACGTCCCAGATGAGGAGTTAACCGCCGTGTTCCTGTCTTGATGATCGGAGACATAGCAACGAAGAAATTGCTCCAGGGCTTGATTGGACCGTTCTGCGGCCCCATTGGACTGAGGGTGGTAGGCCGAGGAAAAGGAGAGTCGAATCCCCAACTGGGAGCAAAAGGCGCGCCAGAACCTGGACACAAACTGACTTCCCCGATCCGACACTATCTCCTTGGGCAAACCATGCAACCGCAAGACCTCCCTGGCGAAAACCGTGGCCAACTCTTGTGCAGAGGGTAATTTCTTGAGAGGAACACAGTGGCACATTTTGGAAAACCGATCCACAATCATGAGAATGACCGTATGGCCTCGGGATGCAGGAAGGTCCACAATGAAGTCCATCCCAAGGTGTGACCATGGGCGCTCCCCAGTGGCAATGGGTTGTAGAAGGCCCAACGGAAGGGGACTTACTCTGGGCACAAACAGAGCATGCCGCTACATATGCGGCAATGTCAGAATGTAGAGAAGGCCACCAGAACAAACGTGAAACAGCCCAGGACAGCTGATTCTTTCCAGGATACCCCGCGGTCTTGGAGTTATGGTAGGTTCGCAACAACCGAGTGCGCAACTCCTCAGGCACGAAACATCTGCCGTTGGGTCTCCCAGAGGGAGCACCAGGTCAGGCTGGTGTGAATGGCGGCCAGGATCTGATTAGGAGGTATGACCGAAGTCGGTGTCGATTCCTCCCTGGACAGCTCGGAGTATTGACGTGATAAGGCATCTGCCCTGACGTTCTTGGAACCGGGTAAATAGGAGACCACATAATTAAAACGTGACAGGAACAGAGCCCACCTGGCCTGACGGGGTGTCAATCTCTTAGCCTCCGAAAGGTAAGTCAGATTCTTGTGGTCCGTCAGGATGAGAACCGGAACCACCGAACCCTCGAGCAAGTGCCTCCACTCTTTGAGAGCCTGCACGATGGCCAACAACTCTCTGTCACCAATCTGGTAGTTGCACTCCGCGGGAGACAGTTTCCGGGAGTAAAACCCACAGGGAAGCAGAGGACCCTCTGGTGTCCGACGCTGAGACAGAAGGGCGCCTACTCCCGTCTCAGACGCGTCCACCTCGAGAACAAAGGGCAACCCAGGGTTGGGATGAGACAGTATTGGAGCCGACACAAAGGCAGATTTTAGAGCCTCAAAAGCCCGGATGGCCTCCGCCGGCCAGACATGGGAATTACTGCCCTTCCTGGTCAGATCCGTGAGAGGTTTGGCCAGCATGGAGAAGTCCCTGATGAACTTCCGATAATAATTGGCGAAGCCCAAAAAGCTTTATATATGGATTTATATATACCCTCTGATTATGTACAATTTTTAAATATTTTAAATATTTTAAATATTTTAAATAATTAGATATTATTGTCCATATTTAATATAATTAACTCTAGATCTTTATTGGAGTAGATTGGCAATATTTTTGATACTTCACAATCTATATCTGTCATGGGTTTACACATGGAATATGTTCATTGTCAATGAGACAAAACTGATCACCATTATAAGGGCATAGATCGCATTTTTGTGTTTTTTCAGTTTTATGTCCTTATGGCTATTCTATTTTATATACATAAACTATGTCAATCGTTGTTAATATTGTTTTATTATTTTATTGCTGTTATTTTGCTTGCTGGCCCAGATACATTTATTTGTATAATGTGCAGTTGCTTGATCCGGGACTGAGTGTTGCCGCCCCTCTGATCCCCTCCCACTTTAGTTGATTGATGGGCCTTTAAAACAGACCCAGAGCGCGACGCTGTATGCTTCCTGACGACGTGACATCATCACGAAACGTACGTCGAGGCTTACAGGTCACGCTCGACCCACCCACTTCCTGGTCCCGCTGGCTCTCTCTTCTCGGAGGGTGGAACGCACGCCAACAGCGTTCAGTGCGGCTCTGCACGGCTTCCATGCCGGCTACGGGACCCCATCTAATCTCCCATTTACATCCACGCCCTCAACCTCAGTGCCGGGGCTAGGCACCCCATTAATTAAGAGGCCATTTGGCGTTTGTTTTCTCTGTTTTTACCAAATAAAAACAATATTATTCTATGGCGATTTTCTCTCTTTTGCTTTAATTATCCCATGTGGCGTGGAGTATTGTTCTATCAAGATTACCGTGACTGAGGGATCTGGGTCTGGAATAATATCTTTATCTGCCTGATTGACCTCTTTTTAATTAAAGTGGTCCATTATTTGCGGTAAGGTGCCATCCATGAGCACTTTTGGTGGTCTTTCTTTATCTTGGTGAAGGTGGAAGATCCTCTGTTTATGGTTTTGAAGACTCATCACACATATATATGGACTTTATTTATAGTCTTGGCACAATTATTCTTGTTTTTCCTTTTGTGCACTTCCACATTTTGAATTTCAAATATTATTGTGGTCTCTTTATATATATGGTCACTATTTATTCACTTATTATTGATTCATTCACTCATTTATACTTGATTATTTGATGCATACAATTTTATTATCTATTTAGTGTACACACACTATCAGCTAGCGCCTCTAAATTTCACTCCACTGTTTACAATTGCATTTATGCAATTTCACAGAGAGCAGCTTGGCTTTTTACATATTGTTTATTTAATTTATTTTATTTATATTGGCGCGAGATTCCATTTCCAGAAGCCCAAAAAGCGCTGCAGGGAACGAAGACCACTGGGCTGGGGCCACTGTAAGACTGCCGAAATCTCAGGGTCCATGGAGAACCCCCACGCGGAAATGATGTAACCTAAGAAGGTTACCTGGGACCGGTGAAATTCGCATTTCTCAAGCTTACCGAAAAGCTTGTTCTCTCGTAACCGTTGCAACACTCGCTTGACATCCAGAATGTGGGCCTCCATGGATTCAGAATATACCAAGATGTCATCCAAATAGACCACCACACACTGCTGCAACAAGTCATAGAAAACATCGTTGATAAATTCCTGAAAGACTGTGGGCGCATTGCACAACCCAAAAGGCATAACCAGGGATTCATAATGACCGGTCCTGGTGTTGAACGCAGTCTTCCACTCGTCACCAGCCTTGATCCTTACAAGGTTATATGCCGCCCTCAGGTCGAGTTTGGTAAAGACCGTGGCCCCCTTCAGATGATCAAACAACTCGGAAATCAACTAAATCGGGTATGCATTCTTGATCGTGATGAGATTTAGGCCCCTATAATCGATGCAAGGCCTCAATTCTCCGCCCTTCTTTTTTACAAAGAAAAATCCAGCCCCTGCCGGGGAGGAGGATTTGCGAATGTGCCCACGGGAAAGCGCCTCCTTCACGTACTTCTCCATGGCCTCATTCTCCGCAACCGACAGTGGATAGACCCTGCCACGAGGAGGAACGGCACCAGGTTGTAAATCTATGGCACAATCGTAAGGGCGATGCGGGGGTAGGAACCCAGCACGCCCGACACATCCCGGTACCCCTCGTATTCAGGAGGCAACACAGAGTCCGAGGAGGTACACAACAACTTGACAGGCCCATGGATGCAACTAGCCCCACACTGTGGAGACCACGAGAGGATCTCGGCCGATCTCCAATCGAAAGTCGGATTATGCTTCTGGAGCAAGGGGTACCCCAAGACCACCGAGTAGTGTGGAGACAAAATGACATGAAGGCAAGCCGACTCCCTGTGTACGGCCCCAATGGCTATCTCCACTGGAAGGGTCTCATGAGTCACCTGCGACGGCTGGAGGGGTCTGCCGTCTATCGCCTCGAGAACCAGCGGGGAACCTCGAGCCTGCAGAGGAATGGAGTTAGCGGCAGCGAACCTACTATCGATGAACAATCCACCAGCACCAGAGTCCACCAACGCCTGGGTCGTCACCGAGCCCCCGACCCAGGAGAGAACAATGGTGATCAGTGGTTTATCAGCACGGGAAACCGGGGACGAAGAGACTCCACCCAAGATCTGCCCAAGACAGGATCTCAGGTGCGAGCGTTTCCCGGACAGTTCGGACATGCCAACCGAAAGTGCCCACTGAGACCACAGTACATGCATCGCCCTCGCATCTCTGGGATGACCTCTCCCCCTCGGACAGGCGAGCAAACCCCAGCTGCATGGGTTCACCCCCAGGCAAGTCAACCCCAGGAGGCGTGGGAGGAGAGGGAGGCACGGGTGGGACAGCAAACGTAAGCGCCAGTCTGTTAGGAGGCCTCCGCAGGCTCTCCTTAAAGGAAGGTCTCTCCCTGAGTCTGGTGTCAATCAATATCAGGAAAGAAATAAGAGCCTCGAGCTCCACTGGTAGGTCCTTAGCCGCAACCTCATCTTTTAAGGCATCCGAGAGACCATGGGAGAAAGCAGCGACCAGAGCCTCATTATTCCAGCCCACCTCTGCTGCCAGGGTACGAAACTCAATGGCGTATTCGGCTACCGATCGTGAACCCTGTCTGACGGACATAAGGAGCTTCGCAGCAGAGGCAGAGCGAGCCGGTACATCGAACACCTTCCAAAGAGAAGCAACAAAACCGGAAAACTCGGCAATCACCGGATTGTTGTTCTCCCATAAGGGGCTTGCCCAGGCCAAGGCCTTTGCCCGAGAGCAGCGAGATCAGGAAGCCCACCTTCGATCTCTCAGTAGGAAAGGCATGTGGCAGCAACTCGAAATAAATGCCCACTTGGTTAAGGAAACCTCGGCACTGAGTTGGCTCTCCCCCAAAGCGCTGCGGAAGGGGGGCAGAGCCGGTCAAACCCCGAGACAACGCAGGCGCAACAGGTGTCGGGGTAGACTCTGGCGCAACAACCGGAGCGGCAGTAGGAGCGGGCCCAGGAGCGACAACCGGCCTATCAGCAATGGGAGGGAGATGAGCCGTGCGTGCAAGCAGGGTTTGCAACGCCTGAGCGAACTGACCCAGCAGGCGATCCTGCTGATCCAGTCTGGCAACCAGCATAGGTAGCGAGGGTGGCCCTGTACCGTCAGAATTCATGGCTTGGTCCTAATGTCACGGAAGCATGAATCAGACGTACAACAACAGATAAATTAAATAGGAAGGCTTTATTAAAAACCAAATAGCAAGGTAAAAGTCCAAACGGATGATCAAAACATTCAGCAGAGTCTTCCACCGGAGCCAGGGTCGATAGCCAGGAACGAGAGTCAGCCAAGCCGGAGTCCGTAACAAGAGAGAGGTGGTGAGACGAAGCCGGGGATCAGGAGCCAGAAGGATCGTCCGTGGGAGCTGGGTAGGTAACCAAGAGCAGCAGCACAATCTCAGGAACATGTGTATACAAGAGGACCAAGCAGCAACAGCCCTCCTATATATATGCAAGGCATCCAGCTCCTCCCAGTGGGAAGGAGGAGCCGCAGGGTGTGGTAAGTTATAAGAACCCCAGGAAGCAATATGGCCGCCAGCACATGTCAGAAGTAAGAAGCCTGCAAAGAGGTAAGACCATGACACTTCCCTTCCTGGCATGAATCCCACCTGTTCTGGGCCTATCAGTTTTGAAAGGAAAGGTGTCAGTCTGGATGCCAATAATTTCGCCAGTATTTTTAGGTCCAAATTCAACAAAGAAATCGGCCTGTAACTTTTACAATCAGTAGGGTCCTTCGCTGGTTTAGGGATCAATGTTACATATGCCGTCGTGAAAGAGCTCGAGGTTGATGAAGAAATTCGGATATGTTCCAGGGCACGGAGTAGGGGAGCTTTCAGGGTGTCTATAAATGTTTTATAGTAATGGGCTGTAAACCCATCCGGGCCTGGGCTTTTGCCCGGTTTTAGAGTCTTAATTGCCCCCATAAGTTCTTCTTCTGAAATCGGCACTTCCAAGGAATCGCTCTCAGCCGGAGATAAAGTAGGCATGCCACTCTCCACGATATATTCTCGTAAAACGGATTGTCTATTTCCCTGAAGCTCTGCAGGTTTATGAATCAAAGGGAGATTATAAGGCTTAGTATAAAAAGCATGAAATTGTGACGCAATCTGGTCCGTTTTTTGTATAAGTTGACCCTTAGAGGTCTTAATGGAAAGAATAGAATGTGCATGAGAAATTGTTTTAAGGGTTTTTGCAAGAAATTTGCCACACTTATCCCCGTGTTCATAATGAAAGCCCTTCTTGAAATAGAGAATACGTTTTGCTTTAAGATTAAGTAAGGAGTTAAGTTTTTCCCGCGTCTTTGACAGTTCCAACAAGAGCGCCTCTAAATGTGACTGTTTATGTTGGCTTTCCAAAGAAGCAATTTTTTCCGCCAATGCCTAAGTAACTTTTTCTCTACCGCTGCAGAGGGGCTCCTCCAATTGTGTCTAACCAGGGGTACATGGGCAGAAGGAAAATAGCCCCGTTGAACACCCGGGGTAGACACAGTGTGGATACGTGGGAGAAACCCGTGAAGTGGTCAGAAAACAAAATGTATTCATTACGTCCTAATAACAGAAAAGCAACTACTCCCACCCGCAGCCTAGAAAAAAACATATTATAAAACATAAAACATTGACCCGTAAATTTATCAAAAACGTGCATGGATCAAACAAAAAAAAATCAAGAGTCCTTGAAGCAAGGAAGTGGCATCTTAAGTGTATTCTCTTGCCCTCGTGCTTCTGGTCACCTGGACCTGTCTTTTGGGGTCCACACCCTGATGTTTTTGATTTTTCCCCTTCTTCTGTACTTGTGTCATCGGGGTTGATTGTTGTGAAACAGGTGGATTAAAGGGGTTTAGTGGGAACCTAAACTCCCTATACCAGTTTTGTAAGTCCACCGGTGGTAGATGAAGAGCTTCACAAAATTGCGATAAGTCATCCGGGGTCTTAAGGGTGTGGGAAACCCCCTCCACATTGACCGAGAGAGCAAAAGGAAACTTCCATCTATAGGTGAGGTTATGCTCTCTAAGTATATCAAGTAAAGGGCGCAAGGCTCTACGATTGCCCAAGGTAATGGGGGAAAGATCCTGAAATAAGGAAATCTTCTGCTCATTAAAGAAAATCAACTCATTTTGATGCGCATGTGCCATAATGTCCTCCTTAAGCTTGTAATTATGAATACAGCAGATAATGTCCCTAGGAGGCGCTGATTCACTTGGACGCACACAAAGTGCCCGATGGGCTCTATCAAAATCAATTAGGTTATCTGCTGATTTCTCCAATAATTTGTTAAAAATGGAGGACAAGGTGGGGACAATTTGCTCAGGTATGACTGATTCGGGTACCCCCCTAACCCTAATGTTATGCCTCCTCCCCCTGTTTTCCAGATCTTCCAGGTGTCGGTTTACAGCAATTAGTTGTGCGGTGTGGGCATTTGAAACTGACTCCAATCGGGAGATTGCAGTGTCTCTTTTTAGACCCAGGCATTCGGCCATATGAGCCATCTCGTTTAACACTAACATATCAGTTTTGAGTTCAGTAATAGCAGACGCAAAACTACGCTTAATGTCATCCACAAACATAGTCATATCAGCATAAGTCAACAAATGATCGGGGGGGGCAATGCCTCACCATTTCCTCCAACGTAGCTTGCGAATCCTCGCAGTCCTCGCGGTCATTGTCACCTGGCGCCATCTTAGAGATATCTGGGCTGCCCAGAATGCTTGAAATTCCTGGGGTATCTGTGGGGATATCTGTGGTATCTGAATTACCTGATGAACATGCGGTGCCTGTGACGTCTGTGTTGCGGGCAGATGAGCGGGATCTGAACAGGTCCAGAATGCTTTGTGATCGCGGTACTGAGGAGGAGCGAGTGGCAGGTAAGCGGGGAGGCGGCGGGTTAATTTTGACCATGTTCCAGATGTTCTAGATGTAAATAATATAGGTGAAGATAGGTCTGGGTATACAAGCGATAATCTGCACAGGGTCTGCACAGAATCTGAGCAAAGTCAGTATATGGCTATATCGCTATACAGCAGTGCTGGACTATATGGCTGTGACTGTGCTATATGGCTGTGCAGGCAGCATATAGTAGCATGTAGCTACGTCCCAGTACCAGCAGGGGTCAGCAGGTGTCCCAGCGAATGCCTGAACGGAGTCAGAGCATGAATCTGTGCCGAGTCTTTGTGGGAAGAGGACAGTATCAGAGCGGTGTTCCGCACGGAGGTCTGCTCAGCGTCTGACTGGCGTCTGACAAGGGTGAGTGCATGGCTGTATGGCTCTACACACAGCGTGCAAGTATATCTCAGCAGAGGTCCCAACGGGTATCAGCGGATGTCTGAGCCAATGTAGCTGTGCAGACAGCGTGCAGGCAGCGTGCGGGGGTCCCGGCGGGTCCGAGCAGGTGTCTAAACAGGGTCCGAGCTAGATCAGAGCGGATCAGAGCGGCATCAAAGCGAGGATTTCAGCGGGGTCTGTACAGGTCAGTACGGGTCAGTGTATAGCGTACATGCTGCGGGGGAGAGCAGAGCTCACTCTCTATCCGCATAGAGAGTGAGCTCTGCTCTCCCCGCAGCATGTACGCCGAGCATAAAGCCACACCCCTGTACATGAGTGTGCGCAATTTTAAAGCATGACATGTTAGGTATCTATTTACTCGGTGTAACATCATCTTTCATATTTTACAAAAAAAAATGGGCTAACTTTACTGTTTTGTTATTTTTTAATTCATGAAACCATTTTTTTTTCAAAAAAGGCGTTTGAAAAAAAAATTATTACGCAAATACCGTGCAAGATAAAAAGTTGCAATGACCGCCATTTTATTCCCTAGGGTGTCTGCTAAAAAAACATATATAATGTTTGGGGGTTCTGAGTAATTTTCTAGCAAAAGAATGATGATTTGTACATGTAGGAGAGAAGTGCCAGAATAGGCCCGGTATGGAGGTGGGTATTAAAGCCCTATATTGAAGTGGTTAAAGACCACCCTACTTGCCATCACACATATGCGTTACTTGGTCAGCAAGACTTGAAGGAAATCTTTTGCATACCCACTGATTGCCTCTGTCCACATAGTGTGATCATGGGACCAATGCATAGAGGGCAGAGCTGAGCAGAGTGTGATTGACCTATTGAACACTCTTTCTGCTTCTATAGCATAGGGAAAGGTGGCAAAAACAAAGACACAATCCATTAGTCACAGAGGAAGAAGAAGCCATCACTAATATAACAATATGTCTGATCAGGCACTCTTTGATATGCAATGCTGGACTCCAGAGGTTCCCTGCTACAATTTACATTACATACATTAAAACTGACATTGAATTCAGAAGAAAATGTTCCACTGAACAGCTAATAACTTTTGTTCTAAATGTGTTTAAAGAAAGAACATTTCTTGTTACAAATAACAACTTGTGCCTCCAGTTCAATATGGTAGAATAAAAGGCCTGACTGCGTGTCAAAACAGGGACATCATGCGCTTGTTTGGGACCTTTTTTAATGGCCAGCTTATAGCCATGTGCATCAAAAACAAGCTTCACCTTCCAGCTTAAGGTATGTTCCCAGCAGATTTAAGTCAATCCAGGATCAAGAGCCAGTGAGGATCATCAGCTGTTGCCAGGGGCAATATTAAGAAATTGGTAAAAGACAGGTAAAAAGCATAATACCAAACCCATAGCTCTTTAAAACATTTAGAAAAAAGCAACATTTAAAACCCATGTTCAATACAATGAAAATGTAATTTACACAAATAATCATATACGGTATAGAGGCACAGTGCCACCAGAGTTCACAGGCAATTAGCTGGCTTGTTTATTGAGATATGGTAAATATTTAACTTCTCAAAACTAAAGTTCAGCAAAAGATTAATTAATTTTGGTCGCTATGGGTTGCTACACTTTTCTAATTGTCTTCTCGAGTAAGGCTGAACAAGTCTGGAAAATAATATTTTTCTGCTGTTCATACCGACCAAATAGTTTATTTTATAAATGGAAACATTTATTAAATCTATTTGTTATGGGTAACGCTTCAGTAATGGCTCTTCTAACATGATATTCCAGGGTAAAGGGCCAAGGTTCACTTGATTCAAGCTGTTTAAAGAACTGTTCATATGCTTTGCCATGTGCCTGTATTATTTCCTAGACAGTGACTGTATAATAAATAGAGCTGAGTGCGAGATGGTTCACACAGGGGCAACACGACTTCCAGCACGACTTTGGGAGGCAACTTGGACACGACTTGAGTATGAATCATCAGGCAACTTACAAGGCAACTTCAAGTTGCCTCCAGGACAGTACAAGGCAACTTCAAGTCACCTCCAGGACAGGAGGCTTTCCAGTGGCCAATCAAACAACAATCAGCTCTGTGGGAGGGAGGGGGAGGGAGGAGTTTGCCTGAGAAATGTATGTTATCTTCCTGTATTGTTGCTTCAGTTAAGACAGTGATCAGACTTCTGAGGCAACTTACATTGAAATCAGTGGGTACAAGTTGCCTACAAGTTGCCTACAAGTCGGATTGAAGTAGTACAGGAACCTTTTCTGAAGTCGGAGCCACACTCATTGCCCCTGATTGTTTTTGATTGTGCAGATGCTCTTCTGATCATGGGTTGTGTCAGTTTCAATCAGGTATCTAATTTTCTAATGCTGTGCAGACCAGCTCTTAATGGTTTGGATGCGTTCAAAGTTTTCCATCTAAATCTTTTAGATCCTCACACAACCCAGCTATGAGTAAGCATCTATTCATGATGTGAAACATGTTATTGCGCGTACACACGATCGGTCAAACCGATGAGAACGGTCTGATGGACCGTTTTCATCGGACCAAACCAATCGTGTGTGTGCCCCATCGGTTATTTATCCATAGGTTAAAAAAAAGCAATCTTGTTTTAAATTTAACCGATGGCTACCTAACGATAGAAAAAAAAACGATCGTTAGTAGGCACGTCCATCGGTTAAAAATCCACGCATGCTCAGAATCAAGTCAAAGCATGTCGTTGTGTTTTTCGTCACCGCGTTCTGACACGATCGTTTTTTTAACCGATGGTGTGTAGGCACGACTGATCATCAGTCGGCTTCATCGGTTAACTAATGAAAACGGTCCATCAGACCGTTTTAATTGGATGGACCGATCGTGTGTACAGGGCTTTAGCCTTTTTGTCCCCTGTGTCCACTTCCTACTATTGATTGCAGTGTTGCATGCATTTTTGGATGTCATACAGCTTTAGATTTTATCCTTTGTTCATTTTGTTTCAATAAATCACCTATAAGAGTGCGGCAGTCCAGGATCATTTATTTTTTTCTTGGGCAAATTACCCTGTCTTTATGAAAAATGAGGGTCCTAATTTGAGAGAGTCAATAACTCCCAGACACCTGACAGATATAATAACACCTAAAAAGATTGATTTACAAGAGAAATCATCTAAGGGGATTTCCCTGATCGGTTTAAAGGTTAGTTTCTGCAGGGCAGAGTGATCCAGATTGAGGTCTCAGAGAAGCACAGGGTCTTTTCAGGGTATTTAAAATCAAGTTCTTGTCAAGTCCTCATGGAGACATCCATCAGGATTTACTTCCTCTTTAAGTCCAGGATAGGACAAAGCCTTGGTGATAAAGCATCAGTGGAGGTACTTTTTTTCCCATAATAACTCTTACAGGAGTGAATTTCCCTTCCTAGGGGGAGATTTCCTCCCACTTCCTGTTGTCTACCTCCGTTTGTAAGTAAGAGTCATTTGTAAGTCGGATGTTTGTAACTAGGGGACCGCCTGTACACTGCTTCTATTGTTTTATTAGAAGACAGTGAAGAGTTGATTGAAGAATCGAAAGAGAAAATAATAAAGTAGTTAAAGGAGAAGTGGGGCTAAAGCTCTTTTGGCCCTACTTCTCCTGTGGGTCACAGAAGTGCAATAAGTTCTGCACTCTTGTGACCCATATTCAGCTGACAGAGGTCCAGACTCTGGAGGAAAGTGAGATACTTAGCAGAGCCTACTGCACCAGCACATTGGACAGAGGAGCCTGTTGTTCCTGTAGGTAAGCATTAGTTCCTCCACTGATAATTTGTTTTGTACCTGCCTTACACGTATCAAAGGGGCCTTTACCCTTTTTCTTTGTCCCACAGACACCAATGTATGGGGCATTGATTCATTTCATGAACTGTAATGTAAGGGGCAGGGCTGGTGTAAGGATTTTTGACACCCTAGGCGAAACCTGACTTCACCCATGCATACCCCACCTTTTTAATGAAGCGTCCATCAAATGCAGCCCACCCGCGCCCATCAAATGTACCCTCACCAGCGCCCATCAATGAATGTTTACTTGCTTCCATTAATTCGGGAGTCGGGACACAGACACAGTCCTCCCCCGCCGCTGCACCTCTGACACTATGTGCCAATATAGTAGCGTCTGCCTGCTGATGCTGAGACTTAGCTGCTTGCTGCATAGAGAAGAGAGAACACCAGTGGCCAGGTGCCCTAGGCAGCAGTGCCCCCTAGGCAGCTCCCTAGTTTGCCTAGTGGTAGCATCGGCCCTGGTAAGGGGCAATCTTTTCGACAAGAAGAATGTAAAAGACAGTCTTCCTTGAAAGGATTACAATGTTAAGGGCAATCTCCCTCCTACTGATTGGCCTGTCATGTAATTCTGTATTGTTGGTCAAATAACTGACTACTAGTGTTCCAAAGAGGGAACCCCAAAAAATACACTGTTAGTAAAGGCAGGATACAAGTTCAAGTATCCCAAACTCTCAGAAAGAAAATCAGAGATGGAAATGTCAAACATAAAACTAAAACCACAGAGTCCTAGATCAAAATCTAAAGGAATGCCCACTAATATTGTATTTCCTGCAAAAAGGTTATATGACAGTACATTATGAAACAAAAAAAAGACAGTACAGATAGTTTTTTCCTCATTTACAGCAATAAAAAGCATTACAACAAAATGAAAAATAATACATGCGTTTGTTGTTTGTATTAAAATTTTAAGAGAATCTGTCAAGAACGAAATTTGGACTTTTGCTGATCTCACTTTATAAATCCTGGCTAATAGGTAGAGTCTCTGGCTTCAATGCATTGTAACCCACTGACTTGAAACAAGTAAGCAAATTAATAGTCCTGACTTCATTCTTACTTCCCTGCTGCTTGCATGTTTTAAGTGTGTGACTCCAAAATATGGGGGTCAGCGACAGCCAAGTAGCTAGCATTTTTACAAAGAGTAAAGCAATGGAAGCACCAATATTTCGCCACAAAAAAATTGCTTTTAAGTAATCATATAAAGGGATCTTCAGTTATAAAATCTACTAGATATGCATAAAACAGAGTACACAATTCAAAGGTGAAAGAGACCAGCACCAGTTTGGTTAAAAAGAAGAAACACTAATTATATAGGAGGATTAGCTCAAACTATTTTTTGACAGTTATTTAGGAACACCAGACCTAATGGTCACAGTGTCTTCTGTATAAATACTCTAAGGCCCCGTACACACCATAGAATCTATCCGCAGATAAATCCCAGCAAATGGGTTTCTGCGGATAGATCCTATGGTGTGTACACGCCAGCGGATCTGTTTCCGCGGAGAAATCTCCTCTGGGATGGATTCCAGCAGATCGGATATTTGCTGTGATGCACAACAAATCCATCTGCTGGAATCCATTCCAACGGATGGATCCGCTCGTCTGTACAGACTTACCATTCGTCCAAAGGGATTCCCCGCACGCGTCGTAATGATTTGACGCATGCGTGGAATTCCTTATATGACAGCGTCGCGCCCGTCGCCGCGTCATAATCGCGGCGACGGCGCGACACGTCATCGCCAGAGGATTTCCGCGCGGATTTCAATGCGATGGTGTGTACACTCCATCGCATCGAAATCTGCGGAAATCTTTGAGAGGATTTATCCGTGGAAACGGTCCGCTGGACCGTATCTGCGGATAAATCCTCTCGTGTGTATGGGGCCTAAGGCAAAATAACTCTTGTACATATTTCCTAAAACTTCATATGTTTGAGATAGGATTTTATTTATCCTGTCTGTCAATAGTGTCTGAAAGACGAAAACATGACATGTTCATATTGTTACAGTTGAAGCTGAATTTTTATTAGTGGAAATAGTTTCCAAAGGCTGTTTACGTAGCACTAAAAGACATAATTACACCAATTTAAAAACTAGAAATAGCCATATTTTCTGCATCAGCCACACTTATGCCCTGTACACACGATCGGTTCGTCTGATGAAAACGAACCGATGGATTTTTTCATCAGATATCCTATGAAGCTGACTTTCATCAGTCTTGCCTACACACCATCGGTTAAAAATCCGATCGAGTCCAACGCGGTGACGTAAAACACAATGACGTGCAGAGAAAAATGAAGTTCAATGTTTCTGGGCATGCGTTGACTTGATTCTGAGCATGCGTGGATTTTTGACTGATGGATTTCCCCACAGACGATCATTTTTTTCTATCGGTTTTTTAACCATAAGAAAATTTTAAAACAGGTTCTATTTTTTTTCACCGATGGGAAAAAAAACTGATAGGGCCCACACATGATCGGTTCGTCTGATGAAAACGGTCCATCGGTCCGTTTTCATCAGACAAACCGATCATGTGTACAGGGCATTACACTGGCAAGATATTGGGAAATGCAGCACAAAACATGCAAGAGCATATACTGCTGTTTGCTATATTAAAATAAATGCAGTAACCTTTGTAGAAGTGTGGATAATTTTGTCTTCTTTCTTCTTCAGCAAACTTCTTAATCAACTAAATTTCACTTTTTTTTTTTAAATGGTAAAAAGGGTCAGCAAAAAAAGAATTAACATCTGATGGCAAACTTAAAATGTCCAGCCTCTACAATCACTTTTGATAACTATAAATGCCACTTTTGTGTGTCCCTCTGACCCTGGCTCCACTTTCCTACTCATGCCTAACAACTTTTATACAACCATGCAAGTTTGCAAGACTGTCAGAATTAATAATCTCCATGAAAAAAGAAAGAGAGAATTTCAAGCTTTTATAAATATTGGCAGTGGAAGAGTTATATAAGAGATTTAATGCAGCTCTAGATCACTTTCACCACAAAAAAACAAAAAAAAAAAAACAATGAGGTCTCCTGATGAGTTTAGCAAAATAAAAAGACCATATACCATATCCTTGACAGAGTGGAAATACAGATCAATGGTATCATCCAGGGGACGATTCTTGATAGGAAATAGACCTGACTTAAATAGTTCATTAATATTAGATTGCATGCAAGAAAGCTGACAGGTAAAATGTTGTGTTTGGCCTCGTACACACGATAGGATAGCCAGAGGACAGCGGTCTGAAGGACCGTTTTCATCAGTCAAAACCGATCATGTGTGGGTCCCATAGGTTATTTAACCTTTGGTTAAAAAAATAGGAACTTGCTTTAAAATTTAACCGATGGACGCCTAACTGATAGGTCAAAACCGATTGTTAGTATGCAAAAGCATCAGTTAAAAACCTGCACATGCTCAGAATCAAGTCGACGCATGCTTGGAAGCATTGAACTTTGTTTTTTTCAGCACGTCGTTGCGTTTTACGTCACCGCGTTCTGACACAATCGGTTATTTAACCTATGGTGTGTAGGCGTGACGGACCATCAGTCAGCTTCATCGGTTAACCTAAGACAACGATCCTTCAGACCGTTATCCTCTGGCTATCCTATCGTGTGTACGAGGCCTTAGAGAAATCTCAAATGAAATTGGGTGAATGGATAAGCCTAGAAGGAAGCTACCATAAGATTCAGAACTCTTATGGAAACTCTCACAGAGGGATGTCTCTTTGACCTCAAGTCCCATGTGTGAGTTTAGAAACAAAGCAGGTTCAAATGAAATGTGTTGGAGAACATACACTTTAATGAATAAAAAAAAAAACACTATAGTAATCCCAATTTTTTTGTATAATGTGAAAGATGATGTCACGCCGAGTAAATAGATACCAAACATTTCATGCTTTAAAATTACACTTGTGGAATGGCGACAAACTACGGTACTTACAAATCTCCATAGGCCACCATTAATATTTTTTTACAGGTTACCTGTTTAGAGTTACAGAACAGGTTTTGTGCTAGAATTATATGTCGCACTCTAATAAACGCTGCAATACCTTACATGTGGTGGTTTAAACAACTTTTCTTTTTACTTTTTCATTTTGCACAGTCCCTTTATTTTTTTTTTAATCACTTTTATTTCTATTACAAGGAATGTAAATATCCCTTGTAATAGAAATAAGCATGACAGGTCCTATTTATTGGGAGATTTGGGGTAAAAAATATCTCACATTTACCTTTAAAAGCAACCTATATAAGTGATCCCAGAGTAAATAACAATACGGGGGTTATGACAGCTAGCTGCTGCCATACCACCGATATTTAACATCATAGTAATGACGTATATTTCCTGTGGAAAGTCGGCAAGTGGCTAGGATCAGACCCAATTATTTTAGGTGAAGTAAATGTTTGATAGTAGTTGGAAGCTGATCACCCAACCACAAGACTGACGCATATGAACTATCCTGTGGACATTCATAGATAGCTGGAAGGGAGAAAAGTCCTTTCGGGGTAGGTTGTTTAGATCAGGGTTTGACAAATTTGCTTGGAATCTAGGAGCCAGCTAAAAAAGTTAGGAGCCAGAAAACGCACCCCATCCCGACGAGCTTGCGCGCAGAAGCGAACACATACGTGAGCAGCGCCCGCATATATAAACGGTGTTCAAACCACACATGTGAGGTATCGCCGTGATTGGTAGAGCGAGAGCAATAATTCTATCCCTAGACCTCCTCTGTAACTCAAAACATGCAACCTGTAGATTTTTTTAAACGTCGCCTATGAAGATTTCAAAGGGTAAAAGTTTGTCGGCATTCCACGAGCAGACGCAATTTTGAAGCGTGACATGTTGGGTATGAATTTACTCGGCGTAACATTATCTTTCATAATATTAAACAAAATGGGGATAACTTTACTGTTGTCTTATTTTTTAATAAAAAAAGTGTAATTTTTTCCCCAAAAAGTGCGCTTATAAGACCGCTGCGCAAATACGGCGTGACAGAAAGTATTGCAGCGATCGCCATTTTATTCTCTAGGGTGTTAGGATAAAAAATATATATAATGTTTGGGGGTTCTAATTAGAGGGAAGAAGATGGCAGTAAAAATAGTGAAAAATTACATTAGAATTGCTGTTTAACTTGTAATGCTTAACTTGTAATACCAACGGCCACCACCAGATGGCGCCAGCTCACATCTGGTGGTAATAACTTGTAATACCAATGGCTCACCACCAGATGGCGCCAGCTCACAAAAAAAAACCAAGTCGCCAGGACACTATTTCTAGTCGCCATGGCGACCTGGCGCCCGGGATTTGTCGATCCCTGGTTTAGATAACCTGTGACCTGGCTGGCTGCCCTGAATGATTTCAAAGTGCAGGAAGAGGTGAAAGGACCTTTGTGAATACACAGAGAGCAGAGGGTAGCTTAAATGGAAGTGCAACAAACTAAAAGTGATTGTCATCTATTGCAAAGCATAGAGAGAACTGATGAGGTGGATAAATGAGAATATGCAGAGAGGCATCGGATATCTACGGATGCCAAATATTCCCTTTGTCTCAGAGAGGCAATAACTGAACTTCCATGCAAATTTTTTGAATTTCAAGGTATTTGTTTAGAGATTTAAGTCCAGGATAGGACAAATACCCCTTTATCTTTTGTACCTCTTTCAATACACTAATTGAAGCCACAGCCCTGGAGCATCTGTGAAGCAGGAATAGGTAAGCTTCAACAGATGCCCCCACTCTTAGGAGTGAGGGTGCCCCTTCATTGAAAAGAAGGCTTTGAGGAAGACCTGGTGGGCTTTGTGGGCCAAGGTTTACACAGAAAGCAAGAGATGAACTTAAGTTTTGAAGATGAAACTAGTGTAGAGCCTTGAGCAGGGATGGACTGGCCATTGGGACTACAGGGAGTTTCCCGGTGGGCCGATGGCTCAGTGGGCCGGCTTCAGTAACAGCGGACCGCCGCCCCCTCCGCTCCTCTGTCTCTCCCTTCCCGCAGCCCTCACCTAGGGGAACAAAGAAGCTGGGGTGGACCAGAGGAGCAGGGGGGACGACAGAGGAGCATGGGGGAGGGGACAGACAGCTGACCCAACAGATATGGCCTGGGAGTTTCTCACTTCTGCCTAATCCTGCCCCATAAGGGGGGGCACCGAACTGATTCTTTTCCCAGGGTGAAATAATGTCTAGCTTCTTCACTGGTACTGCCTATAAGAGTACCAGTACCAGCCGTTCTACTCTAATAAAGTAGAACGGCTAGTGGCTAGTGAAGGGGGAGAGGGGGCTTGGGTGGCCGGGGGGGGGGGTTGCGGTAGTTGTCCGGCCGTCATGGGAGAGACCTGTCAAGGTGGGCCAGTCTGGATGAATTCCAGGGCCATATTTCTGTCCCAGTCCAGCCCTGGACTTGAGGTGTTTTAAAGGAGGTAGAGGTTTTTTATGGAAGGCGATATTTGATCTTTTCTCTATGGAAGAAAAACCTTTTCTCTTGTGACATCCTTGATGGATTTGGCAATTGCCTGACCAAAAATTCCTACTTAAAATGGCTTTGGTGTGAGTTGTCTTTAGCTGATCAGGCTTTGAGCCACAAGATACTGCACTTTTAAATTGATATAAGAGCCATTTCGGAAATATGGGTCATTACTTGTTCTAGGGCAGGAATGTCAAACTGGTGGCCGCCCAGCTGTTTTCGGAACTACAAGTCCCATCATGCTTGTAACTGTCAGCCTTGCAATGCCTCATGGGACTTATAGGTCCGCAACAGCTGGAGGGCCGCCAGTTTGATACTTGTGTTCTAGGGCATCCACACAAAAGAGCAGGGCACAAAGTTTTGCTCAAGCAGGAAAACAAGCATATATACAGTATTAACTTTTAGTACAACCAGGCTGCCTAGATGGTCCCTACTGAACCGGCCAAATTTCAATCCACATATGGCTGGCTTCAGTTTGCTTGTTTTACCTGCATGTTGCTGCTAGTGGAGGCAACCCAAGGTTCCCTAACCCATCAGTTCAGTAAGGCCTCGTACATACGATAGGTTAAACAGAGGACAACGGTCTGATGGACCATTTTCATCAGTCAAAACCGATCGTGTGTGGGCCCCATAGGTTATTTAACCACCGGTTAAAAAAAAGCCAACTTGCTTTAAATTTATCCGATGGATTTCTAACCAATAGGTCAAAACCGATCGTTAGTAGGCACAACCATCGGTTAAAAATCCATGCATGCTCAGAATCAAGTCGACGCATGCTTGGAAGCATTAAACTTTGTTTTTTTAAGCACGTTGTTGTGTTTTACGTCACTGTGTTCTGACACGATCGTTTTTTTAACCGATGGTGTGTAGGCGCGATGGACTATCAGTTAGCTTCATCGGTTAACCAATGAAAATGGTCCATCAGACCAATCTCATCGGATTGGACTAATCGTGTGTACGCGGCTTTACCTGGCTCCTGTATAAGCTGTACCTAAATATTCTTCTTTTATTGAAGTTTAGCACTCAGAGGATAACACTTAGAAGAAAAACAACATATTGCTTATTTAATAAACATTGCATTATTTTTTGCCCACTAAAGATCCTAAAGCTAAAGGAGGTTAATGACTCCCTAGGGCTGATTTGACCAACACTGAATAATTGATGAAAGTGAAAAATAGAACATGCCTAATCGCAAGCCACGTACCATGAATGTAGATCTAAAGAGAAATACATGAGCCTCCCTGATGCCAGAACCCAGGCAATCTCATGGCTCCAATATTTTCCAAGTCACTTACTAGAAACAAAAATTCAGCAAGCCAAAAGCTAAACATGACAGCCAGCCAACCTTTCAGAAAGAAAATGTAGCAGTGGTTGCACTTATATTTCTCACATAACAGCCGTCTTTAATTGTGACTTATTCCACCTACTTGTCTACGGCTGAGCATATCAATCATGTCTTTTACAGAGTAAACCTTGATTCAAACTTGTTTATTTTATCACTTAATTAAGTCCAGGTTTATTTAGGAAAAAGTATGTGCTAACATTGTGAGTAGACTTAATGTATCTTGGACGGAAGAGGCCAGGTTCATGTCTCTGCATAAACTAGGAACAGTGGAATCTAAACAAGCTAAGGCAATTCATTTATAATTGCTTGACATTTTTAATGGATAAAAAAGAACCTTATATATTTGCTGCTACTTTAGGGTCAGCTATTTCAAGTTCACCTTGAGTTAAACAGTTGATTAGCCTTATATAACAAATACTGTAAAGAGCAGTGATCATGTGCAAAGTTCAGTAATCCATACCTTATTAGACATGTGCACACTGAAATATTTTGTTTTGTAATTTCGTTTTCGTCCGAAAAATAAATGTATTTAGTTACTCCCGAAATTCGTTTTTATTTATTTTGTTTTTCATTAAAAAAATGCATTCGTCCGAAAATCCAAATTAATTAAGGTCGAATCTGTCATTGAAGGCTTATGGTGTCTGTCGAATGTTCTAAGAAAAAAAAAGATTAGACAGAATCTTACATTTTTTTTAAATAATAAAAAAAAAAAGATTTGATGGAGCAACGAAACTGTCTCTATGTCCAATCTTTATGTCTCTCTATGTCAAATCTTTTCTCTCTATGTCGAATCTTTTCTCTCTATGTCGAATCTTTTCTCCTTTTATCAAATCTTCTTCATGTCTCTATAATGTCGAAACTTTTCTCTTTAAGTAGAATAATATTGGACTAATAGAATTAAGGTTAGGCACATTCGACCGCAACGAAAACGAAAATAAAGCATTTTTTTATGTCGGATCTTTCGGTTTTTGTTTTCTGTGCTTTCGTTATCGTTTGTTAAAACGATAACGAAAATACCTGAAATTCGGACGAAAATGCATTCGGACGAAAACTAATGAACGTGTCTATACCTTATCAGCTTTAGGTTAAAGAGGAGCTCCACTTTTGTTGAGAAAAAAAATATCCAATCAATGTACACTACAAGGATTTTAACAAACTTTGTTGCAGATTCCTACCCTGTTTCTACTCTAAAGGAATAGCTGATTCTGAATGAAAATGATTTATTCATTTTAATCAGCTGATGAGCTTTGGGTGTTCCAATGAGAAAAGTTGCAATGTCAGAATTCCATTTAGACGTGATTAACACTTAGGGAGTATCTAACACAATTTTTTTTGTTGCAGAGCATGCCTAAAACCTGATTTGTACTTTAGTGCAGAGTTTTTCACCCAAACAGGATATGACACTTTGTACAGTGTACATAATGCTTCCGAGTTGCCATATTGCATTCAATTTTACAGAAGATTACAACTTGAAAAGGAAAGGTAATTTTTAATAGCATTACATTACAATATGGCTTGTGTAGAAATTGTGTACACTCTATTTTCTTTTTTTTTTGTATGCTATATTTGGAGTCATTTAACTGTACCAAGTTCTGGGAAATATCGGTACAGATTTCTGTGCTGCTTTCCTTTGAAAATAGGCCTACAACAATCTTAAAAAAATCATAATGACCATTAAAACATAATCATTGTCAATATTACTACATGGATGTAATCAAAGGGTATATATAGTTTAATTCAGTTATGCTAGTACAGCATAAAGTGGTTCCAAAATAAAACAATTTAACCTTAAAGGAGTTGTAAAAGAACATTTTGTTTTTGCTGAAATGACTGTTTACAGGGTATAGAGACATAATAGTTAACTGATTCCTTTTAAAAATGATTAAAAATAGATACAAATTAATCATATAATGTACCTACAGTTTCTAATTTAGTTTTTGCATGTTGTTTCCTGCTTCTGTGATGTACAGAGCCACAGAGCCAATACAGGGCAGTGATGGTTTGGAAAACTAAACTGATTGGTGCTGAGGGGTTTTAGACACACAGTAATCACAACTCCTTGATTAGTGACCACAGAGAGAAAGCTCCCAGTACTGTGGTCATCAGGAAACAGACAACCAGAAAGTGTGGAGATCAGAGAAGAATTACAGCAACTTGAGAGCAAAAACGAATGAGGACATGAAAACATGAAAACATGAAAACAGCACTGCATTAAGGTAAAGGAAGCTATTAAGATTAAAAAGAATTCCTTTACAAACCCTTTAATGCATTTCTCTGCATAATGGTAAAAAACATCCCTCTTCCTAAACAGTGGCTCCTGTCATTGATCCAGCTCTGTTTCGGCTCCAGCACTGATCTCCTCTCTTCCTAGTCTCACAGAAGCCATTATTCCCTGCTGCTGTCAGTCAAATCCTGTGAGGAGGGAGCAAGGTGCATGGAGTGTCTATGGATGCACACATCCTCAGCTCAGATGTGCATCCGCATGGGTGCCCCCTTGGCACGCGGCTTTCTGAGGAGTCAGCAGGAGGAAAAGAAGATACGGACAGTGCCAGCAGGGAACACCCAAAAACAAGGGAAGGAACTGCTCTGTGCAATATAACTGCACAGAGCAAATAGGTGTAACATCTTTTTATTTTTTATTTTAAGCCAAACAAATGTGGGTTCACACATGTGCGGTGCAAATTCCAGCTCCGTTTTCTCTGTGAAGAGAAAAAACAGCTGCTCAGCTGTTCCTCTCCGTTGTAGATGAGGATCAGCTGAGCAAGGAGAGGGGGAGGTGTAGTGAGGAGAGGGAGAGAATGCCTGTTCACAACAGAACGCATCTGTGAGTCAAATGCGTTCTCATAGAGGTTATTGTGATTGCAATTCGCACCGCAATGGCCATAAAACGCACACGTTTTTGGGCAATGCGGAGTGCGAATGCAACGCACATATGTGAACCAACCTCATTCAAATGAACATATTTTAAAATGTCCTGCAAATTTGATGCAGTGTAAGCCGCATCCAGTTTGCATAGGTGTGAACCCAGCCTTAGTGTCACTTAATGGATCATTAAAGAATATGTTACCCCAACATTTCATATTCCTAATATGTGTCTGTTGTATTATGTACTTAAAAAAAGCATCCTGTTCTCTTTGTATTTCTTCATTTGTGTGAAATACCTATTCAATGCTAGGCACAGATGCACATCCATCCCATTGTGAACAGTTTTTTGACTGTGCTGGTAGTACAGCCTTCATGTCTTCCAATGGTTAGACTTGCGCTGACACTCCCCCCTGCACAGCCATTCACTGGGAAGATCAGGGTACTGCCATGTCTCCACCCTCACCTCTCTGTGAAGCAGAGAACAGTGTTCATGTAATCACTTATAAGAAAAGAAAAAAAAAAGCATTTAATAAAAAAATATATATACACGTTTTGCTTTTCATTTCTATTTTAAACTGAATGGGTTGTTTTACAAGGTAAGAGTTCAAATATATATTAAACTATATACAATTAAGGTGTGATTCTGCTTTATATATGTCTTTAAATCTTAGATTATTATTTAAAGAGTTAAGGCTGCAAGGTATGAGACAAATTAATTCTCCAACTGGAAGGCATGTCATCAATCTGCAACAGGATACTTGGCTTCTATGAGGGTCACAACTGACGTCAATCTCCAGGCGTTAAGTCTAGTTGTGATATTCATCCAGCCCAGCCTCCGCTAACAACACAGAGCCAGGCCTGCAAGAGGGTGATCAAATCTCATTGAGCTATTTTGGTTTCTCAGTGTATAGCTTTTGCTGTACTCTTACAGAACATATGTATGTGTGATATGTCAGTAAATAAATCGTCACCAATATTTGAAGAGGTTGGAACATGTGACCTGAGCCATTTGAACTGATGGTAGCAATATGACAGCTATAAAGATAGTTCAGTTACAATAGATACAACAGTGAGTTGGAAATTAAAGCAGGGAAATCGCTTTCTATAACCATGCCATCCCTTTGTGACCTTTGGCAATTAACTTTACAGCCCAGTGACTCATGTTCTAAATACTGAATGTAGCCTGTAAACATTTTGGGACTTGAAAAAATATTGTGCATTGGATTGATGTGACAGAGATTACCTATAATATGAATATTTTACTTATTTTTTTATTTAAGTGTCATGTAATGCAGAGAGCAATAACACATGAAAATGCAGAATCACAATCATATCTAGTTTCCACTAGATGCATATACTGTGGACTAGATTCAGGTAGCCCTGTGTAACATTGTCCGGGCGTAACGTATCGGAAAAACGTTACGCCACCGTAAATTAGGGCGCAAGTTCCATATTCATAAGGAACTTGCGCCCTAAGTTACGGCGGCGTAACACATGTGGGCCGGCGTAAGCCCGCCTAATTCAAATGGGGATGATGTGGGCGTGTTTTATTTAAATTATTGTTGACCCCGCGTATTTTAAGTTTTTTACAAACGGTGCATGCGCTGTTCGTGAAAGAATCCCAGTGCGCATGCTCGAAATTCCGCCGCAAATCGTCATTGCTTTCGACGTGAATGTAAATTACGTCCAGCCCTATTCGCGAACGATGTAAAAAATTTAAAATTCGACGCGGGAACGACGTCCATACTTAACATTGCGTACGCCTCATAGAAGCAGGAGCAACGTTACGCCGGAAAAAGCCTTACGCAAACAACGTAAAAAATTCTGCTGGGCGCATGTACGTTTGTGAATCGGCGTATCTAGGTCATTTGCATATTCTACGCCGAAAATTACGGAAGCGCCACCTAGTGGCCAGCGTAAATATGCACCCTAAGATACGACAGCGTAAGAGACTTACGCCAGTCGAATCTTAGCCTAATTTCGGCGTATCTTGCTTTCTGAATACAGAAAGAAGATACGCCAGTGCAGCTTTGAATTTACGCGGCGTATCTATAGATACGCCGGCGTAAATTCTTGCTGAATCTAGCCCTGTATCTACATCTGTACATACAGTTTGCACCGTTTATGAACATTGTGTTTTTGACAAATATGACATGTATCACCATTTGTCTTGAATGGGAAAATGCAGGTCATTATAACATAAATGTAGAGAGCAAAATATTATGAGGGACTTCAATTCAGTATTGCTATGTTCAAGCCCAGCTTCTAGCAGGGGTCCTCAAAACTTTTAAACAGGGGGCCAGTTCACTGTCCCTCAGACTGTTGGGGGGCTAGACTATAGTTTAAAAAAAATATCAACACATTTCTATGCACACTGCAGTTATGTTATTATGCAGAATACAGAGTACAGTAGTGTGTTACTCTCAGAATGCAGGGTTCATAAATGCATTGCACTCAGAATGCAGGGTTCAGGAGTGCACTATTCTCAGAATGCAAGGATCAGGAGTGCATTGCGCTCAGAATGTAGGGATCAGGAGTGCATTGCACTCAGAATGTAGGGATCAGGAGTGCATTGCACTCAGAATACAGGGTTCAGGAGTGTGTTACGCTCAGAAAGCAGGGTTCAGGCGTGCCTTAGGTTCAGAGCGCAGGGATCAGGAAAGCATTAGCCTAAGACTGCAGGGATCAGGAGTGTGTTGAACTCAGAATGCAGGGATCAGGAGTGCATTAGGCTCAGAATTCAGGGATTAGGAGCACATTAGGCTCAGAATGCAGGGATCAGGAGTGCGGTAGCCTAAGAATGCAGGGATCTGAAGTGTGTTAAACTCAGAATGCAGGGATTAGGAGTGCATTAGGCTCAGAATGCAGGGATCAGGAGCACATTAGACTCAGAATGCAGGGATCAGGAGTGTGCTAGACTCAGAATGCAGGGATCAGGAGTGAGTTAAGCTCAGAATGCCGGAATCAGCAGTGAGTTACTGTAGGCTCAGAGTGCAGGGATCAGGAGTACGTTAGGCTCAGACCGCAGAGATCAGGAGTGCATTGGGCTCAGAATGCAGGTATCTGGAGAGCGTTAGGCTCAGAATGCAGGGATCTGGAGAGCATTAGGCTCAGAATGCAGGGATCATAAGTGAGTTAGACTCAGAATGTAGGGATCAGGGGGTAATCTGAAAAGTGGTAGAGGACACTGCTATGGCAGTGTCCTCTGCCACTGCACATCACCCCCCCCCCCCCCCACACACACACACACAGTGGTGTCCTCTGCCCCCTTTCCCCTATAGCAGTGACCTCTGCCCCCCTTTCCCTCCCGTAGCCGTGTCCTACCTCACAGCTGAGAGCAGAGTGCAGGACAGTTCTAGACAGAGGTCGGGAGCGGGAGCCAGTAGAGTGACTTTACATATTAGCAAGCTGGTGATTGGTTGCTTAGGACGGCCCTGTGTCCTAGCAACCAATTACCTGTGGTTTAACTTCATAAGTTAATTTGGGCAGCTCCTCCTCCTGCCCTCTGTTTTTAGCTCAGCTGCCTCCTTCTCTCCACTGTTCACAGATGACAGCGGCGGAGGAGGCTTGATTTACAGTGTTGGCTACCTCATTCATATTATATGTAACCACTGATAGGTAGAGACAATCAGTGACTGGAAAAATCTTCCCTGCAGTCCAGGGGCGGACTGACAACTCATGGGTCCCCCGGGCAATAGAAGATTATGGGGCCCCTGGGCTTAAAGATGGCCACCACACCAGGAGGCAGTGCAGAGGCGGGGCAGCTAAAATCTCAGGATTTTTACATCAAAAGCATGTCGGTTTCAGACATATCAGGGACAGATGCAAAAAAAACACAGATTTTTACATACTGTCCCTGGTTTTACTGAGCCTGGCAACCCTGATGGGGCCCACTAGTGGCATGGGGCCCTCGGGCAGTGCCCGAGTGACTCAATGGTCAGTCCGCCCCTGCTGCAGTCTATTGTATACCACCCAGCTTAGATTTTTTAATTTTTCAAAATCTGCCCAGTTTATAGCCAGTGTAAACAATGCGATCTGGTCCAGGACCCACACTGGTCTGGAATCGGACAAAGGAGGGTCAGCAGTACACCGATTAAGTGTTTCAGCTACTCTTTTCTACTGAATGTATTTTGTTTAAGTAAATGGAATACTGGATGTGAATGATGATGACCATCCTTTAGTCGGACTGCTGCTTAATTGCAAATAATAGGACACTAATGTCAAGACTAATTAAGGTTTAAAGTATGTTCAGATTTTTTATTTGCATCTTCCTGTAGTTCAACCACTAAGCATTATTTCCATCTAAATGTAGTGCACAGTATGTCCTCCTGCAATAATAAAAAAACAAATCATTTATCCATTCTGAATAAAAACACTTGTTATTTTTTGATATCCATAGGGTGTTTTTGTAATAACCCAGTTAGGCTTCATAGATATGTTCACATAATACTTGTTTAAAGAGTTACTCCATGTTACATTCCCCCCTGGGTGATGTATGTACATTGGAAGGATTATAACAAACTTTACTGCAGAAATCCATGTGTATTTGTTTGTGTCCATGTGAAAAGTGAATCTAAAGAGAGTGCTTTCATAATAATCAACCATCTGATGCACCTGCAGGGCTCTAATGAGGAAGATTGCAGGCTCTGCATTCCTTTAGATGAGATTTCCAATTGGGAGTATCTCACCAAAAATAAAACTTTTGTTGCAGGGGATGCCTGATATCTGACTTCTGTTTTAGTGTAGACTTCTGGGAAATCAGTGAGCCAATCACACAAGCAGGAAATTATGTTTCGGGGGGGGGGGGGGGGGGGGTGGCGTTCTGTACACATTCTGTGTACAGAACACCTCCAGGTAGCCAAATTGCATTGCATTTTACAGAAAATTACAGCGGGTGCAAATTGAAAAGGAAAGGTAATTTTTAATAACATTCAATCACAATATGACTTGAGTCGCAATTGTAAAGGCTATATTTTTTTATTTGCTATTCTTTTTCCAGGAAAGTGGAGTCATCCTTTAATAATGTTGCTTATATTTTAATATTTGTGATACAGAAATGATACAACAGTATATTGTTTTTTGGGACAAACAAGGCGTATGCCGCGTACACACGACCGTTTTTCGGGTTGTAAAAAAATATGTTTTTAATGGTCTAGAAAAAACTACGTTTTTTTTCAACCTGATCGTTAAAACGGCCTTGCCTACACACGATTGTGAAAAAAAAATGCTCTAGCAAAGCACGATGACGTACGATGGCACTATAAAGGGGAAGTTCCATTCAGATGGCGCCACCCTTGGGGCTGCTTTTTCTGATTTTGTGTTAGTAAAGGACGATTTGCGCTTTTCAGTCTGTTACAGCGTGATGAATGTGCTTACTTCATTATGAACGCTACATTTACCAGAACGAGCTTTCCCGTCTCATAACTTGCTTCTGAGCATGCGCATTTTTTTCACGCCGTTAAAGCCCACACACGCCCATTTTTTACAACGTTAAAAACAACAGCGTTAAAAACGTCGTGAAAAATTAGAGCATGTTCGAAATTTTTAATGCCCATTTTTTACATCGAGAAAAATGCTCTGGAGCCCACACACAATCGTTTTTAATGACATAAAAAAATTAATTTTTTTACAACCCGAAAAACAGTTGTGTGTACGCGGCATTACTTTTGGTGTTAACAGGAAGTGGAAAACATTAACTTGCTTTACTTTGGGATAAGATTGGGCTTATCAATGGGTAAACAGGAAAGCTTTTTATTTTAATTTTTTTTTTCCTTTAGCAATTGTGTGTAAAAATAAAAATAAAATAAATAAAAAAGATAAATTGTAATTTGAAGCTCCTAACATCTATAGCTAATTACAATATCAGTGTTTATTATTTAGCGCAGTGATGGCGAACCTTGGCACCCCAGATGTTTTTGAACTACATTTCCCATGATGCTCAGCTTTGCTGCAGAGTGCATGAGCATCATGGGAAATGTAATTCCAAAACATCTGGGGTTGCAAGGTTTGCCATCACTGATTTAGCGTCTCCATTCACTGTTTCTGTCTGTTTCACTGACTCCTGTGTAATTCGCACCGGAGCCGCACCAGAGTGGCTCCGGAGATGTGTGAACCGGCTCCATAGAGAGCCGGTCACAACTATTAACATATAAGCACACACACAGGTTGGACTTGATGGACTTGTGTCTTTTTTGAACCTCACCAACTATGTAACCATGTACAGTAACTATGTAACAATCTCCTGATATGCGAATAGGATGCAGGGAAACCTGCATCCCATTCACCCTGGTGTGAACCCAGCCTGAAACATTGACTGTCAAAGGGAATGAAGGTCAGCTACACTCACAGGTGTGTGCCCATCAAGAATGGACTCTAGGACTAAGGGGTACATTACAGGTCCTTAACTGTTATACACACGTGGAGTAAATAAAAAAATGGATGCTGCAGGCATTAAAGGAAATAGGATTGTAACGGGAGGGCCCGTGGAACCCAGAAGCTCTTACAAAGTATGAGCCAGAAAATAATGGACAGTCAGAATATATCTTGGATTGCTTTAACATGGGTCTGTAAGTCACAATATATTCCAGGATATCTTGAACTATTACTGGTTGTTGATTCTGAACTCAACAGGTTAATTGAAAGATGTTAATTGAAAGATTGAAAGATGTCATCACCTCCAGCTACCTGGCTGTTGTGTATTATAAAGCTTGCTGTGGTAATTAAGTCAGCTACTGTGATGTAAATTAATCTAGGATGGCATGTGCTAATTGACCCTGTATTGTGTGAAGGTTTATTGATGATAAATGTGTATTGTATAACAGGTGAGAGGAGCCGGGATGTCTACCTTGAAAGGTCATATCTCGGAGTCACCTAGTCTGGGTAAATGATTAGTTAATTAGCTCATGTTAATTTATGTTCTGGTTACCTCCTCTAACTGTAACTGTATATAAAAGCCTGATTTTCTCAATAAAGGGTCTATTTGTGTGGAACCTCAAACAGAGCTGTGTGTATCGTTATTGGGGTTTGTTTGCCTGACTGTGGTGTGTCGGTAGCTGTCTTGGGTTCGGGAATGGAATATCTTAAACGGCTTTAACCCCTGTCCCATTTGGGGTTCCGTTACAAGGATAAATTCAAATTTTCGGATATCTTTATTTACCTGTATATTTTCATGCAGATCTGTCTAGTTGAGTCAGCCAGGTAATCACAGTGCATGCATTTTATGGCTTTATACAGACTAGTCATACTTGAATAAATGTTGAAGTACACCTATCTCTTTTTGCCTCTTTAGAGACATGTTCCTTTTATAGCCCCTTTCCCCTTCCACCTATACTTAACTTACCTGAGCCCCCCCCCACTGCTCCAGTCACCGGCTTGAGTTCCTAGAGATGTCAACCATGATCTACTACCAGTAGCCAACTTTAGCATTAAAAACGTTGAATTTATGTCATGCTTTAGCAATATAACTAATATAAGATTACAGAACAATAAAGGATGTTTCCAAGCATTGATCACATTGATAACGTATGACTGATATTACTGTGGTAACAATGGGTCATCTACCAAGATAGCTTCCTAGGTAATCATGGGAAAGGAGCCAGGATAACAAGAATCTGTTTCAAGGCGCCACTCATTTTAAACAAAAATCTTCTGTTACCTGATAAAAAAATATGTTGTTTTCATAAACAATAGAATCTGTCCCAAGCAGTTTACAGATTAAATACGAGTATTTGTGTTGACACATAAATATGTACATTTCAAAGATTCTGAGCAAAACATATACACATGGAACAAATACCAAGCTTGAAAATGTTTAGAAATGAAGAAATGACAGACAGGTCCATTGTCATAGGCCTCATGCAGACTGATTAACATGTCAATGGGGTAGAAAACCCTATACATTGCTTACATTTCTTTGTAAATAGAGTACCATTTCAGGCTTTAGATCTCACACATGGCATGTATTAGAATCACTAACTTACATAATTTTCTTCATATTGGCATTCTGCATTGTCATGATACCTGTTTAATGCTGATGCAAAAAATGTGGTCAATCATCCTCCAGCATACATATAAGATAAATCTTAGGCCGTGTACACACGATCGGACATTCTGACAACAAAACCAACGTTTTTTCCAACGGATTGTTCGCTCAAACTTGTCTTGCATACACACGGTCACACAAATGTTGTCGGAAATTCCGAACATTAAAAACTCGGTCACGTACAACACTACGACGAAGTTCAATGATTTCGAGCATGCGTCAAATTTATTCCGATCATGCATAGGATTTTTGTGCGTCGGAATTGCATACAGACGATCGGAATTTCCATCAAGAACTTTTGGTGTCGGAAAAATTGAGAACCAGCTCTCAAAC
This sequence comes from Rana temporaria, assembly GCF_905171775.1. Lineage (NCBI taxonomy): Eukaryota > Metazoa > Chordata > Amphibia > Anura > Ranidae > Rana > Rana temporaria. The sequence continues at coordinate 242,977,661 of NC_053491.1, forward strand.
ATTTGTTGTCGGAAATTCCCGACAGCAAATGTCCGATGGAGTCTACACACAGTCAGAATATCCGACCAAAAGCTGACATCGAACATTTGTTGTTGGAAATTCCGACGGTGTGTACGCAGCATTAGGCTACTTTCACACTGAGACGTTTCGCCATCGGCGGTAAAGCGTCGCTATTTTTATGCCAATTTACCGTCGCTTTTGCGGCGCTATTCGGCCGCTAGTGGGGCACTTTTAACCCCTGCTATCGGTCGAAAAAGTGTTAAAACCACCCACAAAGGGCAGGGTCGCTCTATTCTACGGCACCTCAAAGATGCGGCTGGCAGGACTTTTTTGAGCGTTCTGCCAGCACACCGCTACAGCCCTCAGGCTTTCACATTGGAGTGAGAGAAGAGGCGCTTTCAGGGCGCTTTGCAGGCTATCATGCCGTGACTGGAGGCTCCCGTTCGCATGCCAGTCAAAGAGCCGGAGTTCACGGCCCCGGAAGGAAGAGGGGTGAAGAATGGATGCTCGCTGCTAACGAGGAAGACGGGGACTTCACGGACTTCTCCTGCAGGTAAATGTCACATAATGGGCTACTATGTGATGCATAGTAGCCCATTATGCTTTACCTTTGCAGGGAAACAAAGAGGAAGAAAAAAAACCATCATGGTTTACTTCCTCTTTAACCTCCTCCTATCCGCGCTATAGCGGAATGACGGCTACAGCGCGAACGTATTGCCGGGACGCCACCATATGATGTTGTTCCTTTTCAACGCTCCCTATGCACCCTTGTGAAAGCGCATTAGGGAACATTTGTGATGGCCGTATCCCTTGGACACAGCCAATTACAGATTGCGGTAAATGGACAATCACAGAGGTCATTTACCATGCGATCGGCGTGTCCAATGAGAGATGATCTCAAATGTAAACATATGACATAATCTCTCATTGAAAGCTCTCCCTCCTCATACAGAAAAAAAGAGAGAGTTTGGTCATCGGGACTTTAAATGAGGCCAATCAACATGCAGAGTAAGCATAGAAGGTATACAGCATTGCTTGATTGGGTTCCAACACAAAAGGGGAGTTAGTTGGGGACTTGGAATGAGAGATGTATAACAAAGAGCAGTCTTCGCAAAGAGCATTTTATTATGCCTTGTGATATAATATAGAGCATACTGAATGACAAAAGTTGCATCCACAAAATCGCATAAACATATTACAAATAACGTGTATTTGTGAAGTGAATTGCGCTAACTTATATTTATATAAACATTTTACCGCGACTGACCTTGTGAACTTGTTACTCAAAAAAAAAAAAGGATAAACATGTGTCTATGGTTGTTAATTAATGTGCAAACAATCAACAAATAATGTGCAATAAATACCAATGCAGTGCCCTGTGCGAAACTATAACATATGGATTTCTCAATCCATCAAAAAAATGTGAAATAAATCCCCCCAAAAAAATATACTGCTATTGCAATCCACAGATTGAATGTGCTCCAAGAAAGCAAGAAAAATGTATTGTATACGAAAAAAGTATATAAAAGGTAAAAAGATATATATGTGCTAAGAAAGTCCTTAATAGATAATTTCTTGCAATGATGCCCAGCTATGTTTCCACCTTCACCGCAAATAGTGTTTACACCGTCACCGGATAAAATGGCCACTCACCAGATGGACCCAGAAATCTGCCTTTGGTTCATATGGATAACCACTCCCTCTCTCAGGTGTATCAGCAATCACTCCCAATGCTTTGGCTGTAGTCTTGTTCTATATCCACTCATGTGACATATAAAAGACTATCATGGTGTAGTATATCAAATAATTTATTATGATTAAAACATATAGTTATTTCACTCACATGTAAAAGTGCCTGGGAGCCGGCACTGAGCTAATCCAGCCGTAAATAGGAGTATACAAATGTACGAGTATGTCCTGATCCGCACGTGTGATGCCTCACTTTGTCGCTTGCGTTCCCAGCCTCGGTATACTCAGACTGGACATGACAAGCTGGCAATGGTCCTGCAGCCTCTATGCATTTCGCAACTTAATGCGTCCTCAAGACACAGCCAATTACAGATTGCGGTAAATGGACAGTCACAGAGGTCATTTACCATGCGATCGGCGTGTCCAATGAGAGATGATCTCAAATGTAAACATATGACATAATCTCTCATTGAAAGCTCTCCCTCCTCATACAGAAAAAAAGAGAGAGTTTGGTCATCAGGACTTTAAATGAGGCCAATCAACATGCAGAGTAAGCATAGAAGGTATACAGTATTGCTTGATTGTGTTCCAACTCAAAAGGGGAGTTAGTTGGGGACTTGGAATGAGAGATGTATAACAAAGAGCAGTCTTCGCAAAGAGCATTTTATTATGCCTTGTGATATAATATAGAGCATACTGAATGACAAAAGTTGCATCCACAAAATCGCATAAACATATTACAAATTACATATGCATAATAACACCATGGTACTTGGCATATCGTCGAGTAAGGACAAGTCCTGCACAACAGACTATGGAACGCTTTACCAACCAGCATTCGGTTGGAGGAGAATCACTTGACCTTTAGGAGAAGGATCAAAACCCATCTCTTTTGAGTTCAAAGGAGAAATGGACAAACGAGCGCCCAGAAGCGATTTAGTTCGCATGTGCAGTGCTATATAAGTTTTTCACTCACTCACTCAACATGAACCACTGGAGGGGCTTGATGGTTCAATGAGAATCTGGGAGTAAAACAGTATAAAAAACATAAAATCATCTGTATGAACATCATGCATCTATGTATGCCCGACGCGTTTTGTTGGGATTTACCAACTCTTCAGGGGCGAATGCAATGGTGATCTATAAAGGAACATAACCATATGGTATAATTTTGTACTAAATATACAGAACAAGATAGATAACCCTATAAATACTCACGTCAATTTTAAGGGCTCTGGTCCTGTGCTCACATCTATACAGTTGACGTGAGTATTTATAGGGTTATCTATCTTGTTCTGTATATTTATATTATTCTACTACAAAATTATACCATATGGTTATGTCTCTTTATAGATCATCATTGCATTCGCCCCTGAAGAGTTGGTAGATCCCAACGAAACGCGTCGGGCATACATAGATACATGATGTTCATACAGATGATTTTATGTTTTTATACTGTTTTACTCCCAGATTCTCATTATACCATCAAGCCCCTCCAGCGGTTCATGTTGTGCAGGACTTGTCCTTACTCGACGATATGCCAAGTACTATGGTGTTATTATGCATATGTAATTTTTAATATGTTTATGCGATTTTGTGGTTGCAACTTTTTTCATTCAGTCTGCTCTATATTATATCACAAGGCATAATAAAATGCTCTTTGCGAAGACTGCTCTTTGCTATACATCTCTCATTCCAAGTCCCCAACTAACTCCCCTTTTGTGTTGGAACCCAATCAAGCAATACTGTATACCTTCTATGCTTACTCCGCATGGTGATTGGCCTCATTTAAAGTCCCGCTGACCAAACTCTCTCTTTTTTTCTGTTCAAATTTGGGATGGAGGCCATTTACCTATGGTGCCTTGGACCACATAATTTTTTCTCCCTCCTCATACAGAGACTGCGTGTGAGGAGGGAGAGCCACCTGTGCTGCAGCTTCAGTGATTGGGAGTGATTTAATCTATTCACCAGTGCAAACACCAGTGCCAATCATTCCCAATCAGTGACACAGTGCCTATCAGAGTCAGTGTCACAGTGAGCATCTGAGCCATCAGTCTGTGTCATCAGTGCCTATCTGTGCCATCATTAGTGCCCATCTATGCCATTAGTGCCCATCTGTTCCGCCTCATCAGTGCACATATGTGCCACCTCATCAGTGTAAATCTGTGTCATCAGCGCCCATCTGTGCCGCCTTATCAGTGAACATCTTTACCATCAATGAGTGCCCACCTGTGGCCCCTCATCAGTGCACATCTGTGCCATCAATCAGTGCACATCTGTGCCGCCTCATCGATGCCCATCTGTGCCGCCTCATCAGTGCACATCTGTGCCATCAATCAATGCCCATTTGTGTCGCCTCATCAGTGCACATCTGTGCCATCAATCAGTGCCCATCTGTGCTGCCTCATCAGTGCACATCTGTGCCGCCTCGATCAGTGTACATCTGTGCCATCAATCAGTACACATCTGTGCCGCCTGATCAGTGTACATATGTGCCATCAATCAGTACACATCTGTGCCGCCTCATCAATGCACATCTGTGCCGCCTCATCAATGCACATCTGTGCCATCAATCAGTGTTAAACAGTGCCGCTTCATTAGTGCCCATCAGTGCAGGCTTATTAGCACACATCTGCGCCATCTCATCGGTGCTCATCAATGCAGGCTTATTAGCACACATCTGTGCAGGCTCATCAGTCCCCATCAGTACAGGGTTATCAGCACACATCTGTGCAGGCTCATCAGTGCTCATCAGTGCTGCCTCATCAGTGTCCATCAGTGCAGGCTTAGCACTCATCAGTGCCCATCAGTGCAGTCTTAGCACACATCTTTTAGCACACATCTGTGCAAGCTTATCAGTGCCCATCAGTTCAGGCTTATTAGCACACACCTGTGCAGCCTCATCACCAACAACAATAATGTCCAAAAAATCTATTTTCGCAGAGGAGGCGTACTGTACCAAATTCTTAGTGTGGCCGACGAGAGCAACGGAGAGCTCTTTACTTCAGATTCCTTTTTAAATTCAGATTTCTGAGTCTGATGTTAATTACGAGCCAGTCCTAAGCAGTGGAACACTGACAGAGTCAGAGGAAGAAGAAAATCTGCCTGCAAAACTAAGGCGTTCTGTTGAGGAGGCAGTGCCATCCACCAGCACCGCAGTGCCATCCATCAGCACTGCAGTGCCATCCACCAGCACAGCAGTACCTCTGCAAGAAAGGCTAAGTGGCAGTGGGGTTTCACCTCAGCCCCAAAGAGTTAGGATTCATGACAGCCTTCCCTATGCCCCTCAGAACCCCTTGTGGCTTCCTCCTAACCAGGGGCGTACCTAGAGCATTGTGTACCCGGGGCAGATCCAATATCTGTCACCCCCCCCCCCACGTTAAAATGTAAAAACACCCCACTGTGCCCCCTGCATACCTCTGCATCCTTCAATATCTTTTTGTTACTACTGTGTACCCCTCTCCACAACTGCACCTCTGGACCACTTTACATTGCACAGCACCCCGCACCTCTGGACCACTTTACATTGCACAGCACCCTGCATCATTGGACCCCTTTACATTACACAGCACCCTGCACCTCTGGACCTCTTTACATTACACAGCCCCCTGCATCACTGGACCCCTTTAAAATTACACAGTACCCTGCATCACTGGACCCCTTTAAAATTACACAGCACCCTGCATCACTGGACCCCTTTACATCTCACAGCCCCCTTCACCTCTGGACCCTTTTACATTACACAGCACCCTGCACCTCTGGGCCCCTTTACATTACACAACACCCTGCACCTCTTTACATTACACAGCCCCTGCACCACTGGACCCCTTTACATCACATAGCCCCCTGCACCTCTGGACCCCTTTACAATACACAGCACCCTGCACCTCTGGACCCCTTTACATTACACAGCACCCTGCATCACTGGACCCCTTTACATTACACAGCACCCTGCATCACTGGACCCCTTTACATCTCATAGCACCCTGCATCTCTGGACCATTTTACATTGCACAGCACCCTGCATCACTGCACCCCTTTTACATTACACAGCCGCCTGCACCTCTGCACCCCTTTACATCACATAGCCCCCTGCACCTCTGGACTCTTTTACACTACACAGCCCTCTGCACCCCTTTACATTACACAGCACCCTGCATCACTGCACCCCTTTTACATTACACAGCCACCTGCACCTCTGGACCCCTGCATGTTACACAGACCCCCCTTCAGTGCAGATACCCCCTCAGTGCAGACACCCCCCCCTCAGTGCAACCCCCCCTCAGTGCAAATCCCCCCCTCAGTGCAACCCCCCTCAGTGCAAACCCCCTCGGTGCAACCCCCCAGTGCAAACACCCCCCCTTAGTACAACCCCCCCTCAGTGCAAACCCCCCTTGGTGAAAACCCCCTCAGTGCAAACACCCCCTTAGTACATCCCCCCCACCCCTTCAGTGAAATCCCCCCAGGTGCAAACACCCCCCCTCCCCATTCAGTACCTCAGATCCTCGCAGGCAGTGCCACGGCACATGGACAGAAGGTCCCCTCGGCCCCTCCCCCTCTGTACACACAAACAGAGAGGAGGGGGCTGTGCCTGTGTGCCGACTGCCGACCACCGCTAACAGCCCGTGGCTGTGAGAGGAGGGGATGGATGGTGCTGCGGTGTCATCCCGCAACCCCCCTCCTCTTGTACCGCGGCGCGCGGTGCTCCGATTCCGCGGCGCTCATCGCTGCAGTCGGGGGGGGGGAGCCCCCCACATGTCAGCTAAAAAAAATAAAAATTTTAATCGGGATGGTGTCACCCCTCTAGCGGGTGTCACCCGGGGCGGACTGCACCCCCTGCACCCCCCTAGGAACGCCTCAGCTCCTAACTCAGGAGAAGCTAACTTTCCCCCTTTTGCTGCCCAGCCAGGAGTCCAGGTGGACAAAGAGAATTTTCCCCAATCAATTTCTTTGATTTAATGTTTACAGATATTACATGTTGGGGTGTTAGCTTTCCAAAATGGTGTCAATTTGTGGGCATTTCCATTGTCCTGCTGCTCCAGGGCCTTCAAAATGTAAGGCTGCTTTCACACTGGGGCACGGGCGATGTCGGCGGTAAAGCGCCGCTATTTTTAACAGCGCTTTACCGTAGTTTTTGTGGAGGTATTTGGTTGCTAGCGGGGCACTTTTAGCCCCTGCTAGTGGCCGGAAAAGGGTTAAAACCACCCACAAAGCGCCGCTACAGTAGCGCTTTGTTGGCGGTTTGGCCGCGCTGCCCATTCATTTCAATGGGCAGGAGCAGTGTATACACCTCTCCTTTACCGCTCCAAAGATGCTGCTTGCAGGAGTTTTTTTAATGTCCTGCCAGCGCATCGCCTCCCCCCCTTGGGCTTTCACACTATGACTGCAGGGGGTCGCGAGGGCAAAGGTTCCCACAAAGATAGTAAAAGTGTTAGCCCAGCCAGTTCAGGTGGAGAAAGGAGTTCAGGAAGTGGACAGTGATAAAAAAGAGTGGGGGGAGTGCCCCAAAACCCCCCTGGTACTACCTGTAACTGAGATAAATTACTCGCACAAGTAGCTTAAGCTCAAGATCAAATGCAACAGACATTGCTGTGTGATGGAAGCTCAAGCTACAGCTCAGCTGGACACAACTGATCCCAGAAGGTGTTTTCAGTGTGGGGAGCCTGGGCATTTTTTGAAGCAGTGCCCCCAAAGAAAGGGGGAGCAGAAATTCCTTGCTGAACTTTTGAAAGCATTACAGCAGTTGCTGACAATTCAGAAGCCGGGAAACTTCAGGGGGTCTCAGTGAGGGAGCCAACTGAGAGCCCCAAGAAGAAACAGAGCTCCAAGAGTCAAAAAACAGAATAAGAAGAAATGTCAGAAGAAGAGTTTATTATCTCCCAAGTCAAGTAACCAGTCCCCTGGGTCTAGGACTCGGGCACAGGGAGTCAATGTCCTATCACCACCCAGGGCCATAGTTAGGTCTTCTCAAAGTGGAAGTAGGAAGGACCTCAGAAAACCTGAAGCGGGAAAACTGACAGAAAAGTTACTTTCCTATTATTGTCATTAAAGAGGGAAAATGTATGAACCCAGGATGTCAGAGGTGGCAGAGGACCTACAGGGTCAGGACAACCAGGGGGGTACTGATTTAACCTGCGACCTTTACGAGGGCAGCGCTACATTTTTATTTATTTTGCCTTGATGTATTGAGATAAAGTAGATGACAGTTCACGTTGTCTGATAATATATTGTGCTGTTAGTGCAAAGCTGTGCCTGTAACAGCTTCTTCTTCTATACACCTAATGGTCCCTTTCAGAAATATGTCACAGGATATCAAGCTATAATAACTAGGCAGTGGAAAGGCCTCTTTTATGAAATGGAGAAATTGCTGGCGGTATGGATTGACAACCAAATAGAAAAAAGAATGCCATTGAGTTTTTTATTGATTCAAACCAAAGCACACAGTATTTTTGAGAATTTGAAAGTGCACAAAGGAGAAGAATCGACTGAAAAATTGACAGCAAGCAATGGATGGTTTCAAAGGTTTTGTGGGAGATTCAACCTCCATAATCGGAATATCTTTTAAAGACAGGGCCACGTTGTTATTGGGAGGAAATGTTGTTGGGTTCAAGTTAAAGCCTCTCCTCATCCATTGTTCACAGAACCCACGTGTATTGAAGCAGGTTAGTAAGCACACACTGCCTGTTTATTATCATGCAAATAACAAAGCATGGATGACATAAGTTTTATTTGATGATTGGTTCATTAATTACCCTCGGTCCAGCATTATTGTCAGCAAAAGGGTGTTCCCTTTAAAACTATACTCCTGCTTTATAATGCCCCAGGACACCCCCAGCATCTTGATGACCTACATCCAGACGTAAAGGTAGTGTATCTGTCTAAAAACACAACTGCTATCCTACAACCCATGGATCAGGGTGCAATAGCAACATTCAAGGCCTACTATTTGCACAACACCTTTTCCAAAGCTGTAGTTGCAACTGAAAATGATTAAGTTACCCTTCATGATTTTTGGAAAGATTAAAATGTTTTACAGTGCATAAAAAACATTGAATCAGATTGGGAGGGAGTAACAGAAAAGTGTATGCAGAGTATGTGGCAAAAAATGCTTAAAGTGGTTGTAAACCCACTATTTGGACTTTTACCTACAGGTAAGCCTATAATAAGGCTTACCTGTAGGTAAGGAGAATATCTCCTAAACCTGCACGGTTTAGGAGATATTACCCCCGCAATGCGGGCGGCGCATGCGCAGGGGGGACTCCACGGCTGAAGGACCGGCATCGCCGGACCCTGCCGATTTTAAATCTCCCGCGCGCACGTCATCGCCGCTCCAGCCAATCACAGCGCTGGAGCGGCGATACCCGGAAGACACGCCGGAGCAAGATGACATCCTGCTCGGCGTGGACCAGGTAAGTGGTACACACCTCGTTCCGAGGTAAGTATTTCATAATAGGCTAGTATGCGGTGCATACTAGCCTATTATGCCTTTTGCATTGCAGGTTTGGGGGGAAAAAAAAAAAGTTTATGCGGTTTACAACCGCTTTAAAGCGTTTTGTGAACAATAGCGAAGAGTTTGATGAAACAGATGTTGAAGTTATAAATCAAAAAAGTGTGCAACTTGCTAACATGCTTGACTTAGATGTTGAAGTGACGGATATTAAAGAATTAGTGTAATTTGTTGAGGGAGAGCTAAGTAATTAAAATTTAAAAAAGTTGAAAGCACGGCAGCACTTCAAACAGGAAGTACAAAAGAAGTTCACAGTCAGGGGGTTAGCTGACTGTGATACACAAAACAAGAACAAACTCCTGCGCACGGGTGAAATGTCCAAAGTTATTCGATATTCCACATGGAACGCACCAACAGTGTCAAAGACCGGTAGCACAGGCCTTGCTGCCTTTCGTGGACGGGGAATGTCCTAGTAGAAAACGACAAAAGCAAAGGAAGAAAGGCGCACCAGCCTAGTGTGTTACCGTTGACGGGTTTAATCAAATAGAATGATAGTAGAAACTACTTACAAGAGAACTGACATGGAAGGCTTAACAGCAACATTATAATGGATACCCCTCGAACCACACTCCAAAATAGGGGGGGATGTAGAGGTGTGTCACTGCCAGCTGACGCATTTCAAGGCGTCAAGGGCCTCTTCATCAGAGCTCAGCAGTGCAGACCCTTCCACATACACACCTTTATACACAAGTGAATACAAGCAGGCAGCCCACACCCACCGCTGGCCACGGGGCACCTCCCAGGGGCCGTCCGGACTCCTCCCAACGGGGATGGACAATGCTGAGTCACACACCAATTAGAAAGAAAGAGGTGGGGGTGGTGAAGGAGGAGGGGAAGGGGGCGGGGGAAGAGGGGGAGGGGACAGACAGATTGATAAATAAAAATAGCTATTTCATATTGATAATATTAATATTAACTGAGGGTAAAAAAAATATATATATATATGTATATATATATATATATATATATATATATATAGTGGCTGAACTGGTAGATATAAAACTAGATAGACAGTACTACCATGAGGGCTGATGGATTATAACTACCAACTACTACTAGCTGAACTGGCAGAAAAAAATAATTCACTTGTGTATAAAGGTGTGTATGTGGAAGGGTCTGCACTGCTGAGTTCTGATGAAGAGGCCCTTAACGCCTCGAAACGCGTCAGCTGGCAGTGACACACCTCTACACCCCCCCCTATTTTGGAGTGTGGTTCGAGGGGTATCCATTATAACGTTGCTGTTAAGCCTTCCATGTCAGTTCTCTTGTAAGTAGTTTCTACTATCAATTCATTTGATTAAACCCGTCAACGGTAACACACTAGGCTGGTGCGGTTAGCTGACTGTAAACTGACTGCAGCTTTATTACAATTAGAGACCATGGACCCAAATGTTGAAAGGTTCTCTAAAGTGGAACGGCAGATGAAGGAACTTTTGCAATGATATTGTGAAAAAAAAAGGAAGAAGTAGAGCACCTTAACAGAATTTCTTCTTGCAAGCTACCTCCAACCAGTTCTATCATTTCCTTATTGTCTTCTCCCTCATCTACAACTCCTAATGACCCTGCTGGTAACTCCAATGATGACACTGTCGACCCTCCTGGCAACTCCAATGATGACACTGTCGACCCTGCTGGTAACGCCAATGATGACACTGATGACTCTGCTGGTAACTCCAATGATGACACTGATGACCCTGCTTGTAACACCAATGTTGACACTGATGACTCTGCTGGTAATTTCAGTGATGACACCGATGACCCTGAAGCATTATCACCCTTTGAAGGATTTAATAACTAAAATGTTGCTCTAAATGTCTACTGTATACGTTTACTTTTTGGGCACTGTACACCATTGTATCCTGTACAATACAGTATTTTTCTTGTTTATACTTTTGTGTTCTGTATTTATGCAAATTAAAACAACATGATTGAGTTGGAGTTTTGTGTTTAGATCTTTTTTTTTCAGAATACAGTACAGTAGTTAAGAATGCTTAAAATATTGAATAACCAATGACCAATTTGTTTAATGACCCGGTCGCTGGAATGGGAACCTAGGGCCAAATCCACAAAGCAGATGCGCCGACTTAACTCAAGATTTCTAATTTTACACGGCGCGTATCTTTGCGCCTGATCCTCAAAACGAGATACGCATGAAATTCCGGTATTTCCGTCCTACCTAAAATAATTACACCGGCGCTTCTTAGTGCGCAAATTATGCTAGACACGCCGCTGTATTTGATAGGCAAAGATGCAAATGAGGGAGATAGGGCGATCCACAAAATTAAGTGTGTGCGGCGTAGATTACGACCTGTGCGCTTCTGTTAGTTTCCCGGAGCAATTTTACACTTTATAAAAGCAGCCCTAATTTTACACATGCCGTGTAAAGGTCAGCTAAAGCAATACCATGAAGGAAGAGCTGACCACACACACTTGCTGGACTACAATCTGTATGCCACCATGCCAGGGGCATCCATGACCTTATCTATAATAGTGACTTTAGTAACCCAGGGTACCCCCTCTTCTGAGGGAACAGCAGTCAGGAGACGCCTCGCAGAATGCATATTTGCAGAGTAAACGCACATTAATGATGTCACAATGAGAATGCATGAATGCACGCCACTGTGGTCCCTAGCACAGACACATCACATGCACATCGAATTGGATTAGATTCAAGTCCCCCCCCCTTTGGTACTTGGGAGCAGCAACGCCACGCCACGGCTCCAATTATGTCACTGTGCATTCATACACCATTCAGGAACCTGGGATCACTTCTCCCTGGTCCTGGGGATCCCTTCTCCACCAAAACTGAGGGTGACACCCTTATTTTATCAGGAATGCCACCCCCCACATTCACACATCATTCACACACATAAATCAAATCATAAGTACAGAATACCAAATGAAATAATAAAAATAAAAAAAAAACATAAAAATAAAAAAACAAAAGCATCCCTGCTAATTACTTATCGGTGGCGATTGCTACGCCTTGGCTGGCCACGGGCATGGCCACGCCCTCGCAGAGGATGTTCATTGGGGGGGTGTGAGCTGGGGAAGGAGGAGCCTCCTGGGGGGAGGGGAAGGAGGAGCCTCCTGGGGGGGGGTGAGGGGAAGGAGGAGCCTCCTGGGGGGGTGAGCAGGGGAAGGAGGAGCCTCCTGGGGGGGTGAGCAGGGGAAGGAGGAGCCTCCCCTGCTGGCCTGCCCTCCAAGGCCACTGCAATTCTACTGAGACAGGCAGTGAGGGCAGCCGCATTGGCCTGGCCAGACCTAGTATTGTCCTGCACAGCCTGGGTCAGGGCACTCACCTCCCGGGCCACGCCTGTTGTGTCGGTCTGTAGGTCGTTCATGCATGTAATGACCGCCACTGAGTTGGTGGCCACATCACCGACTGCCTCCATCATTACACCCAGGCTGTGCTCCATCTGGGTCATTTTTTGGAGCATTTTATCCAGAGTGCGGGTCTGCCGGGCATTGTCCCTCAGCAGACTGACCGGCAGACGCTCGGCCACCTCCATGGTGTCCTGGGTCGCCATCCTGCCTGCCCCTGAGGCTTGTGGCCTGGGAGGAGGGGATAGAGTGACCCTTGTGGGTGGAGGCCTGTTGGGGGAGAAGTGGGAGGGGCTACCCCTGATGGTGGCCTGACTGGTGCCAGCCTCTTGGGTAGCCTCAGGGAAAGACTCAAAGGTCATCATATCAGAGGCCAACAGGACTTCCCGGCCAATCTGAATATTTTCTTCCTCCTCCCCCTCATCCTCCTCCCCCTCAACCTCCTCATGAGGGGAGGTTTGGCCACTCCCCTCCCCTGGGGAATCCTGCCCTTCATGGGCCTGCAACCTCCTGGCCTGATGGGCCTGCAACCTCCTGGCCATCTGTGGAGGACACAAAACAATCACAGGTTTGAGGATCCACACACTTGGCACATCTTCCCTTCCCCCACCCACACATGCTAATCACCAGAGATAAAAAACAAAAACTTACCTGTCCTCACAGGAACATCTGACTGATAGCCAGGCAGGCCCACCACCTGCTGTGTGTGGAAACACTGGGCCACTGCCCATTCCTCCTCCATCAGTCTGACTGGGCAGGGTCCCCCTCCTCCAGTGCCCCTGGTATGGGCGTCAATCTTTGCCATCTTATTGCGGACGACGTTACTAAGGTCGTTAATTTTTTTCTGTATGCCAGCGGGGGTCCTGGTCTCCCCCCCCCGCCGCATTGACCTGATCCGTTATCCATTTAAGGAGCTCCTTTCTCCTGGCCGGGGGGGTGTTCCGGCTCTCAGGGCCATGCAGATATCGCCCATAGCGCACGATGCCCCGAGCAAGAACTCGCTTCTCTCCCAGGGTGAAATTAAGCTTCCTGCACTTGGGGGCCATCACAGACACCACCCAGCACCAAGAAACTCACCCAAAAAACAATCACCAATACACACCCAACAAACAGACAAAAATACACACCCAAAAAACAGACAAAAATATACACCCAAAAAACAGACAAAAATATACACCCAACAAACAGACAAAAATATACACCCAAAAAACAGACAAAAATATACACCCAAAAAACAGACAAAAATATACACCCAACAAACAGACAAAAATATACACCCAACAAACAGACAAAAATATACACCCAAAACACAGACAAAAATCTAAACACACAAGCAGACAGCTACTATAAATTCTAAATAAAACACGAACAAAAAACAAACAAAATACAAGCACAAAAAAAAATCAGCAAAAACAATAACAAACTAATTAACAAAATTAACAAAATACACTTATCAAAAACAAACACCAACTAGACTCTCCAACTCCTCAAACACTTTTCTCACAAACACAACTTAACAACACACCAACAAACGTTAAGAGCAGAAGCAAATTGCTCATGGAAGGGAAACACTGGGATATACTTTTGCAAGGGAAGTGTGTTTGACTGGGGCTTTTTATACACAGGGCGATCCTCTGATTGCGCCGAGCAAAGTTCTGCACATGCGCAGTGAGCAGCAGATTCGTGCGCGCATGCGCAGTATGGCCGGCCCTTTATTTGCATGGGGTCACGGCTCATTACAATGAAGCACGCCCACTTCCTTCCCACTTGCAATAACCCCGCCTTACGCCTCGGAATTTAAGTTACGCTGGCGCAATTTTGTGCGCAAATGCGCTGTGGATACGGCACTTACGACACCAACTTAGGACGCGTAACTTAAATGACATAAGTTTTGAGTAACTTAATTTGCGCCGCTGGCTGTGGATTTGGCCCCTAGTCATTAAATGAGGAGTACTTTCAGTTTCATGTGATATTAACATATTGTTGGGGAACACAGGCACAGAACACTCAGTACTGGTATAAGGAAGCAGCTGAAATAGATTGTGCAGTGCAAACTGTACATGCACAATAGGAGCTGTGTGCAGCTGGGCATTTATTATTATTTTATATAGAGCCAACAGTTTATACAGTGCTTTACATCTTGAGGGTAGACAGTACAAATACAATACACTTTAATACAGTAGGAATTAGAGAGCTCTGCTCCCTAAAGCTTACAATCTAAGTGGGAAGGTCAAGGGATACAAGAAGTAATAACTTTGGGGGATGTGCTGATGGAGAAAATAAATGTACAGTTGTTAGGTGGCTGCCAGATAGGCTTCTCTGAAGAGATGAGTTTTCAGGGATCATCAGAAAGTGGACAAAGTAGGAGAAAGTCAGACAGATTAGGGTAGAGCATTCCAGAGGATGGGAGAGGCACTAGAGAAGTCCTGAAGGCAAGCATGGGATGAGGTGACAAGGAAGTTAGAGAGCAGGAGGTCTTGGGAGGAGTGAAGAGAATGATTAGAATTTTGAAACTAGGTTAGTGAGGTAGCTGGGGCCAGCTTGGGGATGGCTTTGTAAGTTACTGTTAGTATCTTGAATTTAATTTGTTGGTGGAGTGGCAGCCAATAGAGGGATTGGCAGAGGGGTATAGCAGACGCTGAGCGGTTTGTAAGGTGAATGAGCCTGGCAGCAGAAGTGGAGATAGCCTATTTAGAAGTAAGCCAAAGAGGAGGGAGTTGCAGTAGTCAAGGCGAGAGTTCACCAGGGAGTGGATTAGAAACTTTGTGGTGTCAGTGGTTATGAAGGGGCGTATCCTGGAGATGTTGCTGAGGTTGAGACGGAAAATTTTGGATAGCAATAGGATGTGAGGCCGAAAGGTTAGTTCGGAGTCCAGGATTACACCTAGGACCTTAGCATGGGGGGATAAGCTGATAGTTAAGCCATTGATATAGACAGAGAAATCAGGGAAAGTGGCATGTGGGGGGAGGAAAGATCATGAGCTCTGTTTTGGAAAGGTTGAGTTTAAGGAAGTAATGTGACATCCAGGCTGATATGTCTGTTAGTAAGTTGGTGATATGTGAGAAAACATATGGAGAGAGCTAGGGGGTAGAGAGATATATTTGGGTATCATCAGCGTAGAGATGATATTGAAAGCCATGGGAGGCAATCAACTGACCCAGGGAGGTGGTGTAGATTGAGAAAGGTAGGAGGTCCAAGAACAGAATCTTGTGAAACCCTGACAGAGAAAGGAAGAAGAGAGGAGGAAGTAGAGTTGTAAGTGACACGGAAGGAGTGGTGGGATAGGTAGGATGAGAACCAGAGAAGAGTACAGTCCTGGAGACCAAAGAAGTGGAGTTTTTTGAGAAGGAGGGGGTGAGAAGGAGGGGTGGTCTATTGTGTCAAAGGCAGCAGAGAGGTCCAGGAGAAGTAGTACAGAACAGTGTCTGGTGGTTTTAGCCATAAGTAACTAATTTTGTGCGTTTAAGGAGAGCAGTTTCTGTGGAGTGTTGAGGGAAAAATCCGGACTGAAGGGGATCAAGAAGTTTGTTAATGGTCAGATGATTGCTCAGTCGTTTGTAGACCATTCTTTCAAGAAGGAGGAGAAGGCGAGTACGGAGATGGGGCGTAGGTTGTTAAGATTTGTGTTGCTATTGTGTAGTTTGGGGGGTCCCCACCTAAGGGGTTAGATAAGTAAGGGCATACCGATAACAAGGAAACAGATGGGAGGAGGTGCTTGAAGTACATACATTTTGAACCAGGGGAGCAGACAAAGTAGGTCAAATCGATAACGAGTGTATTTAAGATTAGAGTGAAAAATGAATTGGCTATAACTATGTTTTTGGGTTTGTATTTGTTTGTTTTCTGAAGAGACATTATGTCTAGAATAATGTAATGTATGGTTGTATTTAATTATATGATAATCTCTTGTTACCTTGTTATAAAAGAAAAAGGAAAATAAAAGAGTAAATGTGAAAAAAAAAAAAAGATTGGTGGGGTTCAGCGAGGGCATTTTAAGTATGGGGGTGACTAGCACATGTTTTAGAGAGTTCGAGAAGATGCCACAAGATAAGGAGAGGTTGAAAATATAAGTTAGAGAGTGTAGAATCGAGTCAGAGGGTGTAGCATTTGCGAGGGAGCAGAACCTAAAGGGCAAGTGGTTAGATAGGTGTTAGATAAAAGTTTAGCAACCTTGATAATACTAGCAGGATTTAATGAGGGAAGTAATGATTATATCTGTGGACATGGGGTGTTGAGTTGGAGGACGTTTCTGTGCAATGGAGATCTCCTCATGAATTGTATCAATCTTATTATGATTGCCAAGCTCATGGGCAGTGAGTGAATTAGAGGGTAGAGGCAGTGGATGACAGACTAGAGTGTTAAAGGGGTTGTAAAGGTACAATTTGTTTTCCTAAATAGCTTCCTTTACCTTAGTGCAGTCCTCCTTCACTTACCTCATCCTTCCATTTTGCTTTTAAATGTCCTTATTTCTTCTAAGAAATCCTCACTTCCTGTTCTTCTGTCTGTAACGCCACACAGTAATGTGAGGCTTTATCCCTGGTGTGGAGTGTCGTGCTCGCCCCTCCCTTGGACTACAGGAGAGTCAGGACTCCCACCAACACACAGCTCCTTTCTCTATCTGCAACGTAGAGAGCGTCCTGACTCTCCTGTAGTCCAAGGGAGGGGCGAGCACGACACTCCACACCAGGGAGAAAGCCTCACATTACTGTGTGGAGTTACAGACATAAGGACATTTAAAAGGAAAAATCGAAGGATGAGGTAAGTGAAGGAGGACTGCACTAAGGTAAAGAAAGCTATTTAGGAAAAAAATGGTACCTTTACAACCCCTTTAAAGGTAGAGAAGAGTTAAGGGACACTACAGTATTCTGTACTCCTACTCCTGGACATCTCTGCTGCCTTCGATACTATTGACCATCCCCTCCTCCTCAAAAAACTCCACGCCTTTGGTCTCTGTGACTGTACTCTTCGCTGGTGGTCAACCTGCACAGAGCAGGTAAGTATGACATGTTTCTTTTTTTTTTTTAAATCAGCCTTTAATATCACTTTATTGTTAGCTTGTAAGTTGAAGACACCCTATAAGGATGTTATTCCACTGCATAGCTTGGTGTAATCTGCCAACACAGAAATGATACCTCCCAAACTTATTTAATTAATTTATAAATATGTTAAAATAGTAAGGGTCCCAACACTGAATCTTGGTGTACACCAGTTTTCTACCCACGTTCAAATTACTTTTTTGTGCCTTTAACTTACTTATTAGCCATATGTGAAGAGCTGTGCCAAACACTTTGCAAAGTCCAGGCTTTTGTTTGCATGTAAAAATCTGTATTTTTTAAAGAAAATTAGTTAGAACCCCCAAATATGATATTTTTTTTTTAAAGCAGAGGCCCTAGAGAATAAATTGGTGGATGTTGCAATTTTTTATGTCGCATATGCCTGTGCAACGATGACAAACTATGTACATTTTACTATCCATAGGTGATGCTTTAAAAGCCTTTACAGGTTGCCACTTTAGATTTACAGTGGAGGTCTAGTGATAGAATTACAGCCCATGATATGATGTTTGTGATACCTCAAATGTGTGGGAAAATCGCTGTTTGCATGTGTGTGGGACTGACGCATGTGTTTGCCTTTGTGCGCGGGCACACTTTATAAAATGTTTTATTAGATTATTAATTAATTTATCTAATTTAACACTATAGCTTTAAAAAAAAAGTATCACTTTTATTGCTGCCACAAAGAATGTAAACATCCTTTGTGACAGAAATAGGCACGTGACAGGTACTCTTTATAGATAGATATTGGGTCTATAAGACCCCAAATCCCTTCTCTGCCCTTGAAAGCATTCAAAACACCAAGATCAGTGTTTTTAAATACTTACATTTTTTTTAACTTGCGCCGTTGACATCTGATTAAATCTGAAGTGATATCATGTCATTGCTTCTGGGTTACCATCATGAACAGCCGATCCCGGCTTTGCTTGGCTGTCCGGTCAGCCAGCTGACATGCCAGCTGGTCCCTGGGTTCTCCCCTGGGATGGGAGAGCCAGCGAGAGCAGCAGAAAGAGGCAAGTTGGAGGATGTTCCCCTCGCTGCTTGTAATAGCAATCAAGCGTCTAGTTAGCCGCTACGATTTCTACTATAAGAGAGCCAACCACCATCTCTAAAAAAACGATGCTAGGATGAGGCCTGCAGCTCCAGGCCTCATCCCGTTATATAAGGTGAAAAAAATCTGCACTAGGACCCCTTACTAAATCAATAATAGTGACAAAAAAATTGTGAAACAAATTCCAAAGTGAGCCTCAAACACACTGGGCCAGATTCACGTAGGAGAGCGTATCTTTATGCGGGCGTAGCGTATCCTATTTACGCTACGTCTCTGATACTTAGACAAGCAAGTATAATATTCACAAAGCACTTGCTCCGTAAGTTGCAGCGGCGTAGCGTAAATGGGTCGGCGTAAGCCCGTGTAATTCAAATTTGGAAGAGGTGGGCGTGTTGCATTCAAATGAGCCGTGACCCCATGTAAATGAAGCGCCGATCGTACGGCCCATGTGTGTGCATGCTCAGTATCACGTCAAATTTACTCCCTAAGATACGCCGGCTTAATGCCTGTGACTTGAACGTAACCTACGCACATCCCCATTCACGTACGACTTAAGTAAAGAACGTAAAAAGATACGCTTGTTCCGACGTCCATACTTTGCATTGGCTACGCCTCATTTAGCAGGGGTAACTTTACGCCGGATGTAAGCCTAACGTAAACGGCGTAGCGGGCGCAAGTACGTTCGTGAATCGGCGTATCTAGCTAATTTACATATATTCGACACGTAAATCTACGGAAGCCCCCCTTGCAGCCAGCGTAAATATGCACCCAAGATACGACGGCGTATCTTGGCCAAATTCATGCGTAACTGATTCTAAGAATCAGGCGCATAGATACGACGGCTCGCATTCGGACTTATGACGGCGTACGTGGAGATACGCCGTCGTAAGTCCTTTGAGAATCTGGCCCACTGTGTATAATAAATGTAGGTGGTGCTGCAACTATAAAAAACTTAAATATTCAGTTCATGCAAATGTAAAACAAAAAATGATTGTGCTACCACACAAAGAAAAACGAGTGATGTAATAAAACAAATGTGATAAAACAAATGCTGATGCAAACCAAAGAAACATCAAGCATTGATAGTAACGGAAAAATGTGTTTACCAATGAATATAAGACTAATATAGTACTAGCACATTTGGACAAACATTGATTCAATAGTCCATAAATGTTGAAAATATTTAGTGGAGAGAAATACAAATGGAATCAAACGGCTTGATTGCAGATTTAGCATGTATGTTCTGTTCATCAGAATAAAAAGGCGATCCACGCCGCTTACCAGATAGGGAGGATCTTAAGTCATAGAGCTCAAACAGGCATATTGGAAGATACTCGAACGACCACAAATGAACCATCCAAAAGTTTACTAAGTTTAAAAAGCACAGCCGCGGCTAGTAACCTGTACTGGTTACTAGCCGTGGCTGTGCTTTTCAAACTTTGTATTTGTGGATGACAGTATTGTATGTTTTTTAAATAAAACTCCTCAAGTGAATTGCTGCACCAGGAAGTCTTTCTTTCTCTGCCCCCTTTATACAGCACGAGCAAGGTGTTTTTCTACCAAAGGAATCCTTGGATGGTTCATTTGTGGTCATTCGAGTATCTTCTGATATGTCTGTTTGATCTCTATGACTTGAAATCCTCCCGATCTCGTAAGCGGCGTTGATCGCCTTTTTATTCTGATGAACAGAACATACATGCTAAATCTGCAGTCAAGCAGATTGGTTCAATTTGTATTTCTCTCCACTGAATATTTTTAACATTTATGGGCTATTGAATCAATGTATGTCCAAATGTGCTAGTACTTTATATTAGTCTTATATTGATTGGTGAACTAATTTTTTCTTTACTATCAATGCTTGATGTTTCTTTGGTTCGCATCAGCATTTGTTTTATCACATTTGTTTTATCACATCACTCATTTGTGGATTTATTCGATTTTTTTTTGTCTGGTAGCACAATACATTTTTTGTTTTACACTCATCCCGTTATAACCAACAAAAGTCCAGAGAGGTACGGGTACATCGCTGGTTGTTAAGTGGATATACAGTACTATATCCACAGCCACTCCTTTGTCTAAGTTTTGCTTACTTCCTCATAAAAAAAAATCGGATTTGTTTGACAACTTCGTTTTTTTGTGAATCTATGCTGTCTATTGCTTAAATTATTGTTTTCAAGCAAAAACACTTCCATGTGTTTTCTTTTCTCAAACTTTCCAGTTTCTACCTGATTATAGAAGTTAAACTAACCAATCTGTAGTTACTTGGTAAAGACTTACAGAACAGAACTCAAGTCTTTTAGGAGATGTGGATGCATGTTATCTTGCCCAGGATCTTTATTCACTATTATTTTATTCTAAATGTTTCTGGGCCATATCAGTTTATTCCAATTGTGGACTTGAGTTCCCTTATTTTCCGTTGTATACACAGAGCTGAAATAATTAATATTTCATAAATTTGCCTTTTATTTGTCCCCAGTCACAAACTCTGAGTTATCTTGTAAAGGGCCTACATGCTCAGACCTTTTTACTATTATTACATTTGTAGAATTTTGGGGGATTTGCTTTACTACCTGTTTTATGTTATGAATTTTTGCAGCCTTGATTTACTTGTTATATATTTTGCTATATCCAACTTTAAAATGAGGAGAATGTTCTTTTAATTTTATATTGCACATGAGAATATATGTTGCAGTGTGTTTGGGTACAGCCCATTTGAAACATTCTCATTTCTTCTCTGTGTTTTTTTTAGGATAATATTCCCTCCCATTCTAAGTCTAATGCCCCGTACAAACGATCACTTTTTGTCTTGAAATTTTTTTTAATTTTTCATCATGAAAAAAACGAAATTTTTCCAACTTCATCATTAACCACTTAAGACCCGGACCAAAATGCAGCTAAAGGACCTTGCCCCTTTTTGCGATTCGGCACTGCGTCGCTTTAACTGACAATTGCGCAGTCGTGCGACGTGGCTCCCAAACAAAATTGGCATCCTTTTTTCCCACAAATAGAGCTTTCTTTTGGTGGTATTTGATCACCTCTGCGGTTTTTATTTTTTGCGCTATAAACAAAAATAGAGCGATAATTTTGAAAAAATTCACTATTTTTTACTTTTTGCTATAATAAATATCCCCCAAAAATATAAAAAAATCGCAATAAGCGTTTATCGGTTGGTTTCCGCAAAATGTATAGCTTTTACAAAATAGGGGATAGTTTTATTGCATTTTTTTTTTTTACTACTAATGGCGGCAATCAGCAATTTTTTTCATGACTGCGACATTATGGCGGACACTTCAGCCAATTTTGACACATTTTTGGGACCATAGTCATTTTCACAGCAAAATATGCATTTAAAATGCATTGTTTATTGTGAAAATGACAGTTGCAGTTTGGGAGTTAACCACAAGGGGGCGCTGATGGGGTTATGTGTTCCCTGAAGTGTGTTTACAACTGTAGGGGGGTGTGGCTGTAGGTGTGATGTCATCGATTGTGTCCCCCTATAAAAAGGATGACGCGATCGATGCAGCCGCCACAGTGAAGAACGGGGAAGCCGTGTTTACACACGGCTCTCCCTGTTCTTCAGCTCCGGGACCGATCGCGGGTCTCCAGCAGCGATCGGGTTCGCTGGTCCCGCGGTCCCGGTCACGGAGCTTCGGACCGGGTCGGGGGCGCCTGTGACCCACGGCTGGGTACTAGTACAGGACGTACCTGTACGTACATGTGCCCAGCCATGCCATTCTGACGATGTATATGTGCAGGAGGCGGTCCCTAAGTGTTTAAAAACGATGTTGCCC
Organism: Rana temporaria; assembly: GCF_905171775.1. NCBI lineage: Eukaryota > Metazoa > Chordata > Amphibia > Anura > Ranidae > Rana > Rana temporaria. The sequence continues at coordinate 243,000,077 of NC_053491.1, forward strand.
ACACACCATCGTTTTTGAAAAATGATGAACAAAGTGATGGCACTCTAAAGGGGAAGTTCTATTCGCCTTGAGGCTGCTTTTAGCTGGTTACTTGTTAGTAAAAGACGATTTGTGCTTTTTTGTCTGTTACAGCGTGATGAATGTGCTTACTCCATTATGAATAGTAGTTTTACCTCCCGTCTCATAACTTGCTTCTGTGCGGGTTTAAAACGTTGTTTTAGCCCACACACGATAATTTTTTACAACACAAAAAATTACATTTTCAAAAATGACATAAAAAATTGAAGCACGTTCGAATTTTTTTTTTTGTAGTTTTTCAGAAGACGGAAAACGATGTTTAGCCCACACACAATCATTGTAAATGACGTTTTGAAAAATGTAATTTTATTTCATCACAAAAAGTGATTGTGTGTACGGGGCATAATACACATGATCGTAATTTCCGACAAGAAAAGTTTGATGTGAGCTTTCGGTCGGAAATTCCGACCGTGTGTAGGCCCCATCTGACTTTTTCTGTTGGAATTTCCGACAGCAAAAATTTGAGAGCCGGTTCTCAAATTTTCCGACCGGAAGCATTGAACTTAATTTTTTCTCGGCTCGTGGTGGCTCGTGGTGGCTCGTGGTGGTGTTGTACGTCACTGTGTTCTTGACGGTCGGAATTTAGTGTGATCATGTGTATGCAACACAAATTTGAGCCAACAATCCATCAGAAAAAAATCCACTGGTTTTCTTGTCGGAATTTTCGATCGTGTGTATGCGGCATAAGACAGCCTGTAAACAACTACAGCCAGGTGCACGTACGTTTGTGAATCGGCATAAGTAGGTAATTTGCATAGTCTATGCTGAAAACTACGGGAGCGCCACCTAGCGGCCAGCGTGAGAATGCACCCTAAGATACGACGGCGTAAGAGACTTATGCCAGTCGTATCTTAGGCTAATGTCAGCGTATCTAGCTTTCTGAATACAGAAAGTAGATACGCCGGCGCAGCTTAGCAATTACGCGGCGTATCTATGGATACACCGACGTAATTGTTCTCTGAATCTACCCCACAGTATGTAAACTGAAAATTTGTGATGGCCTAGTCTCTGCTAGTAGAGACTCAAAAATATTCCAATTGCACACCTTCCTGGAGAGTGGCCAATGAGAAAAGAGGGTGCTGAAGCGATCACCAGCTGGGAACTGGAAAAGCAATCATGTAAATATATTCGCCAGCACACCAAGGATCGTTTTAAAACGATCACAGAAAACAGCAAAGTTTCGAAGTCGCACAGGACCTCTTCGTCAGGCTAGTAGAGAGACAGGATGTATGTTCCCTTTAACAGTCATTCAGCAGTGTGTAAGCAGATCTCTCCTGCTATTCAGGTCTATTGAGGACGTAGCCTATTTAGGCTATTTACAAAAAAGCTTAAAGGGTCACTAAAGGAAAAAAATTTTTTGCTGAAATGACTGTTTACAGGGTATAGAGACATAAAAGTTAACTGATTCCTTTTAAAAATGATTAAAAATAGATTCAATTCAATCATATAATGTGCTTCTAGTTTCACTTTCAGTTTTAAACTGGTTTGATTTCATGTTTCTGTGAAGTAGAGAGAGACACAGAACAAAAACAAACAAATCCAGGGCAGTGTTTTGTTTTTAAAATTAATCTGATTGGTTCTGAGGAGTTTTAGACACACAGCTTGGACCACAGTGAAAAGCTGCCATGAGATTTTTCATAAGGAGCCAGACAAGCAGGAAGTGTGGAGATCAGAGCAGAATTACAGCTACTTCAAAGCAAAAACGAACAATGAGGACATGAAACCAGTACTGCAGTAAGGTAAAGGAAGCTATTTAGCTAAAAAAAAAAAATTCCTTTAGTGATCCTTTAACATCAGTTAAATAAATTCAACTAAAAAGAGAACTTATGAAGTTAGATAGAATTTACTATCTACTGGCTGCAAGTGGCAAATGTGAATTAATAATTTGCTATATTTCACGCATACCCGATTAAAAATAATTATAACATAAATGCATTAAATAAAATATACCAAGCACTCTTCATTTCCTTTTAAAAACTAACAGCACAAATTTCAAACATGTGTTTCAAGAACCGTAAAATACTCCAATTCTCTTTTAAAAAAGCATCTTGAACTGCTATAGTTCTTAACCGCACCGTACTTTGTTTTTATTTTACAATTCTTTAGAAACATCTATCCTCTTAAAGAGCCTAATCGTGGTCTCAGACATATGGGGCCAGATTCAGAAAGGACTTACGACGGCGCAGCGCCATGTACGCCGTCGTAAATCCTTATCTGGCCCGTCGTATCTATGCGACTGATTCTTAGAATCAGTTACGCATAGATATCCTTTAGATCCGACAGGCGTAAGTCTCTTACGCCGTCGGATCTAAACTGCAATTTTTTTTCCCCGCTAGGTGGCGCTTCCGTCGATTTCCGCATTGAGTATGCAATTTAGCTAGATACGCGAATTCACGAACGTACGCGCGGCCGACGCAGTAAAGTTACGACGTTTACGTTAGGCTTTTCCCGGCGTATAGTTGCCCCTGCTATATGAGGCGCAGCCAATGTTAAGTATGGCCGTCGTTCCCGCGTTGAAATTTTAAAAAGTTATGTCGTTTGCGTAAGTCGTCCGTGAATGGGGCTGGACGTCATTTACGTTCGCGTCGAAACCAATGACGTCCTTGCGACGTAATTTGAAGCAATGCACACTGGGAAATTTTAGGGACGGCGCATGCGCAGTTCGTTCGGTGCGGGGACGCGCTTCATTTAAATGATACACGCCCCCTACCCGCCAAATTTGAATTCCGCCGGGTGATTTACGCTACGCCGCTGCAACTTTACAGGCAAGTGCTTTGTGAATAAAGCACTTGCCTGAAAAACTTGCGGCGGCGTAACGTAAATCGGATACGTTACGCCGCCGCACAGATACGCCCGCTGTACCTGAATCTGGCCCACGGTATCTGTATTTTAGACCAACTCTTGTGTGCCTATAAACTTTTAATATATTTTTGAATTATTTGGCAAGTCCATTCACAGCCTTTACAATTGTTTATCCCGGTTTAATTATTACTTCTCCTTTATTAAACTGTAACCTCAAATATGAAAATCCCTACACTTCATGATACCTGTAATTATCTTGGTTAACAAGGTGTGGATGTTTACTGCATAACAACAGACCATGAAGACACTATTAAAATAAAAGATAATAATGATGCCCATACACACTGTGGTGATCTAAATCTGTGTTTATATGACGATTACTGTCAATCAGTCTGTGATCATGTAGCTTGGTCCATATCAAGTTGATTTTGACTATACATTATATAAATGTGAATTACACCAATAAATATAATTTATTTCATCAGCAAATAATTTTTGTTGTTGAAAGGTAACTCATTATTTATATTTGAATGCATTCATTTTTACTATTAAGTATATAGTTAGTAAAACTTAGTAAATTCTAGCTTTGATCCAAAAATGATAGGTTAGAATTATTATACACATCACAGGCAGAAATGGAATTACCTATATTGGCACCAATAAAGTGGTCAAGGCTGTTTTGAATTGAGGTGGTCACTCCTGAAACTGAAGTAGCGTGTTGCATATGGCGTGATGTAACTATGCAACGTCGGAAGCAAACACATCTATTATAGCCAGACCATTCACATGAGAAAATGTTCTTTTCTGCCAACAGCAGGAATGGAACATGTGAGCATAACGGTGACCATCTGTTAATTTGTCGCTAGAAACAAAATTGTATTGTCATCATCCCAAGTTCAAATTCTGCAGATGAGTATTGTCTGCTGTTTGAACAATATTTAATTGTTATACTAACTGCATTCTGAAAAATGTTTTGTATGTACACCATGCAAAATTTATATATTTAAAACAAGTAAAAAAGAAAACTCCATTACAGGATAGCAGGAATAATGGCAGCTCGGCAAACACAGTATTAAGGATTAACTCCGAGCTTGAGAAATGAACCTGTGTAAAGAAAACCCCCACCCCCCAGTACTGCAAAGGTAAATGCTTGTTTTGTCTAGAACAGTAGGAATAATGTAAAATACTTACCTTATTCCTAGCTTCTGCAGGCTTCCTCCTCTTCGTAGATCTACTCTATTTGCTCAAAATTGCTCCTCTCCATTCATTGCTTGACCTATTAAGTACAGTGCAGGTTGGTTGTACCTGAAGACTCCAAGAGCCTGCCCACATCCCAGGAACTTTGGACAGCAGAGGAAAATAATGTCTGTGGAATCTGCAATGCACCTAACAAAAAGTGGAAACTACTGAGCAAATATATAAGTGTAGCATTACCCCCATTGGAGCTGCTGGATTTTTAGGTGGCATGTTACCTCGTGGCTCCTCCGAAATTCCTAGGGGTGAATGATGCTTATTGCATGTAGTAGAAGTAAAGGAATGTCCAGACAGGTGCTATTTGCTGTGCTCTTTATTACCCAGCCGGGTAAAAAGATAGGAGAAGAGCAGATTCAGGCGTAATGATAGGAAACAGTCTTGCTCTCAAACGTAACACTTCTTAGCACCACTCCCGCCGGAATGTGTTTAGTGTACCCGGACAGGCCTCTCTCACTGACCTGGCAGCCGGAGTATCACTTGGACAATTGTAGGATAAAGTATCTGCCACAGACCCTCCTTGGTGAACTTGAACTTGGGAGAAAGTCTCTGCCACAGACCCCTCTCAATGAGCCTCAGAAAGATACATCTGCCACAGATCCCCTCTGGGTTGAATTCTTGGAGATATGCCTCCTTAAATGAGTTACGTCTGGATCTCCTTCAACTTGTCGCCCAGTTACCGACCAACAGGTGATCAATCCCTCGGTGTCCGGCTACCTCAATCCCTGGTGGTTTGTCCAGGCCCTTTTGGACCGCCAGCCTCTCAATGGCGCTCCTCAGACTGACTCCCCACCGAACAGCAGTACAGCTTGGGATCCTCAAAGTGGGAACCCAGTCACTCACTGGGTCGCTGTTCAGATGCTCCGGGTCAGCATGGCCCCAGAACCAGGAACACTGCATGGCATGCACGCCCGGCCAGGTAGGCCATAGCGCCGGGGGGGGGGGCCGTGGTGTGGCCACCCTAAAGGTGGGTGTCACACTGGATGAAGAAGACCCCGAACCAATGGCGTCTGCCCCATAAATACCCCTCCCCAGCATGCCCAGCGAGGACAAACCCCCATGATTGGCTGCTGGGAAAGAGCACCTGTCTCTTGACTCCACTGCTGACACCTGCAGCACTGGGGCTGGAAGAACACCCCAGCACAGCAGAATGGGCTCACAGCCAAGCTGAGACAGAGACCACATTTAACTACTAACAATCTGAATCAGAGTTTAACTACACTCTGATCTACCCTTAAATTTAACTAGCACCAGTACTGTAAAGTACATAGGCGCTACATAAGTAATATATACATGTGTTTTCAGTGCAAGACTATCAGCATTGGTAGTTTTTGAAGAGCAATGGCCAGCCTTAAGACATCCCCTAACACTAACCCCCCTGACATTAACCAACCCTGTAACCCTAAGTCTGACACTTTTCCTCCCTGTGACCCCAACCCTCCCAGTCACTAACCCTCACACTAAGGTGCTACATAAATTCCAACTCTGACACTAACCTTCCCTGTAACTCTTATAGCAACCCTTCCTGCAGGGCCGTTTTTAAGGCAGGGCAAAAGGGGAAGATGCCCTGGGCCCTGTCATTGTTGTGGGGCCCAAAGCAGTTGCCTCATACTTGCCAACTATCCCAGTTTAAATTCCCTTGGCCCCTAAATTTTTAGTCCTGTGCTGTCCTGATATCTCAGTGTGAAGTGCTGCTACTAATGCTGCCCAGCTCTGCCCTATTGTTGTGTACAGATGACTCACCTGCAGACCCTATGTTTACATGCAAATAACCACCATTCATATGTAAATAGCGGTGACATTCATATGTAAATAGCGGTGGCATTCATATGTATATAGCTGTGGCATACATATGTAAATAGCTGAGGTTGGCAGCATTCATATGTAAATAAAGGCGGCATTCATATGTATATCATGCCCCTCTGCAGTGAAAAGATGATGTGCTGTAACCTCTAGCAGCCAATCAGTGAGCAGTATTACTGTACAGTAATCTCTAGCAACCAACCAATAAGAAAAAATCATGTGCAGTAACCTCAAGCAACTAATTAGTGAGCCATAATGTGTGCTGTAACCTCTAGCAACCAGTCAGTAAGTGGTAATGTAAAAATAATAAATCTGCGCAAATTACCTAAAACGTTAATTAAATTCAATTGAATTATTAAGCTGCTCCTCTAAAAGTAAAAAATACAATTCTTACTAAGAAGTGATATGTGAAAAAGGAGGGTGCTAAAAAGTCATTATAAGAAACACTCATCAATATTAAATATACTAAAGTGAGAAAAATACAAATCATAAAATTCTCCCAAGTGAATAAAACAGTGTTATACAATTAGTGGTAATAGATCTTTAGAATAAGTCACCAAAAAGTTTTGCACTCATATTTTAAGTCCATAAAGAAAGTGTTTGACTCTTTCTAAAAAATATAAAGCAAAAAAATAAAAAAAATTGTCCCAATTGAAAAAAATCCCAAAATATGTGATTACTTTCCAAAATCCATCCACCAACAAAAAACACAATCTTGCTGTAAAAGGATTTTATCCAGAAAGTGCAAACTTGTTCCTTCACCATAGGCAAGGATAACACACCCAAAGTGCACAGAAGGTCACGCCCGCTTGAAGATGTTAATTTTACGAAACGTATGTCGCGGCGCAGCCTGGTCACGTGTACTCCCTAAGTCACATCTGGCAATCTGGCTTGAGCTTCCGACTGGTGGAACGCACGCCGTTGAGGAAGTGGAGGAACCACAAGTGCTTTTCCTTACGAGTCTGCAGCCCCAGTGCCGGGATGGGCACCTTTTAATGTAAGCGGCCATTTGTCCTTTTTGTTCTGTCTTTTTATTATTTTAATAAATGGTTTGCACTATGGAAGTTCTGGATTTTTCATTCCATGTTCCATCCCTGCAATGGAGGTTTTGAGCCAATACCCACATCTCCCGTTTATGGCTAAGTGAGCAGGCACGCTCCTGGTAAGCGCATGAGATCTTTTTCTAATCAAAAAGATCCATTGAGTCTGGTAAGAACATTCCCCTTCTGTGCACTTTGGGTTTCTTATCCTTGTGTATGGTGAAGGAACAAGTTTGCACTTTCTGGATAACAATCCTTTTACAGCAAGATTGTGTTTTTTGTTGGTGGATGGATTTTGGAAATTAATCACATCATTTGAGATTTTTTTCAATTGGGAAAAATTTTTATATTTTTTTGCTTTATATTTTTTAGAAAGAGTCAAACACTTTCTTTATGGACTTAAAATATGTGTGCAAAACTTTTTGGTGATTTATTCTAAAGATCTATTACCACTAATTTTATAACACTGTTTTATTCACTTGGGAGAATTTTATGATTTGTATTTTTCTCACTTTAGTATATTTAATATTGATGAGTGTTTCTTATAATCACTTTTTAGCACCCTCCTTTTTCACATATCAGTAAGTGGTAATGATATGCTGTAACCTCTGGCAACCAATCACAATCACTGCCTGATCTGATACAGTAAACTGATTTTAAGTCTAGCTGATATTTATTGTATGTCTCGGGCCTCATACACACGAGAGAATGTTTCCGCGAATACGGTCCAGCGGACCGTTTCCGCGGATAAATCCTCTCGAGGATTTCGGCGGATTTTCATGCGATGGAGTGTACACACCATCGCATTGAAATCCGCGCCGAAATCCTCTGGCGATGACATGTCGCGCCGTCGCCGCGATTATGACGTGGCGACGTGCGCGACGCTGTCATATAAGGAATTCCACGCATGCGTCAAATCATTACGACGCATGCGGGGGATCCCTTGGGACGGATGGATCCGGTGAGTCTATACAGACCAGCGGATCCATCCGTTGGGATGGATTCCAGCAGATGGATTTGCTTGGCATGTCAGCAAATATTCGATCTGCTGGAATCCATCCCAGGGGAGAAATATCCGCGGAAACAGATCCGCTGGCGTGTACACACCATAGGATCTATCCGCTGAAACCCATTTGCTGGGATTTTTCAGCAGATGGATTCTATCGTGTGTACGGGGCCTCAGAGCATGTGGGGGCCCCAAGAAATTTGTGCCCAGGGCCCAATCAACATTAAAGATGGCCCTGCCTTCCTGTATACCTAATATTCCCTGTAATCCCTTCCCTGATACTGAGGCCCCATACACACCATAGAATCTATCCGCAGATAAATCCCATCAAATGGGTTTCTGCGGATAGATCCTATGGTGTGTACACGCCGTCGGATATTTATCCGCAGATAAATCTCCCCTGGGATGGATTTCCAGCAGATGGATATTTGCTGACATGCTCAACAAATCCATCTGCTGGAATCCATTCCAACGGATGGATCCGCTCGTCTGTACAGACTTACCGGATCCATCCGTCCAAAGGGATTCCCCGCACGCGTCGTAATGATTTGACGCATGCGTGGAATTCCTTATATGACAGCGTCGCGCCCGTCGCCGCGTCATAATAGCGGCGACGGCGCGACACGTCATCGGCAGAGGATTTCAGCGCGGATTTCAATGCGATGGTGTGTACACGCCATCGCATAGAAATCTTCTGAAATCCGCGAGAGGATTTATCCGCGGATACGGTCCGCTGGACCGTATCTGCGGATAAATCCTCTCGTGTGTATGGGGCCTAACCCTCACACAAGCCTTCTATATGAACCCCAACTTTGACAAAAACCCTCCTTAAAGCTTTAACTATAACTAGGGATATTCTCAAGGTTCAGGCTGAACAAAATTATTTGTGGTAAATGTGGCTTGGTGGGGCAAATATCTCAAATAAAATTTTCCAGGCTTCTGGCAGTTCTAGTTCTGGAAAAGCTTTCTGAATTATTTAACTGAGTCTTTCTAGTAAAATTCTTGTGTTCATCAGGGAAGAATATATCTGAATCTGAACATAGTGCAAGCAAGTAAACACTACTATTCTTACTTTTTTGAGTTGTTAAATATATTCCACATTATGCAAGTTGCACTGCACAGATCAAGTGGTATACGCAGTTTAATGCACTGTATGAAACAGCACATTTTTTGTCTCTATAAAATTAAATATATCCGAATTAATAATGCAAAAAGATCATTTACAATTAGCAGAGCTTTATGAAACAAAAGCTTATTCAAACATGAAAAATGTACATTTAAATTAAATTGAGGGAAAAAAAACTTACGGTACTTATATTTATCTTGCTATTGAACATTTGCTATTGAACATTTGCAGAGGGGTGCCCTGCTAGGAAAATCCATATCAATAACAATTTGTTCATTTGTTCAGGGCAACTCTTTTTGCTAGATTTAGCAGAATTTTTCCTAGCCTTTACCTCTTCCATAAAAAATAATATATAGCATAAACATACAGAATATCCTAGTTATTTACACTCCCAAAAAAAATGTTTTCAACTAGTTGCTTATGCTGCCTTCTTGGGGCAGGCACTACTCCTCAACTTGTTAGGGAACAAGCCAGAGGATAGTTTATCGGCAGACCGGCACAGTAGCCAATTCCCAATATGGCCGCATCCACACAAGTACATGCACGCGTATTGTGAACATGTGTGCATGTCGGCTCACGCAGATCCTGGCGCCCTCGGGCCTTTAAACGGATGACTGTGGCACATGGACATTGCTGACTGGTCTTCAGCTTCCTGTTTCCTGTTCCTCTGTTTGCTGCTGTTTCTGATCACCTGTTACCGAACTGGCTTGCCATTGGATACCTCTCATCTCGCTCCCAGCTCTGACCTCAGATTGCCCACGGATCTTCTCTCATCTCCTGTCCTGTGTATGACCACGGCTTGCCTAACCACAATTCTGATACCTGATCTGCTGAACTGATCTGCTGAACACTGGCTTCCTGACCTCTGCTATCGTCCCAAACTAAGCCTTCTGCCGTGTCCTGTCTGCTGTGATCCGCCTACCTTCAGGTGTTCTAGGAGCATAAATGGAAAATGAACCTGCAATGGTTGTACCAACATAGTGGTGTGGTAAGGGCTGTATCCCGGTGATCCATGATCCTGCAGGTTTGAGGACAGAAAAAAGAATAGGGTATGGGGGGGCTGACTCTTTCTTTTATACAGTTAAATTGGTCCTATGGGTTGGTTGGGGGCGGAGTAACAAACCATGTGTATGCTGCCATGAAGGCACCAGGAAATCTAATTTATTGACTACCTATCACATTTTTGGAGGCCCTGGAGCACCACAACAGTGGAAACTTCCACAAAAGACTAAAAGAAAACACTCCAAGATATCTTCTTCTTAGCGGTCTGGTAAGTCTTCTGAAGACTTCATTTTTTTGGCACAAGTTTTGGGAAAATGCAGAATGAAAATGTATTTTTTTACACAAAGTTTCAATAAATAAGATATTTCTAACACACAGCATTGGCATACTTTGTATTTAATCCGAAAACACATTCTGCTACTAGTGTTCCTTTACATGCACCAGAGTGCCCCCTTAGTACCTCCAGTGTGTCACTTTACATTATCAAAAATGCCCCTTTACATCCTCCAGGGTGCCTCCTTAGTACAGTAGTACTAAGGGGGCACACTGGAGGCACTCACATTCCCCTGACCTCTCAGGATAGAGTCTGAAAGAGTGACTCCTCCCAAGGGCTTGAACTGCTCCAGTGGTAAACGGCGGGCGTTCCTAGTAGTAGGCGTCTGGCTGTTTGATCAGATAGCCAGGGCTTTCCACCCCCAGCTTCTGCGTTCAGTCTCCCCTGGACTTGTGATCTCCGGTCCCCGGGCCCCCTCCTGGCCTCCGCTGGCATCAGTAGCCTAAAAGGTAAGCCCCTGCTCACAGGGCGTTTTTCCTCCACACCCCAAATCCGTTAGTGGCCGTCCATTTCAGGACAAGCCGCAGCGGCGGCCCCTCGCGCCACCTTGTGGAACGCCCGGCGGCTGCGTTTGCCTAGCGTCGCACCGCACTAAACCGCCAGAAACCCCCAAACTCCCTGCAAACGAGACATAGACCCCCCTAGCCCCCGACTGCACCACTTAGCCCTCCAGCCCCACACAAATCCTCAGTGGTGTGACCAGCTTGGCACACCCCCTGCAGCTTGGGATACCCCTACCGCTCACCCCCACCCAATCCCTAAACCCTATAACCACCAGTCGGGTACCCCCCTTCCCCGACCCTGCCCCCTCTGAGATCATTACCTCGGTTCTTTCAGTATTTTGATCCAGGGCCACGAGCGATCGCCCCCAGGGGGTCAGGAAGGAATTTTTTTCCCCTGCCACGGGTCTTTGGCATAGCACGGACAGGGTTTTTTTCACCTTCCTCTGGATCATAAAACAGGGAGGTACGATTCACTGAACCGTCACCCCCAGCACTACTGAAACCCCCCCCCCCCCCTCTTTAGGCATCTTCCCCCAGTGCGTCAGCGATTATGACTAAACTGAGTTACTCGGCAGCAACCATTTGGGGACTAAAATCATTAGCCTCAATATTGTCGGCCGCCACCAAAAAAGCCTTAAGGACAGAACGACTGCTCAGAATCAATCGACAATCGACAGTCAACCACTACACCGGCTTATCCAAACCAAAGCGCATATCTTGCGCCCTGGTCAATACAAGATCGGCAGTAAGACACCGAGTAGAAATTCATGATCTTATCCTACAATGCGATTTAGACTGCCTCTTTATTACTGAAAGCTGGCTCACAGCTGACTGTAACACCATTCTGGGTGAACTGGTGCCAGAGAACTATCGCATAATAATAGAAAACAGAGTGGGGCAAAGAGGAGGAGGCCTGGCTGTGATCTACAAGAGTTCCCTCTCAAACACTAAACCAGTCCGGCAAAACACACTTCCATTCATGGAAACCCTTTCTCTACAGCTTCAAACAAATCCCCAGGAGACCGTCCATATTCAACTCTGCTATAGACCACCGGGTCCAAAATTGCAGCTTCTTATATCATTGACAGAGTTCATTTCCACTTATACACTAAACAGCAAACATCTTTTGCTGCTTGGGGATCTCAACCTTTGGGCCAACTCCTTACTGGATCCCGTGGCCGTCGCTTGCATTGACCACTTGGAAGAACTAGGTCTGCAGCAGCTAGTATGTGGGCCCACACATGTGTCACGGAACCATGAACCAGACGTACAACAAGAGATAAGTGAAAATAAGAAGGCTTTATTGAAAATCAAGCTGTAAAGCAAAAGTCCAAACGGATGGTTAAACAGAGTCTTGCGAAGCCAGAGGTCAGGAACCAGAAGGGTAGTCGGACGAAGCCAGGATCAGGAACCAGCAGGGAAGTCAGACGAAGCCAGGATCAGGAACCAGCAGGGAAGTCAGACGAAGCCAGGATCGGAACCAGAAGCAGCAGCAGTCTTAGAAGCATGTGAACACAGGAGGACCAAGCAAGGAACTGAAGCCACAGAGCTCCTATATATGTGAGCCAGGCATCCAGCTCCTCCCAGTGGGAAGGAGGAGCCGCAGGGTGGGAGGCTACAAGAGTCCCAGAAACCAAGATGGCCGCCAGCACATGTCAAACGAAGGAGACAGGAGAGAGGTAAGACCATGACAGTACCTCCCCCTCAAGGGCCCCTCCTCCGCGGTGCAAAAAACGGTTTCTGAGGGAAACGTGCGTGGAAGGCTCGGAGCAAGGCAGGAGCATGGACATCTGCGGAGGGAACCCAGGAACGCTCCTCTGGACCGTAACCACGCCAGTGGACCAAAAACTGCACCCGACCGCGGACCAGGCGTGAGTCCAGGATATTGCTCACCTCATACTCCTCATGATTGCCCACCTGGACCGGACGAGGCCGAGGAACCGAGGAAGTGAAGCGATTGCACACCAGTGGCTTCAACAGGGAGACATGAAACACGTTGGAGATCCGCATGCCAGGAGGAAGCGCAAGGGCATAGGCTACCGGGTTTACCCTGCGAAGCACTCGGAAGGGACCAACAAAGCGAGGAGCCAGCTTGGGAGTGGGCACTCGAAGGTTGAGGTTGCGAGTGGACAACCATACACGGTCTCCGACCTGGTAGGAAGGAGCAGGTGCTCGTCTGCGATCAGCCTGGAGTTTCTGGCGCTGCGCAGAGACCTCAAGGGACTTCTGGATCTGTACCCAAGAGGCGCGTAGGACGGAAAGGTGATCCTCCACAGCCGGAATATCCTGGGGAGAGAATGCCTCCGGTAACACGGCAGGTTGGAACCCATAATTGGCCATGAAGGGAGACGTCCCAGAGGAAGAGTTCACCGCCGTGTTCCTGGCAAACTCAGCCCAAGGCAGGAGGTCAACCCAATTGTCCTGGTGATCGGAGACATAGCAACGAAGGAATTGCTCCAAGGCCTGATTGGATCGTTCTGCGGCCCCATTGGACTGAGGGTGGTAGGCCGAGGAGAAGGAGAGATGAATCCCCAACTGGGAGCAAAAGGCGCGCCAGAACCTGGACACAAACTGACTCCCCCGATCCGACACTATCTCCTTGGGCAAACCGTGCAACCGGAAGACCTCCCAGGCAAAAATCGTGGCCAATTCTTGTGCAGAGGGTAACTTCTTGAGAGGAACACAGTGGCACATTTTGGAAAACCGATCCACAATCATGAGAATGACCGTATGGCCTCGGGATGCAGGGAGATCCACAATGAAATCCATCCCCAGGTGTGACCATGGGCGCTCCCCAGTGGCTATAGGTTGCAGCAGGCCCAACGGAAGGTGGCGAGGGGACTTACTCTGGGCACAAACGGAGCATGCCGCTACATATGCGGCGATGTCGGAACGTAGGGAAGGCCACCAGAACAGACGTGAAACAGCCCAGGACAGCTGATTCTTACCAGGATGCCCCGCGGTCTTGGAGTTATGGTAGGTTCGCAACAACCGAGTGCGCAACTCCTCAGGCACAAAACATCTGCCGTTGGGTCTCCCAGAGGGAGCACCAGATTGAGCCGCCAAAATCTGCTCACCAAGGGGAGAGGTCAGGCTGGTGCGAATGGCGGCCAGGATCTGATTCGGAGGTATGACCGAAGTCGGTATAGATTCCTCCCTGGACAGCTCGGAGTACTGCCGTGATAAGGCATCCGCCCTGATGTTCTTGGAACCGGGTAGGTAGGAGACCACGTAATTAAAACGTGACAAGAACAGAGCCCATCTGGCCTGACGTGGTGTCAATCTCTTGGCCTCAGAAAGGTAGGTCAGATTCTTGTGGTCCGTCAGGATGAGAACCGGAACCACGGAGCCCTCGAGCAAGTGCCTCCACTCTTTGAGAGCCTGCACTATGGCCAATAACTCCCTGTCACCAATCTGATAGTTGCACTCCGCGGGTGACAGTTTCCGGGAGTAAAACCCACAAGGAAGCAGCGGACCCTCTGGTGTTCTACGCTGAGACAGAAGGGCGCCTACTCCCGTCTCAGATGCGTCCACCTCGAGGACAAAGGGCAACCCAGGGTTGGGATGAGACAGAATCGGGGCCGACACAAAGGCGGATTTTAGGGCCTCAAAAGCCCGGATGGCCTCGAGCGGCCAGACCTGGGAATTACTGCCCTTCCTGGTCAGATCCGTGAGAGGCTTGGCCAGCATGGAGAAGTCCCTGATGAACTTCCGATAATAATTGGCGAAGCCCAAAAAGCGCTGCAAGGAACGAAGACCACTGGGCTGAGGCCACTGTAAGACAGCCGAAACCTTCTCAGGGTCCATGGAGAACCCCTCAGCGGAAATGATGTAACCTAAGAAGGTTACCTGGGATCGGTGAAATTCGCATTTCTCAAGCTTACCGAACAGCTTGTTCTCTCGTAACCGTTGCAACACTCGCTTGACATCCAGAATGTGGGCCTCCATGGATTCAGAGTATACCAAGATGTCATCCAAATAGACCACCACACACTGCTGCAACAGGTCACGGAAAACATCGTTGATGAATTCCTGAAAGACTGCGGGCGCATTGCACAACCCAAAGGGCATAACCAAGGATTCATAATGACCGGTCCTGGTGTTAAACGCGGTCTTCCACTCATCGCCCGCCTTGATCCTTACCAGGTTATATGCCGCCCTCAAGTCGAGTTTGGTAAAGACCGTGGCCCCCTTAAGGCGATCGAACAGCTCGGAAATCAAGGGTATCGGGTAAGCGTTCTTGATCGTGATGCGATTAAGGCCCCTGTAATCGATGCAAGGCCTCAACTCACCGCCCTTCTTTTTCACAAAGAAAAATCCAGCCCCTGCCGGGGACGAGGATTTGCGAATGTGACCACGGGACAGCGCCTCCATCACGTACTCCTCCATGGCCTCATTCTCCGCAACCGACAGTGGATAGACCCTGCCGCGAGGAGGAACGGCACCAGGTTGTAACTCTATGGCACAATCGTATGGGCGGTGCGGAGGTAGGGCAACTGCGCGCACCTTATCGAATACATCCCGGTACTCCTCGTATTCAGGAGGCAACAGAGAGTCCGAGGAAGTACACAGCAACTTGACAGGCCCATGGATGCAACTAGCCCCACACTGTGGTGACCATGAGAGGATCTCGGCCGATCTCCAGTCAAAAGTCGGATTATGCTTCTGGAGCCAGGGGTACCCCAAGACCACCGAGTAGTGTGGAGACGAAATAACCTGGAAGCAGACTGACTCTCTGTGAACGGCACCAATGGCTATCCCCACTGGAAGGGTCTCATGAGTCACGTGTGACGGCTGGAGGGGTCTGCCGTCTATCGCCTCTAGAGCCAGCGGGGAACCTCGAGCCTGCAGAGGAATGGAATTGGCGGCAGCGAACTCACTATCAATGAAAAAACCACCAGCACCAGAGTCCACCAACGCCTGGGTCGTCACCGAGCCCCCGACCCAGGAGAGGACAACAGTGATCAGTGGTTTATCAACACGGGAAACCGGGGACGAGGAGACTCCACCCAAGATCTGCCCCCGACAGGATCTCAGGTGCGAGCGTTTCCCGGACGGTTCGGACATGCCAACCGAAAATGCCCACCGAGACCACAGTACGTGCATCGGCCCTCGCGTCTCCGGAGTACCCTCTCCCCCTCGGACAGGCGAGCAAACCCCAGCTGCATGGGTTCACCCCCAGACAAGTCAACCCCAGGAGGCGTGGGAGGAGAGGGAGGCACGGGTGGGACAGCAAACGTAGGCGCCAAACTGTTAGGAGGCCTCCGCAGGCTCTCCTTAAAGGAAGGTCTCTCCCTGAGTCTGGTGTCAATCAAAATCAGGAAAGAAATAAGAGCCTCGAGCTCCACTGGTAGGTCCTTAGCTGCAACCTCATCCTTCAAGACATCCGAGAGACCATGAGAGAAAGCAGCAACCAGAGCCTCATTATTCCAGCCCACCTCTGCTGCCAGGGTACGAAACTCAATGGCGTATTCGGCTACGGATCGTGAACCCTGTCTGACGGACATAAGGAGCTTCGCAGCAGAGGCGGCGCGAGCCGGCACATCGAATACCTTCCGAAGAGAAGCAACAAAACCGGAAAACTCGGCAACCACCGGATTGTTGTTCTCCCATAAAGGGCTGGCCCAGGCCAAGGCCTTGTCCGAGAGCAGCGAGATCAAGAAGCCCACCTTTGATCTCTCAGTGGGAAAGGCATGTGGCAGCAACTCGAAATAAATGCCCACTTGGTTAAGGAAACCTCGGCACTGAGTTGGCTCTCCCCCAAATCGCTGTGGAAGGGGGGCAGAAGCGGTCATACCCCGAAACACCGCAGGCGCAACAACAGGTGTCGGGGTAGACTCTGGCGCAACAACCGGAGCGGCAGTAGGAGCGGGCCCAGGAGCGACAACCGACCCATTGGCAACGGGAGCGAAATGAGCCGTGCGTTCAAGCAGGGTTTGCAACGCCACGGCAAACTGACCCAACAGGTAATCCTGCTGATCAAGTCTGGCAACCAGCGTGGGTAGCGAGGATGGCCCTGTACCGTCAAAATTCATGGCTTGGTCCTAATGTCACGGAACCATGAACCAGACGTACAACAAGAGATAAGTGAAAATAAGAAGGCTTTATTGAAAATCAAGCTGTAAAGCAAAAGTCCAAACGGATGGTTAAACAGAGTCTTGCGAAGCCAGAGGTCAGGAACCAGAAGGGTAGTCGGACGAAGCCAGGATCAGGAACCAGCAGGGAAGTCAGACGAAGCCAGGATCAGGAACCAGCAGGGAAGTCAGACGAAGCCAGGATCGGAACCAGAAGCAGCAGCAGTCTTAGAAGCATGTGAACACAGAAGGACCAAGCAAGGAACTGAAGCCACAGAGCTCCTATATATGTGAGCCAGGCATCCAGCTCCTCCCAGTGGGAAGGAGGAGCCGCAGGGTGGGAGGCTACAAGAGTCCCAGAAACCAAGATGGCCGCCAGCACATGTCAAACGAAGGAGAAAGGAGAGAGGTAAGACCATGACAACATGCTTCTGGCCACACACTTGATCTTATTTTCAGACAAGATCTGGAAGTAAACATTCTGGAAAATGAACCGTTGCCATGGACAGACCACCATGTAATCAAATTCATGATTACCAAAAATGCCCCATTAACAAAAACACCAAAACCAGTAACAATGCACTGAACGAGATCTCAGAAGAAGCTCCATTCGGAACTCTTCAAAACAACATTAGGGAATAAAGTAAAAGAAATTAATTCACATCAGTCAGCCACGGAAACCCTCGATGCCATTAACACAGCTCTACTACAGTCAGCCGACTCAGTAGCACCCAAACGCAAAACCTGCATCCGGAAACACAACTCCAGCTGGTTTAATGACCAGCTGGCATTGTTTAAGCAAGAAGGCAGAAGAGCGGAAGCAGCTTGGAAAAGAAGCACTACAGACGAAAACCACGCCATCTACAAGGAAATAACAAAAAAATACCACAAAGAAATTTTCAAGGCCAAAAAAAAAACATTTTTCCAAGATCATCACCAATGCCCTAAACAGCCCCCGCGAACTCTTCAAGCTGGTCACCCAGACCATGAATCCAGTCTGTCTTGAAGCCCCCAATTCTGATACCCAAGAATTTTGCAATGAATTATCGGACCACTTCATTAACAAAACTGAAAGGATCCGTGCAAGCATTCAGCAAAACAGTACCCCCCTCAATCCCCCCCTTAGTCAACCACCCAACTCCCATATAAATCAGCCGCAATTAACTAGGTTCACTCTAAAACCCATTTCCATCGAGACCACAAAAAATATCATCAGCGCCCTGCGTAATAGCACAGCGCCTAATGATATTATCCCCACCAAACTGCTAAAGGAATGTGCCGATATTCTAGCACCACCTATCAAGCAGCTGATTAACCAGTCATTCAGGGAAGGCACAGTGCCCACCCTGTTGAAACAAGGTATAATAAAACCCATTTTAAAGAAACCCACCCTTGACCCCAAAGACCCGGAACACCGCCGTCCCATAACAGGCCTGAATATCTTCTCCAAGGTAATGGAGAAAGTAGTGGTACAACAGCTGCAACAGCATTTAGACACCCATAATTTGCTTGATCCTTTTCAATCAGGCTTCCGTCCAGGACACGGGATGGAAACAGCATTGCTCAAAATATGGGATGATGCTCTTGAGGCCGCAGACGAAGGAGATTCTTGTCTTCTAGTACTCTTGGACCTCGGCGCAGCTTTTGACACGGTAGACCACAAACTATTACTGACTCGGCTATCGGAAGTAGCCAGAATCGCAGAATGTGACTTAACCTGGTTCTCCTCCTTTTTGGAAAACCGATCACAAGTGGTGAGACTGGGACCGTTCACCTCTGAAAAACGCACGGTGTCATGCGGTGTCCCCCAAGGATCCCCTTTGTTGCCGGTGCTGTTTAATATCTATCTTCTCCCTCTTTTTGAAATCATCAGCAGCCAAAAGCTGCTCTACCACTCTTATGCGGATGACACACAACTGTACTTTCACATCTGCAACAAAAAGGATCATCATCTCGGGCTAGAGAAATGCCTCTCTTTGATAGAGAACTGGATGACAAAGAGTTATCTTAAACTCAACGGATCGAAAACAGAACTTCTCCTGTTTCACGCCAATCTAAAGAATCAACCGGCAACACCCTGGATACCGCCACCCATTCTGGGAAAAATCATCACCCCTAGCACAAAAGTCAAAAGTCTCGGAGTCATCTTTGACACCTACATGACAATGGATGCACAAATAGGGTCAGTAGTCAGCGGATCCCAAGCAGCTTGGAAAAGAAGCACTACAGACGAAAACCACGCCATCTACAAGGAAATAACAAAAAAATACCACAAAGAAATTTTCAAGGCCAAAAAAAAAAACATTTTTCCAAGATCATCACCAATGCCCTAAACAGCCCCCGCGAACTCTTCAAGCTGGTCACCCAGACCATGAATCCAGTCTGTCTTGAAGCCCCCAATTCTGATACCCAAGAATTTTGCAATGAATTATCGGACCACTTCATTAACAAAACTGAAAGGATCCGTGCAAGCATTCAGCAAAACAGTACCCCCCTCAATCCCCCCCTTAGTCAACCACCCAACTCCCATATAAATCAGCCGCAATTAACTAGGTTCACTCTAAAACCCATTTCCATCGAGACCACAAAAAATATCATCAGCGCCCTGCGTAATAGCACAGCGCCTAATGATATTATCCCCACCAAACTGCTAAAGGAATGTGCCGATATTCTAGCACCACCTATCAAGCAGCTGATTAACCAGTCATTCAGGGAAGGCACAGTGCCCACCCTGTTGAAACAAGGTATAATAAAACCCATTTTAAAGAAACCCACCCTTGACCCCAAAGACCCGGAACACCGCCGTCCCATAACAGGCCTGAATATCTTCTCCAAGGTAATGGAGAAAGTAGTGGTACAACAGCTGCAACAGCATTTAGACACCCATAATTTGCTTGATCCTTTTCAATCAGGCTTCCGTCCAGGGCACGGGATGGAAACAGCATTGCTCAAAATATGGGATGATGCTCTCGAGGCCGCAGACGAAGGAGAATCTTGTCTTCTAGTACTCTTGGACCTCGGCGCAGCTTTTGACACGGTAGACCACAAACTATTACTGACTCGGCTATCGGAAGTAGCCAGAATCGCAGAATGTGACTTATCCTGGTTCTCCTCCTTTTTGGAAAACCGATCACAAGTGGTGAGACTGGGACCGTTCACCTCTGAAAAACGCACGGTGTCATGCGGTGTCTCCCAAGGATCCCCTTTGTTGCCGGTGCTGTTTAATATCTATCTTCTCCCTCTTTTTGAAATCATCAGCAGCCAAAAGCTGCTCTACCACTCTTATGCGGATGACACACAACTGTACTTTCACATCTGCAACAAAAAGGATCATCATCTCGGGCTAGAGAAATGCCTCTCTTTGATAGAGAACTGGATGACAAAGAGTTATCTTAAACTCAACGGATCGAAAACAGAACTTCTCCTGTTTCACGCCAATCTAAAGAATCAACCGGCAACACCCTGGATACCGCCACCCATTCTGGGAAAAATCATCACCCCTAGCACAAAAGTCAAAAGTCTCGGAGTCATCTTTGACACCTACATGACAATGGATGCACAAATAGGGTCAGTAGTCAGCGGATCCCATCATCTGCTGCGTCTTCTACGCATACTTATTCCATTTATTCCCAAAGAAGACATAGCAGTCGTGGTAGGAACAATTGTCAACTCCAGACTTGACTATGCAAATGCCCTTTACCTCGGACTCCCAAAGTACCAAATCACTCGTCTGCAGATCGTTCAGAATACGGCTGCGCGACTGGTGACTGGGAAAAAACCTTGGGAATCTATCTCTCCCTCACTGAGAAGCCTTCACTGGCTGCCAGTGAAAGACAGAATCACCTTCAAAGCACTCTGTCTGACGCATAGATGTATCTTGGGAAATGCTCCCAAATATCTATGCGAAAAACTAAAGGTTTATAACCCCAATCGCGTGCTGCGATCCTCCAACCAAAATCTACTCCAAATCCCCAAAACCAGATACAAGTCCAAAGGAGAAAGAAGATTTGCTGTCCAAGGCCCTCGTCTTTGGAACACTTTACCAACCTCCATTCGGTTGGAGGAGAACCACTTGGCCTTTAGGAGAAAGAGCAAAACCCATCTCTTTTGAGGTCAAAGGAGAAATGGCCAAACAAGCGCCCAGAGGCAATAGAGGGCCAGATTCTCAAAGGCGTTACGACGACGCAACGCCCAGGGTATCTATGCGACTGATTCTTAGAATCAGTTACGCATAGATACCCATTAGATCTGATAGGCGTAAGGCTCTTACGCTGTCAGATCTTAAATGCAATTTTTTTTCCCGCCGCTAGGTGTCGCATCGTCGTTCTCCCAGACGTCTATGCAAATTAGCTAGTTACGCGAGATTCCCGAACGTACGCGCGGACGACGCAGTGATTTTACGACGTTTCCGTAAGCGTAAACTTGCCCCTGCTATAATGAGAGGCAAGTTTACGTAGGTCCGTCGTATGCCATGTTAAGTATGGCGTCGGGTCAGCTTTTTCCGTTGTTTACGTCGTTTTCGTAAGTCGTTCGCAAAAATATGACTTTACATCAATGACGCTCACGTCGGCGTCATTGACGTTTTCCGTCGTGAGCTGGAGCATGCGCACTGGGCTATTTTTCCGCCCAGCGCATGCGCAGTTCAATCGGCACGGGGGCGCGCTTAATTTAAATACAAGCCGCCCCCTTTGAATTACGCGGCCTTACGCCGGGCCAATTACACTACGCAGACGCAAATTACGGAGCAAGTGCTTGGAGAATACGGCACTTGCTCCAGTAATTTGCGGTGGCGTAGTGTAAATGACTTACGCTACGCCACCGCAGATTCTACAAGAATCTGGCCCTTAGTTCGCATATGCAGCGCTATATAAGTTTTTCACTCACTCACTCACTCACACTAAGTGGGCACTCTGGAGAAGGATGTAAGGAGGCACTCTGGAGGATGTAAGGATGCACCCTGGAGAATTTAACGGGGCATTCTGGAGGATGTAGGGGGGCACACCGCTCCTAAAGCGCTCCTCCACATTGAAATCAATGGGCAGCACCGCCGAGCCGCCAGCAAAGTGACGCTGTAGCAACACTTTGCGGGCCCTTTTAACACATTTTATCGGACGCTAAAAGCGCCCCGCTAGTGGCCGAAAAAAACTACTGTAAATTTCCCAGGCGGCTCAATGTAAAAGGTGTCTAAAACACCAGCTCTGGCTGGCATAAACTGGTTAAAATACATTTAGTATAGGTGCCTAAAATATATTTTATACGACACTTCCATACTCCTTTTTTTACAGCATACAGTATATCATATTGAGAATGTTGGTTAAAGTGAAACTCTATCTTTGCTATCACTATAAATAGTGCATTTTGGCCAGCTTGGCCCACACAAACTATTTAAAGTAATAGCAAAGTTGGAGTTAAGCTATAAATACTGTGAGCCAATTGTGCATTACACAGTGCTATCAGTCGTCCATGTTATTTTTATAGTCCAACAAACAGACAAGTGATATAAGCAGCTGCAAAGCTGCAATGCATTATGAAAGAGGTATGGGAATCTCAAGGGTGGCTGAAAAAAATAAAAAGACATCAGCAAGGAAAAGGTTCACATTAGTTATTTAGCTGTTTGGCTAGAGTTTTGTTTTAAAACTACCCTTTCTTTACTTTTTTTCCAAATGGAATAAAAAAAAAATGTTCTATCTTCAAGATCATTGCCCTTCTCTGTACTGCATTGACATCTCTGGGCTTACTTAATAAAGAATTATTTTTCTAAAATGCCAACTGCAGTAAACCATAGCAATTCATAGAAATCTATTGTGTGCTGTTCTGACTTCAGCAGAGTGATTCCTGATTGTTTGTTCTCTGTTATTGCATGTAAGATTTAGCACTTTAGAATATTAACTCTTTATTGATTATCTGTGTGTATACTGTGTTCATTACAAGCATCACAAAGTCCAGCCTGGGGAAGACCAGTAAAAAATGTTAGATTAATGGTGACAGGAAACTTTAATTAACGTACTATTATAAAACGGCTTTTAAATTAAACAAATGTTCTTTTTATAAGACAAAACAGCTGTTTTATAACAAACCACTAATCCATTTAATGTAATAAAAACTCTGCCCAGTGCGTAATCTGGAATATTTAATGGGTAGGAATTGACAAAGAGATTTGTGCTCCTAGCAGTTCACCTCACCAGCCAATCTGAGAGTGATAGAATAAATGCGGATTTGTAATGTCCACTTGTGCATAGCAGTTGTCTCAGATGGCAGGAGCCAGCAATAAAGTCATTGACTTTTCAATAAAGTCATTTTATTTACTGTAAACTCACCTGTGGATTTTCAGATCTTCTGAAACTACTCTGTATTGACATTTCAAACATCAGTTCATGGATCTACACTGGATATTTCAACATAGATCTCAGTCTCTTCATCTAGGGTCTATATAAAGCAAACCAGTTTTATCAACCAAATATTACTGGCAAACTAGAGGCATGACTAGGGTTGCCACTTGTCTGGAACAGTTCAGGTTTTGAAAATAAATAAATTGCTGCGTGCCGCTAAAGTGTTCGGGTTTAGTTTGAAGAAAAAGTGGCAACCCTAGGCAGGACATGCATGCACTAATTATTTTATCTGGGCCTCTGGAGTACACTAGATCGAGACTGAATCAATGGCCAAAATTGTATCTGGTGTAGTGATATTCCTACTCTACACTTTCTTACTTGAGCCCTTTAAATCTTGCAATTTACTTACAGTCCCTTCCTGGTATTGATGTTTAACAATAAAAAACCTATTCAGGTTTCTCCCCAGGCAAAAAGGGAATGAACACTAGCACAGGTGACCTTATTGGTAATGTTAGTTTAAATTTGGTGGATGGGGGGCGTGGCCGGGATGTAGAGAGAGACGGACGCGTTCAGCCTGTGCTCCTGCCATCCGTGCTCTCCATCCGACTGAATCCTCGACTTACAGAGCCATCCTGCTCAGCAAACACCTTCCTCCTGTCCAGGGGGGCTGCCCTGGTCCTCCCGATGCCTGGGAAGCGAAGTTCAGCTAAGAAGGCAGACAGCTACTCATCCCGGATCCAGCCGCCGGCCACACGTGCGGCGGCCATCTTGCCTCCCCTGTCATCTTCCCCGGCCTCGGTGGCGGTGCAGACAGAGTCCTGGATGGCAGACTTGGGGGCTCTGGACCTGGAGGACTCGTCTGTGGAGATGAAGGAGCCGCCGGGGCTGCTGGGGAGCCAGTCCACCGCTGCGATCCTGGCGGCCATCGCTGACAGTAAGTCCTCTGTGGAGGGGAAGATTGACACTCTGGCTATAGAGTGCAGGCTCATTAGACAGGATATGGACAAGTTCCGGGGCCGCCTGTCTGAAGCTGAACACCACATATCAGCGTTGGAAGACGCAGTGGCATCTAATACTCATGATGTGGGGGAGTTGCAGCAGCAGGTTAAGGTCCTTATGGCCCGTTCTGAAGATGCTGAAAATCGCCTTCGTCGCAATAATATGCGGGTAGTCGGGCTCCCTAAGGGGGCTGAAGGGGCCAACCCGGTGCTGTTTGCGGAAGCCTTTTTTAAGGAACTCCTGGGCCTGCAGAATTTGTCCCCTGTCTATGTGGTGGAACGTGCCCACAGGGTGCCCGCAGGGAGGAGGCCGGCGGGTGCATGGCCGCGGGCCTTCCTTGTCCGCCTGCTGAACTTCAGAGACAGGGATATGATCCTGGCTGAGGCTCGTAAACACCCAGAGCTGAAGCATGATAATGCTGTGATTCATCTCTATCCCGACTTTTCTCAGGATCTGCAGAAGAAGAGGCGCTCCTTCACAGACATCCGTCGCCGATTGAGGGAAAAGGGCTTGGTGTACAGCATGCTCTATCCTAGCCGTCTGAAAGTGATTCATCGTGGGTCTGCAAAGTTTTTTTATTCCCCGTCGGAGGCGGTGGACTGGCTGGATTCGCTGGCCTAGTGTTCTGCTCCGATCCAGGGCTCCATGGTGGTGATGCCGGTGGCCTGAAGATGGGAGATACTCACCTACCTAAGATGTCGTTGCTGCGATTCTTTCCTTCATTCCTGCTACCTCCTGATGTTGGCTCTTGTGAAAGCATGCATGCTGCAGAGGACTACAAGATCAGTTATCCGTTCTTGACAGGAGCACCAGGTACTGAATTATTCAGGTTGGGGTTTTTGTGTGTCTCTCTGGACTCCCTTTCCCCCCTCCTTTTGTGTGGATGAACTTTACAGATACTCCACTTCTGTCCAACATGTTTTTGGGTCTTAAGTTTCTCCAGCTGTGTTTCCGTTTTTTAGTTTGGTTCGCCTGGAGCAAACAGGGAGTTGGGATTTTTTGGTTGTCATTTTTTTTGTCTTTTTTTCGATTTTTTTCACATTTTTTGGTATGTTTTTTTGCCTTTTTTTTCTTTTTGCTCGGGACAGCAACATCTTGTTCCCCCCCTCTCAATACATGTGATTTTTGCTTCCTGTACGCAAGTGCAGAGGACTATTTTCTGCCCAGTGTGGGATTTGCTCATGGGATGCTGTATGGTGTTGTAGTGTGGCTCTCTGTGTCCGGTCTCCTCCCTCCTAGTCGTCCTGTCCTACAGGCTTCTCCTGTCTCTCTATTGTACCCTGCCCGCATTAATGAATGACATTAAAGTTGTCTCGTGGAATGTCCGCGGTCTAAATTCTAAGTATAAGCGTTCCCTAGTCCTTCAATATCTTAAATCCCTGAACCCCCATGTCATTCTCTTACAAGAGACCCACTTAATGGGCAGTAAAACCCTATCACTGAACAGGAACTGGATACAGAGGGCAATACACTCCACTTATTCCTCATATGCCAGGGGAGTGGTTATCTTGCTACACAAGAAATTTCAATGTGTTATTGAACATGTAGTAACTGACCCTTATGGGAAGTATGCAATTGTGGTTCTAAATGTTGATTCTCAACTATGGGCTATAGCGAATGTCTATGTCCCCCCCCCCCTTTAGCAAAGAGGTACTGTACCAAGTTCTTGAGAAAAAAGCTGCCTTCGGCCCGATAAAAGTGCTGGTGGCCGGGGATTTAAACAACATTCTTGATTATACACTGGACGCCTCCAACCCGAATCGGGTGCGGAATCTTGACCTCCGGCAGTGGGCGGACACGGCAGCTTTGGAGGAGGTATGGCGGTGGAAACATCCTGGTGAGAGAGGTTACTCCTATCTTTCCCACGTCAGCTCCTCCTCCTCCCGTATTGATCTGGCCTTCGCGAACTCGGCCTTGCTGCCTCAGGTGGCAGAGGCCAGTTATCTGGCTGGTGGACTCTCGGACCACACCCCCCTGCAGGTGATGCTGAGCCGCCCTGGGGATGGAGGTCGGAGGGTCTGGAGATTGCACCCGGGGTGGGTGGATGAGTTATCTGTGGAGCCATTGATCTCCGCACATGTCTCAGAATATTGGAATGTGAATGAGGGCTCCGCGGATGGTCACATGGTATGGGATGCGTTTAAGGCGTCTACCAGGGGGGCATACATAGCGGCCATTAAAGCCGCTAGAATTGAGAAAAACTCTGAGTCGGAGGCACTCCAGGCTCATGAATTGCAGTGCTCGAAGAAACATGCTGAGGCGCCCTCTCAATCGACGCTTGTGGAGTTGCAGATGGCAAGGAGGGCATTCTTGGTCCATTTTCAAACTCTTACGCAATGTACATTTAAGTGCAGGGCGGAGGAACTATTTGAGAAGGGGGATAAGAATGGGAAATTGTTAGCCTACTTGGCGGCGGATGCTCGACCCCATGCGGCCATTCCTTGCGTTTATTCGGCAGGGGGTGCCTTAGTGAGGGATAGAGAGAGTATCATGCAGGCTTTTGTATTCTACTATTCTGATCTCTATGCGGCTATCCCGCAATATGACAGTCAGGTGCTGACGGATTTGCTGGACTCCTTTCAGATCCCGGTGCTGCCCGGGGGAGGCGGCGGCAGACTTGGAGGCCCCTTTTACCTCCAAGGAGCTGGCTGTGGCAATTGCCTCCTTCCCGAATGGTAAGGCGCCGGGACCTGACGGATTTCCGGCTGAATGGTATAAGACCTACTCAGAAGTGCTGTCCCACAAGCTTTTAAACCTGTATACAGAATGTCTTGAGATTGGGAGCTTGCCCCCTACGTGGTATGAGGCACATGTGGTTCTGCTCCCCAAGCCAGAAAAGGACCCACTTCATTGTTCCTCTTACAGGCCCATTGCACTGTTGAACATGGATCTTAAAATCCTTACCAAAATGGTGGCCAATCGATTAATGCAATGCCTGGACCACTTGATATCACCTGACCAGACAGGGTTTATGCCCAAAAAAGCTACCGATATTAATATCCGCAGGGTGTACGCGCATACGCAAATTGATGGTGAGCTGTCTCATGGGGGGGCCCTGGTGTTTTTTGACCTGGAAAAGGCGTTTGACTCCATTGATTGGGGATACATGGTCCAGGTGCTGGAGCGCATGGGTTTTGGCCCTGTGTTCCTCCAATGGATAAAAATGCTCTATGACCGCCCAGTAGCGGCAATCCGCCTGAACGGTGGGGTGTCTGACACTTTTCCGGTATCCAGGGGCACCAGGCAGGGATGCCCCTTGTCCCCGGGTTTGTTTTCTCTGGTTATGGAACCCCTGGCGATTGCACTGCGTTCTTCGTCGCAGATTCAGGGGATTAGGGTGGGCACCCTGACTGAGACTGTGGCCCTCTATGCTGATGACCTGGTTCTATTTCTTGGGGATACGGGCCCTTCTCTACATGCTGCACTCGCATTGATGGGTAGGTTCACTGAGGTTTCCGGTCTCACGGTCAATTGGACTAAGTCGAAGATCCTTCCGCTACGCTCCCATGGGATGCCCGGGCGGGTTGACCCTTCCAATCCCTTACAGTGGGTGACTCAGATTAGATACCTGGGGCTACAAATCGCAAATTCTGTGACGGATTTCATTAGCCTTAATGTGTCTCCACTGCTGGCTACTGTATCTAAAAAACTCCACTCCTGGAAAAATCTTCCCCTGTCCCTCATTGGAAAAGTTAGTCTGATTAAAATGAAGATTCTTCCCCTCCTGCTCTATACTCTCAGGAACTCTCCGGTGTGGATACCAAGGTCAATTTTCAGGTCCATAGACAGTATGATCTCCTCCTTCCTGTGGCAAGGGAAGCTCCCTCGCCTCAAACTGGCTATTCTTCAACAACCATGGGGGGAGGGAGGACTGGCGGTACCCAATTTCCACAAATACTTTTTAGCCGGCCAGTTGGCGGTGGCTAACCGTTGGTTGATCACCGCTCCGGACGACGCTGCAGTCTCTTTGGAGGCTGCTTGTGTGGGCTCCTATGAGGCGCTTTGGCTTCTGATCTATAGAGGGCCGAGGGCCCCCTACCCCTTGACGTCCTCTATGCGTTCGGTACTCAGAGCATGGGCTGTGGCCCAGGAGCTGAAACCCCAGGATAGTGTCACTTTCTCTCCTGAGACCCCCTTGTGGAGGAATCCCAAGCTGTCACACTTTCTTGACTATCCAGACCCAGTGGTGTGGACTGCCTTTGGAGTCAAGCTCCTGCGCCATATAGTGGTCAAACGCACTCTTATGCCGTTTGACGACCTAAAAACTTGTTATGGTCTACCAAACACGCATTTCTTCAGGTACCTGCAACTAAGACATACATTTCAGGCCCAATTCAGGGGGGGTCCTCTTGTCCTTAAACTTAGTGATTTGGAATTATTGGCTCGTGGTGAATCGCTGTCCAAAGCGGTTTCTGTCCTATATAGGGACCTTTTTCCGGAAACGACTAAACTGCTGGCGCCATGTAGATGGGCCTGGGAGACAGTGACTTCGGGACTGGACAGAGATGACTGGGATGATGTTTGGGGGGCAGCTTTTCAGGCCCTGGTTTCTACCAGGGATAGACTCATTCATTACAAATTTTTGCACAGGATTTACCTGACCCCTGCTAGACTAGCTAAAATATTTGGGAATCAGAGATCAGTATGCTGGCGGTGTTCCATGCCCTCTGCGGACTTTATGCATGTCTTTTGGGACTGTCCCCGGGTTCAACCATACTGGCAAGGTGTGGTGGACTGTATACGGTCGGTCACTTCTATTTCGATTCCCATCACTGTGGAGGTGTGTCTACTGCATTTGGTGGAGCCCCTGGCGATGACCAGGGCGATTAGGACACTCCTCATTCTTCTTTTTTTTTATGCTAAAAAGCGGATCATCCTTTCTTGGAAGAGCTCCTCGGCCCCAACGGTGGAGTCCTGGAAGGTACTGGTCAACAAGGTCATTCCATTTTACAAGGCTACTTACCTGAGCAGGGGGGCCCTGACAAAATTTGATAAGGTGTGGGGAGGTTGGTTGGCCTCGGTGGATACAGTGTCGGATTAGGCTGGGTTCAGTACAGTCATTGAGTGTATGTGTGATAGTGTCAGGTGGGGGTGGAGTGTGGACCTATTTATTTTAGAGCAACGGTGTATTCTGTAAGGGAAATGTATCCCATCTCTTTTCTTTCCTAGGCAGAGATTTGCATGTTATACTCTATTAGCATTGAGATCAAGATTGCGCAAAAGGTTGTACTTGTCATGGGGGGGGGGGGGGGTTACGCGTTATGATCTATTTATGATTCGATTTAATCTGATTTCACTGATTTTGATTAGGTTTGTAAACATTTAATGTGTACCAGTGCTGTCCCTTTTTTTTTTTTTTCCTTCCCAGCCGGTTTCTGTGTTCTGACCGGTAATTGTTGGTCGCATGTTGCGGCCTAGTATTGTATCTGTGTTGCAAAAATTGAATAAAAATAATTTTCCAAAAAAATTTGGTGGATAAAAGATAAAGATGAACGACAAAACTAGCAAATATTGTCTAAATACATGAGGCATGTGTATTATTCCATGAATCTTGGTGCGCTTTGTGTATTTCTAACACAAAAAAACTCCTGCGCTCTGGTGTTTCGCCAAACCAGGTACAGCAGTATAGTCTAACGGCAAAGTCTAAAGTCTTGCAGCCCTCCACAGAACAAAGGTTGTTCATATGGCAAAAAAAAAAGAAAAGAAAGGAGGGCGCACCGACCTTGTGCATTACCACTTAAAATTTTATTAAAAACAGAATAAAAAAGCAATGATCCTACTCACAAGGAAATTTGAGTAAGCGTTTTTTAGACAACTGGACTGGACCTCACGGCACCTGCCAGTAGAACCTCAGACATCTGAACCCTGACGCGTTTCTGGGGCGTACCCCCTTCTTCAAAGCCTGGATGGTCTGTGATACCTCTCTCCTGCTGCGTGTCCTCCTTAATATAGGTATATGTGTGTGTGCACATGTGCAAGGGCGGCCCCCAGCGCTAATGGCCACTGATTAGCAGGCCCCACCCCTCTCTCAGAACCCCACCCATCCAAAGTGCCACCCCAGGAGAGCGGGCACAAGTGTGGTATAGAGAGGCATACTGTATCAAGGTAATCCCTACACAGCTACAGAATCAATAGCCTCCTTGTTTTTGTTTAAATTATTATGGTTTAGTGACAAGGGTCACAAAGGAATGGAAGGGGTGAGCACGATCTGAAATAGGGAACACTGGCCAAATGGTCAGATAAAAAAGTCCTATGTTGGGACGAAACCGGAAGCGGCAGGTGTAACGCAATACACCCGCTCTTCCTGGTCGCGGGAGTTTGATATGCGTGCGCACTTCGGATGCGCGTGCGTACTATGGATGCGCGCGAATAAGGATGTGTTTTCCACGCAACCGGAAGTGCGGGGTGGAACGCAGGGTGTACCCGCACTTCCTGGTTGCATGATGGAGTGCGTTCCAATAGATACACGCGATGATCGGGGACACCCAGGGCATTGGGATGTTGGTAGCAAACGGCCCCATCATGGCTCCTGTCTTGTAACGTAAAGGGGAGAAGGTAAGGACTTTTTTATCTGACCATTTGGCCAGTGTCCCCTATTTCAGATCATGCTCTTCCCTTCCATTCCTTTGTGACCCTTCTCTAAACCATAATAATTTAAACAAAAACAAGGAGGCTATTGATTCTGTAGCTGTGTAAGGATTACCTTGATACAGTATGCCTCTCTATACCACACTTGTGCCCGCTCTCCTGGGGTGGCACTTTGGATGGGTGGGGTTCTGAGAGAGGGGTGGGGCCTGCCAATCAGTGGCCATTAGCACTGGGGGCCGCCCTTGCACATGTGCACACACACATATACCTAAATTAAGGAGGACACGCAGCAGGAGAGAGGTATCACGGACCATCTAGGCTTTGAAGGGGGTACGCCCCATAAATGCGTCAGCCGTTAAGATGTCTGAGGTTCTACTGGCAGGTGCCGTGAGGTCCAGTGCAGCTGTCTGAAAAGCGCTTAGTCAAATTTCCTTGTGAGTAGGACCATTGCTTTTTTTTTCTGTTTTTAATAAAATTTTAAGTGGTAATGCACAAGGTCGGTGTGCCCTCCTTTCTTTTCTTTGTGTATTTCTTCCAGATCTGTGCAGTAATCCAGTGTGAAACGTTCCCTCTGTGCAGGAGTTTCCTGTGGCTATTGAGGAATATAAAAAAAGTAAACAGTTGAGACTGATAGATAGATGGACAGAAATACAACTCTTTTGACGGGTACAGCAACTATTATATATAAATTTGAGAATTTAAAGTTATACTAAAAGTTCCTTTTAAAAATAAATAACAAACATGTCATACTTACCTCCACTGTGCAGCTCGTTTTGCACAGAGTGGCCCCCGAACATCCTCTTCTGGGGTACCTCGGCAGCTCTCGCGGCTCCTCCCCACATTAGATAATCCCTCTGGGAATCTCTCTTCCGAGGGGGTTACCTTGCAGGCGCGCTCCTGAGACATACACTTAGCATCCATAGACACAGAGTGCATGACTCGGCCCTGCCCCCAGCGCCCACATCATTGGATTTGATTGACAGCAGCGGGAGCTGCTATCAATCTATCCAATTAAAGGGTGGACTCTGTGTAGAGGAAGACGGCGGGGATGCGCCGAGCAGGTGAACTGGCTCAGGTAAGTAACACAGGGGGGCTGGGAATTGCCAGGTGTTTTTTCACCTTAATGCATAGGATGCATTAAGGTGAAAAACCACAAACCTTTACAACCCCTTTAATCTTTGTATTTATCTGTTTGACTGAAGTTCAAATTTTACCCTTTCACTGCTACCAATGTAAGGCATATGGAGGAACAAAACGCTTGCATCTGGCCAGCTCAGTATACCGTATGCCAGCTGCATTAACTTCTACTAAAAACTCATGACCACTTGAGTGACCATGAACCTATAACAGAAAGGTCCCCCAGAATCTGTTGAAGACAAACATAAATGCCTCTGCCTCCACTGTCCACAGCGTGCTCTCCTCCCTCCCTGTGATCTCTGATACCTGCACTGCCCTCCTATGAAGCCACTCTCCTCCCAGCATTGTGTACCCTCTGCTGGCTGCCGCTGTCTCCCTAGGCATCCTGACTTCCAGTCTCAACAGCAGCTTTTTCGTTCAGGGTGGCAAGCAAAGAGATTGATAAACATTATGGATGACCCGAACACCCCCCAGTTCGGTTTGTACAAGAACATGCGAACATGAAAAATCAAAAGTGCTAATTTTAAAGATTAATATGCAAGTTATTGTCCTAAAAAGTGTTTGGGGACCCGAGTCCTGCCCCAGGGGACATGTATCAATGCAACAAAAAGTTTTAAAAACTAAAGTTTTTCCGGGAGCAGTGATTTTAATAATGCTTAAAGTGAAACAATAAAAGTGAAATATTCCATTAAATTTCGTACCTGGGGGGTGTCTAAAGTATGCATGTAAAGTAGCGTGTTTCCCGTGCTTAGTACTGTCCCTGCACAAAGTGTAATTTCTGAAGAAAAAAAAGTAATTTAAAACTACGCGTGGCTATTCATGAATTGTCGGTCCCGGCAATACAGAGAAAAGTAATTGAAAAAAATGACAGGGGTCCCCCCCCAGTCCATTACCGGGCCCTTTGGGTCTGGTATGAATATTAGCCACTTAAGGACCGGCCCATGTAGATATACGTCGGTAGAATGGCACGGACAGGCACATCAACGTACCTGTACGTCCCCTTTAAGTGCCTGTCCGTGTGCTCTGCCTAGTGAGAATGACACTGATCTCGGCTCCGTGTACTCGGAGCGGAGATCAGTGTCATGTGACACAGAGCCCATCCCCCCTACAGTAAGAATCACTATGCTAGGCACACTTACCCCCTACAGCGCCACCTAGTGGTTAACCCCTTCACTGCCAGTGTCATTTTTACAGTAACCAGTGCATTTTTATAGCACTGATGGCTGTGAAAATGACAATGGTCCCAATAATGTGTCAAAAGTGTCCGATGTGTCCGCCAAAATGTCGCAGTCACAAAAAAAATCACTGATCACCGCCATTACTAGTAAAAAAAATAATATTAATAAAAATGCCATAAAACTGTCCCCTATTTTGTAAACGCTATGGGCCAGATTCACAAAGGTTAGCGGATCTTTAGATCCGTGTAACCTATGTGAATTAAGATCCGCCCTCGCAAGTTTGTGAGGAAAGGGCCAGATTCACAACACACTTACCTCCAAACTTGCGACGGCGGATCCTAACTCCCCCAGCGGAATTCAAATTCCGCGGCTAGGGGAGTGTCATATTTAAATCAGGCGCGCTCCCGCGCCGATTTAAATACGCATGCGTCGTCCGGGGAATTTCCCGGCGTGCATTGCTCCCACTGACGTCAATAGGACGTCAGTGGTTGCGACGAGAGCGGGACTTGCGACGCGCGTGTTCGTGAATCGGCGTACGCAAACGACGTAGGAAATTTCAAAATCGACGCGGGAACGACGGCCATACTTAACAATACTTACCCCTGCTTTTAGCAGGGGTAAGTATACGACGGGTACCGCGCTACGGAAACGACGTAAGAACACTGCGTCGGGTCCGCGTACGTTCGTGAATTTCGCGTATCTCGCTGATTTACATATTATTCAGTGTAAATCAGCGGGAACGCCCCCGGCGCCATTTTTAAATCAAAAAAAAGATCCGACAGTGTAACACAGTGTGACACTGTCGGATCTCAGCCCTATCTATGCGTATCTGATTCTATGAATCAGGTGCATAGATAGGACTAGAAAAAATCCGAGATACGATGGTGTATCTGAGATACACCGTCGTATCTCTTTTGTGAATCTGGCCCTATAACTTTTGTGCAAACCAATCAATAAACGCTTATTGCGATTTTTTTACTAAAAATATGTAGAAGAATACGTATCAGCCTAAATTGATAAAAAAAAAAAATTATATATTTTTGGGGGATATTTATTATAGCAAAAAGTAAAAAATATTGTTTTTTTTCAAAATTGTTGCTCTATTTTTGTTTATAAAAAAATATATCAGATAGACCCAAAAAGGTGTCTCTCAAATCCCAGCACTCAATGGCAGAGTTTAAATTATTTTGCAGTATAGCAGCTGTTATAATACAACCAACAATAAAAAATATATACTTAATTTATTAATAAAATAATTGGATCAACTTTTTAAGCCACTGAGATGTTTACACTAGGGATGAGCCGAACATACCCGGGTTCGGTTCGCATCAGAACGTTCGAACAGACCGCGGGTTCGCGCGAACATTTAGAACCCCATTGAAGTCTATGGGACTCGAACGTTCGAATTCAAAAACGATCATTTTAAAGACCAATATTCAATTTAATGTTGGTAAACGTCTTTCAGAACCCGGGTCTTGCCCCAGGGAACATGTATCAATCGAAAAAAATATTTTAAAAACGGACCGCCCTGTCCAGCGAGGTATGGACATTGCCTTCCACATGCCGGTAGAGAGCCGGAATCGCCTTCCGTGAAAAAAAGTGGCGTTTGGGTACTTGCCACTGAGGTACTGCACATTCCACAAACTCACGGAAGGGGGCAGAATCTACCAACTGAAAAGGTAGCAGTTGAAGTGCTAGCAATTTTGCTAAGCTAGCATTCAACCGCTGGGCATGTGGATGGCTGGGAGCGTACTTCTTTCGGCGCTGCAGCAGCTGGGGCAGGGAAATTTGTCTGGTAATATCAGTAGATTGGCCGGATGTACTACCACTACTACGTTGTGACACACCTATTTCTACACCTTCGGTGCAGGCTGCAGAGAGGACTAGGGGTCTAGTGGGGTTTGAGGTCACAGAAGGGCAAGGGAGGACCGCTTTGGTCTTTGGTGTGGGTCTTTCTGGTATGCCTGCCAACGAGCTGCATGGCAGGTCGACATATGTCTGGACAAGCATGTGGTGCCCAAGCGGGTGATGTTTTGGCCACGCGAGATACGCTTGAGACATATGTTGCAAACAGCAAAGGTAGAATCTGATGGACAGGTTTCAAAAAAGGCCCACACCAAAGAACTTTTGCTGTACCGTTGAGACACAGCAGCGCCACGTAATGCAGTTGGTGTACTGCCCTTAAGCTGACCCCTGGAGGGCTTCCTGCCTCTTTGAAGATGTGCCTGTGCCTCGTCCTCTTCCTCCTCCTCCTCTCTCCTACCAGGCACCCAGGTAGAGTCAATGACCTCATCATCCCCTCCCTCCTCATCATCACTGGCGACAACCTGGCAGTATGCTCCAGCTGGGGGAACATCACTCCCAGATTGTTGTCCCTCTCGGCCACCCCCTCTCCCTGGGCTCACATCAATGCCTTCCTCTATCAGTGTTCCGTCATCGGAGTCTTCAAAACGCTGTGCATCTTCAGCTAGCATGTACCCAACACTGTGTTGAAACAGTTCGGGGGACTCCTCAGGAGGACACGGTGGGACTAGGGAAGGATTGTGTGATCCCATTGTGCAGAGGGTAGAGGACGCCTTGGCAGCTGCTTTGCCAGACAAACTATAATCAGTCTGTGTGAGAGAGGATGAGGAGGATGAGGACGGCTTGGTCATCCACTCAACTAATTTCTCAGCATGTTGAGGCTCAACACGGCCAGCTCCCGAAAAGAAGGACGAGCGGCCACGGCCACGTGCTGAAGAGGATGCACCACATCCATCACCAGCGTTACCTCTAGATGCAGAGCCTGCTTGCCCTCGTGACTCTCTGCCTCTCTTTGTCCTTCCAGCCATAGTTATGCGTTCAGGTGTTATGTAACAAAATAGTCGCTGTCACACCAACTGCGTTCAGATGGTATTAAACAGCAACCACACAGTAAGAGCGACTTGGCTCAAGTGTAAAGTAACAAAATAGTCGCTGTCACACCGACTGCGTTCAGATGGTATTAAACAGCAATCACACAGTAAGAGCGACTTGGTTCAAGTGTAAAGTAACAAAATAGTCGCTGTCACACCAACTGCTTTCAGATGGTATTAAACAGCAACCACACAGTAAGAGCGACTTGGCTCAAGTGTGAAGTAACAAAATAGTCGCTGTCACACCGACTGCGTTCAGATGGTATTAAACAGCAACCACACAGTAAGAGCGACTTGGCTCAAGTGTAAAGTAACAAAATAGTCGCTGTCACACCAACTGCGTTCAGATGGTATTAAACAGCAACCACACAGTAAGAGCGACTTGGCTCAAGTGTAAAGTAACAAAGTAGTCGCTGTCACACCGACTGCGTTCGCACGTTGGTGTCACGCAGTGACACCAACTGCCTTTAGTTGCTATTAAACAGCACGCACGCAGTAATAGCGACTGCGGTCAAATGCGATTTAACAGCACGCACGCAGTGACACCAACTGCCTTTAGTTGCTATTAAACAGCACGCACGCAGTAATAGCGACTGCGGTCAAATGCGATTTAACAGCACGCACGCAGTGACACCAACTGCCTTTAGTTGCTATTAAACAGCACGCACGCAGTAATAGCGACTGCGGTCAAATGCGATTTAACAGCACGCACGCAGTGACACCAACTGCCTTTAGTTGCTATTAAACAGCCCGCACGCAGTAATAGCGACTGCGGTCAAATGCGATTTAACAGCACGCACGCAGTGACACCAACTGCCTTTAGTTGCTATTAAACAGCACGCACGCAGTAATAGCGACTGCGGTCAAATGCGATTTAACAGCACGCACGCAGTGACACCAACTGCCTTTAGTTGCTATTAAACAGCACGCACGCAGTAATAGCGACTGCGGTCAAATGCGATTTAACAGCACGCACGCAGTGACACCAACTGCCTTTAGTTGCTATTAAACAGCACGCACGCAGTAATAGCGACTGCGGTCAAATGCGATTTAACAGCACGCACGCAGTGACACCAACTGCCTTTAGTTGCTATTAAACAGCACGCACGCAGTAATAGCGACTGCGGTCAAATGCGATTTAACAGCACGCACGCAGTGACACCAACTGCCTTTAGTTGCTATTAAACAGCACGCACGCAGTAATAGCGACTGTGGTCAAATGCGATTTAACAGCACGCACGCAGTGACACCATCTGCCTTTAGTTGCTATTAAACAGCACGCACGCAGTAATAGCGACTGCGTTTCTGTGCAATTCAATAGCCCAGTTGCATTAACAGCGACTGCGCTTCTGTGCAAATAAATTGCACACGTGCAGTAACAGGTAATGCGTCTGTGTGTGCAATTAACTAGCACACGTTAAATAACACAGAATAATTATATTTAAAGTAAATCCCTAATGCAGGCAATACAACACGTTAGAGCGCTGCATGTAGGACAATCTCCTGCCTGATAGATAAACTAGCTGAGCTGTACAGTTTATAAATATATTGACAACGCCTAAGGATGTGAATATATTCTCTACAAACTGTACTTTTAACTATACTGACTACACTTCCTACTCTATCTATCTTTCTATCTATCTATCTATCTATTTAGTTAAGACACTGTGTCTCTATCTCTCTATCTCTCTCTGTCTGACTGACTGATCTTCTCTAGAACCGCCAACACACTACACTAGGCAGCCGTGCAGGCTGCCTTTTATAGTGGGGGGCGTGTACTAATCCCCCTGAGCCATAATTGGCCAAAGCCACCCTGGCTTTGGCCAATTATGGCTCTTCGTTTTTTGAGCGCTGTGATTGGCCAAGCATGCGGGACATACAGCATGCTTGGCCAATCATCAGCGCTCAACGCCCCAGTGAATTATGGGACGTTTTGCGTCACTCGAATTTGGCGCGAACGACCCGTTTTGTTCGAGTTTCGACGAACGATCGAACGACCGATGTTCGAGTCGAACATACGTTCGAATCGAACGCGGAGCTCATCCCTAGTTTACACCATCCTGCTAGTATGATTATACAGTATGAACTGTAATTGTGCACTTTACATCAGCCAGCACGAAGGAAGTAGCTGGAGAAGTGGGCTAATGAGTTTCACCTGATCTTTGGACTTTTTAGCATAAAAGTGTTTTGACCACCCTGTTATGCACTTGTAGTTTATTTCTGCGGTCCTAATATCAATGGCAGAGGAGTGGGTTAGGTTTATATTTTTTTCTATAGTGATTTTGTCCCTTTGTGTTCCCAACTCCCTTTTCCATTTATGGATGAATGGGGGTATCTCCAGCTCGTCCACCTTCAGTAGCAGTTTATAGAGTTTTTAGGTAATACCTTTTGTACTATCTTCTGTGCAAAGCCGTTCCAGCGGTGTAAGCTCTACTCCTGACCTTATCGGCTGGGGTAGGTTCTGTACGAAGTGGCTCAGCTGGCGATACCGCCACTCAGTGGCGTAGCTAGGGTTGTCAGCGCCCGGGGCAAGGCAAGAAATTTGCGCCCCCCCCTAACCTGCAGACTTTTTGAACTCCCTGAGTCCCTTCCCTTCTTACAATAGTACTGACCAGCCCCGATTCCTATACGGACCACTACACTAACCTCTACACGGACCTACATGATTCCTAGACTGACCATTACACTTACCTACCTGTCCACTGCACTGACCTACCCTATTCCTACATTGGCCACTACACTACACTAGTAAGTATGCAGTAAACACTGACCACTACACTATACACTGACCACTAACCCACACTGCACACTGACCACTACACTATACACTGACCACTAACCCACACACCACCACACTGACCACTACACTATACACTGACCACTAACCCACACACCACCACACTGACCACTACACTATACACTGACCACTAACCCACACACTGACCACTATACACTGACCACTAACCCACACACCAACACATTGACCACTACACTATACACTGACCACTAACCCACACACTGACCACTATACACTGACCACTAACCCACACACTGACCACTATACACTGACCACTAACCCACACACACACTGACCACTATACACTGACCACTAACCCACACACTGACCACTATACACTGACCACTAACCCACACACTGACCACTATACACTGACCACTAACCCACACACTGACCACTATACACTGACCACTAACCCACACACTGACCACTAACCCACACACACTGACCACTATACACTGACCACTAACCCACACACACACTGACCACTAACCCACACACTGACCACTATACACTGACCACTAACCCACACACACACACTGACCACTAACCCACACACTGACCACTATACACTGACCACTAACCCACACACTGACCACTAACCCACACACTGACCCACACACTGAATACTATACACTGACAACTAACCCACACACTGACTACTATACACTGACCACTAACCCACACACTGACTACTATACATTGACCACTAACCCACACACTGACCACTAACCCACACACTGACCCACACACTGACCACTAACCCACACACTGACCACTATACACTGACCGCTAACCCACACACTGACCACTAACCCACACACTGACCACTATACACTGACCACTAACCCACACACTGACCACTACCCTGACCACCAGGGCTGGTGCAAGGATTGTTAGCCCCCCCCCCGCCCTGAACCACTTTACCCTGACCTTAGAAAAAAAGAAGCCCTAAGGCAAACGCTGCGCTAATTTAAGAAGATAATAAAAAAAATTATGATAAAGTGTATAGGAAAGCAGCTGGCACTTAAGTTCACTACAAAAAAAAAAAAAAAACTTAGGATAGATCTCAAAAAATGGAAAGAGTGCAGCGCTATGTGGTTAAAACCATGTTTGAAATAAATGTTATACCTTGAAATGTAAACAAATGATATGTGATTATTAAAAGGAAAACGAATGCAGAGTCCAAAAAGAACACAACATAGTCCGTGAAGAGTTAATTCCAAAAGCAAATCCGTGAAGGGTTAACTCCCAAAAAGACACATTGCTTGCCAAGAAAGTGAAGATAAAGTTTGGTGAATAATAAGTCCCAAAATAAACCAGGGTATTGCCAGAGAATTTTGGGACTTATTATTCACAGAACTCTATCTTCACTTTCTTGGCAAGCAATGTGGGAGTTAACCCTTCACGGATTTGTTCTTTTTGGACTCTGCATTAGTTTTGCTTTTAATACATTTATCACATATCATTTGTTTACATTTCAAGGTATAACATTTATTTCACACATGGTTTAAACCACATAAGCGCTGCACTCTTTCCATTTTTTGAACATATCTGACCTATCTGACCCCCGACACCTACCCTGACCCCCGGCACCTACACTGACCCCCGGCACCTACACTGACCCCCGGCACCTACACTGACCCCCGGCACCTACACTGATCCCCGGGAACCTACCCGACACCTACACTGACCCCCGGCACCTACACTGACCCCCCGACACATACACTGACCCCCGACACATACACTGACCCCCGACACATACACTGACCCCCGACACCTACCCGACACCTACACTGACCCCCGACACCTACACTGACCCCCGACACCTACCCGACACCTACACTGACCCCCGACACATACCCGACACCTACACTGACCCCCGACACCTACACTGACCCCCGACACCTACCCAACACCTACACTGACCCCCGACACCTACACTGACCCCCGACACCTACACTGCCCCCGACACCTACACTGACCCCCGACACCTACCCGACACCTACACTGACCCCCGACACCTACACTGCCCCCGACACCTACACTGACCCCCGACACCTACCCGACACCTACACTGACCCCCGACATCTACACTGACCCCCGACACCTACACTGACCCCCGACACCTACTGACACATACACTGACCCCCGACACCTACACTGACCCCCGACACCTACACTGACCCCCGACACCTACTGACACATACACTGACCCCCGACACCTACACTGACCCCCGACACCTACTGACACATACACTGACCCCCGACACCTACACTGACCCCCGACACCTACTGACACATACACTGACCCCCGACACCTACACTGACCCCCGACACCTACTGACCCACGACACCTACACTGACCCCCGACACCTACACTGACCCCCGACACCTACACTGACCCACGACACCTACACTGACCCCCGACACCTACACTGACCCCCGACACCTACTGACACCTACACTGACCCCCGACACCTACACTGACCCCCGACACCTACACTGACCCCCGACACCTACAGTCTGCGTCCTACTTCCTGTACTACTCACACCCCCCTCCCCACAGCTGTGTGCAAATCCATCCTCTGAGTCCTCCTTACCTCTGTCCCGACTCCCCGCCAGCGCCAGCGCCATCCACCCGCAGCGCGCTCCATGATGTTAGACGCTGCACCTCCATCCATCTCTACTGAGCCGAGTTGCCCCTCCACTGCGCTCCACTAGAGTGAGTCCCCGCCAGGCAGCGTCATCCACCCGAGGCCATCCATGCTCCAGTCCCGATCTCCACCGAGCCCCGCTCCACACACAGAGCTGCACCACAGGGACAGGCGAAGGAGGAGACAGCGGGTCTTTCAGCACTTGTCTCCCGCTGACATGTTCAATGTTTCCCGGCGCCCTGTGATTGGGCATATGGGGGTCATGTGCGGATCGTGGACTGGCCAGCCCCACGCCGCACATGACCCCCATACACCCAATCACAGGGCGCCGGACATTAAACTTGCGGCCAGAGATCGGGGGGACACAGGAAATAAAAATTAGGAGGAGGCGAGGCACGGAATTTCACCCCCCTAAATTTTTCGCCCGGGGCCCTAGCACCCCCCCCACGCTACGCCACAGCCGCCACTCATCCATTATCATTAATTCTTCCTTATGTTTTAACTCCTCAAGTGTCATAATTTTTCCTCTTTGTATGTGTCTTAATTGTGCTTTATCCTTTTTTATCCAGTTTCCTCACACTATTTTTTTTCCATGGGGAAAATATTTGTTTTCTTTTAAAGCTGAATTATAATCCCTATCTATTTGTTTATGCAACCTACCCCATATTCTTAGTGCATTATGTGTCAAAATGTGTGTGTTATCATGCAGTGATCTATAATGGGGGGGTTCCATATTATACTTCCCAGTTGTGTCTTAGACAGCGCGTTTTCTATTTTTACCCATCTTTTTTCCCGGTTATCTTTGGCCTAGACACCCTAGACAATATTGCCATGTTATAATATTTCCTGATATCAGGGACAGCCAGCCCTCCATGTTTCTTATCCTGTTTTAATACCATTAGGTAGATTCTATGTTTTTTGTTCTTCCATACGTAGTTCATTAGCAGGGTGTTTAACACTCTGAAGTAAGGTTGAGGTATTGCTACTGAAATCATTTGAAATGTATACAATATCTTTGGTAAAAAAACATCTTCAGAATGTTAATTCGTCCTGTCCATGATATTGGTCTATTTGTTATTTTTTTTATTTCCCTTTTGATTTCGTCTAAGAGAGGTATATCATTTATTTTTATATATATTCTTTATTGAATTGGCCAGTTTTATACCCAAATACTTGAGTTCTTTCTGCCATGGGAAATTGAACTTGTCTCTCAGGAGCCATTCTTCTACTTTGCTAATATTAACGTTTAATATCTCCGTCTTGGATACATTGATTTTAAAATTTGATATCTCATCGTACTGTTTCAGGGTATTAAGCAAGTTCGGTAGCGTGGTCCTGGGGTTGAAAATATAAAACAGTACGTCATCCGCAAAGGCTGAGAGTTTATGTTCTTCTTCTTCCACCTTAATACCCTTAATATCCGGATTATTTCTGACCACGGCAAGGAGAGGCTCTAAGGACAACACAAACAGGAGAGGAGACAGGGGGCAACCCTGTCTCGTCCCGTTCTTTATCTCAAAGGCAGAGGATAGAGTAAGGGGAATATACAACCTATCAACTGTCACTTTAACGCAGAAAGAGACTAACTTCTTAAATGCGGGATTAAAATGCACATCAACCAAATCTATGAATAATTTTGACATGTACATAGATATACACAAGTATATCAGGAAGGTAAACATTAAAAAATATTTCTTGTCAAATAACTTTAATTTGAGGAACAACAAACCCAATTATACGGTTGGTATAGATAGTGGACTGAAGAATAAATCATTGTTCAATCCACCCCAACTGGCTAATCACCAGGTTGAGGTATTTAAACAACTGGTGCTGAAAGATCTAGAAGCAGTTCCACCTAAAAAAAAGTCTCAATCCCAAACATATCAGAGAGGGCATTAAAGCTTTGGAGAATAGGAAAGACATTATTATTCGTCCGGCAGATAAGGGGGGGGGGGTGTGGTTATTTTAGACAAGTCCTTTTACCACACCCAACTCCAGATCATGCTGAATGATGAGACCACATATTGCCATCTGAAAAGTGATCCTAC
This sequence comes from Rana temporaria, assembly GCF_905171775.1. NCBI lineage: Eukaryota > Metazoa > Chordata > Amphibia > Anura > Ranidae > Rana > Rana temporaria. The sequence goes on from NC_053491.1 coordinate 243,043,723, forward strand.
AAAATGTTATAGAGAGGATCTACACAATTTGGAAAGAAAAGAAAGAAAAAAAGTATTTATGCCCAAGCTTTAATCGGATCCCGACAATCTATATGGTTCCCAAGATTCATAAGGATCCAATAGTACCGCCAGCAAGACCCATAGTCAATGGCATTGAGTCATTCACTTCTCATATAGGACAATACCTAGATCATTACATGCAAAGTAGTGTCTTAACCACAAAAGCTTTCTTGAAAGACACCACAAGCTTCCTCCAGAAACTTAAAAATGTCGATATCCCTAAAGACACTGAGATATTTTTGGCAACAGCAGATGTTTCGTCATTATATACAAATATACAACATGATGACGCACTCCTGGCCCTTAATTGGGCATTTAGTAAAAGGGAGGATTTACCATATATCCAGAAAAAATCCTGCGAATGGCATTAGAGTATTGTTTAACACATGATTACTTTTAGTATGCAGGGGAGTTTTACAGTCAGAAAACAGAGGTGGCGATGGGGGCTAAATTTGCACCCAGCCTCGCCAATTTATTTATGAGCGAGTGGGAGGATAAATGGGTTTTCAATAATAAAAGAAGTGAATTGATTGGAAGAAACAGGCTTTTATGCCTGTAGACGTTGCAAAGCATGTCAGCAAGTTTCAACTCATTTACGTGGACTAACTAAGTTCACGTCAACTGCAAATGGTAAAGAATTTGACATAAAAGAGTGTATCACGTGTGCATCAACTCATATGATATACGCTCTAGAATGTCCTTGTGGGCTAATGTATATAGGCCATACTAAAAGAACTTTAGCCAAAAGGATATCTGAGCATATTTACAATATTACCATAGGATACAAAGAACATAGTGTTTCATTACATTTCCGTGAAAAACATAATCGTAACCCCATTGGTTTGAAATTTTGGGTAATTGATAAGGTACACCCCAGGTGGAGGGGGGCTAATATGGTTCGAGAAATCTCAAAGAATGAAACTAAATGGATATTCTTGACCAATACACTCAGTCCGAATGTGTTGAATATAGATCTGGACCTAAACTGTTTTATTAGTGATCATTAAACAGAGAAAATAAGGGTGTTTAGCAGTATGAGAAATAGAATAGTATTTGTAACTTAACAAAAGCTCCCATTCACTTAGCTTTGCGGGTGAGGGTCTTTTTACACCTTTTGGGTGGTTATTATAAAATGAAAAAAACTCAGTAGAGCTGTGTCTAATAGCATGAATCAACAGAGTTTATGATGCCATACTTCGATTATTCTTATTTTTATTTATTTTTATACTTTTTAATATCTTTTCAGTATAATTTATATTGTATCATTTTCCTTTTACTACAGTGGGTTCATAACCATAGTTAGTAATTTTTTGGACAATGGACCTATAAGGCCTCGTACACACGATCGAACATGTCCGCTGAAACTGGTCCGCGGACCAGTTTCCGCGGACATGTCCGACCGTGTGTAGGGCCTAGCGGACATTTTCCGGCCTAGCGGACAGGTTTCCAGCGGACAAAAGTTTCTTAGCATGCTAAGAAACTTGTCCGGTGGAAACCTGTCCTTCGGACATGTCCACTGGTTAGTACGTCTAACCAGCGGACCGAAATCCCGCGCATGCGTCAAATTGATTTGGCGCATGCGTGGAAGCATTGTACTTCCGTGTTAGAGAACGTCGGTGTCGTATACGTCAGACCAAAACCTCTCAGCAGACATGTCCGATGAAAACAGTCCGCGGACCGTTTTCATCGGACATGTCTGGTCGTGTGTACAAGGCCTAAGAGGTAATCTCTATGGTCTGTGTCTGTAATTTTTGACCAGAATGTATATGCCTGCATGTGAAAATCGTATAGTGTATATATGGCAGCAAGCATGAATCGTACAGCAGCGTTTATTATAATTCTTTATTTTCAATTTTAAATGTTTTGTTTTAAATTGGAGTATCATTATGCATTGAGTAATCCATAAGTGCCACAGAAAATGGATGAGGGATGAGGGACTCCGCTGGGGACACTGCAGGCTCACACTGTTGCTCAGCATCACTTTTAATTGATCCTATCCACCTGTAGCATCCGTGGGGGTAGGGCTGGCAAGACTACTTCCAGAAGCGGCTCCCCGTAGCGTTTGCAGGTGATCCAGGGCCACTTTAGTAGCCAGTCCTGAGCACTTCAGACATAGCAACATAGCAGCCCAATTGCTTCATAGTTGTCCTGCCATATAGAGCACCAGGCTACCTTTTTGTACGTATCGCACTTCGGTGTCAGTAAGGACCTCTTTCAGCCTTCCCAGGCCAGGACCGATGCCCGATACAAAGACTTTCCAGTCAAACATGGAGACTTGGAGCTGCGCCATGCTTTTTTCTCGGTAGCAGTATCCCAGCACGTGGAGTGTGATGGCGGTGCACACAACTGCATCTCTGTCTCCTTCTCTGCAGAGCGACGACTTCTCCCCCTGCCAAGTGATTGGTTCAAGACCTGTCTCTTTTCTCCAGCAGCGCACCAAAAACTCTTCTGGAGTCTGCCTTAACCCCTTCAGCACTGGTGTAAAGTGACAAAAGACCAGGCTGACACTCTCCCAACAGCAAAAAGAAAATTTGGTTCTTCCCCTTGTAGATCAAAAGGACAATTGCACAGTCTCTGAGGCACACAGATATTTGCCACTTTCCCCCAGAGCCAAGCAAAACTTCTGTGTAGTAGCAGTCCATTGCCAGGGGTGACCACATCAAAAGTAACGCTATGCCCGGTGTTGGGCACGAAAATGTAGCGCTCTCCCTGACCTCCAGAGGCCTGGTGATGACCCCCAGAGTCAGAGAGGGCTGACATCCCTCCTCAGGGTGCAGGTTACTAGGCATGGTGGGTGTTGTGTAAGGTGGAAAGGTGGGCGCCAGTCACTTTTAAAAATGAACAAAGAGCGTTTTGTTTCTCTTAACAGGAAATGTGGGAGAGAGGGATAGGGCACAGGACACCCTTAGGCAAATGCAATAGCAAATTGACAAACTCCTTGGACTATATAGATCTAGGCAGATACCAGTACAGAAAAAGGACTTTAAAGCTGATTTCAGCAATCTTTATTTCATAGCAACTGCTGTCTCCTATTGCAACAACTTTACTCACAGTATCCCACTGTAGATCCTTAAGCTCAGGTCACAGCTACCTGCTGTATTCTTCAAGCTTTACTCACAGCTACCCGCAGTACTTCTTAAAGCTTTATTTGCAGCTACCCACTGTACTCCATCAAGCTTTACACAAAGCTACCCGCTCTACTTTTTGGATGAGTTCTCTCTGAAGCTTTCCCAGTCACTTCACCATCCCCGGCTGATGAAGGATCTTCTCTGGTACTCATTCAGTCGGATTTTAAAGGCAAGACAGGAATATATAAAAATTATAAATTTTATTACAGATTATAACAAAAACCAATAAAGGTGTAAAAAACATATAAATATAAATAATTGTATATGGATAGTATCCTCTGTGCATCGTCAACAATCGTTTGACGATGCACAGAGGATACTATCCATATACAATTATTTATATTTATATGGTTTTTACACCTTTATTGTTTGTTGTTAAAAATTTGTAATAAAATTTATAATTTTTATATATTCCGGTCTTGCCTTTAAAATCCGACCATCAATTACTATTTTTTAGTAACTGTCCCTTTTTGATTTCATTCACAACGCCATCTCTTTACACCTGCCTCCGGCAACAAGAGTGGTTGACCCTCTAGCAACTTCTTCTCCCATGCCTCCTGGCAATGACCAGGATATCTCTCCTGGCAATGACCAGGATATCTCTCCTGGGCAAGGCCCCAGGCTCTGCACACACCCACCCAGGCTGCAGCCCAGGCGGGAAGAACCAGGATCACCTGACTAATGGGCTCTCCCAGCATTCTCAGCGACCAAAGAAACTCCTGCTAATTGGCTGAAAGAGGTATATCCACTCTTAACCTGAATTCACTGTAGTTTGTCACACTCATGCCAAATGTAGCAGTGACACCTATTGACAAAAGGGAGAAATCACAGATAATACCAGGCTTAGGAGAATCCTATTTGATCAATAGACTACAAATTGGCAAGGCTAGTTACCACCTAGCACAACTAAATGTACTAGCAGCCCTGTTTAGGACAAGGGTGCTACATGTATATGCTGTCCCCACTGCTTCTCCTAGCGTTCCAAGTGTAAACCAGAATGCGACAGGAAAGCCACATGGGCCCGCTGGAGCATGGAGCAGGGTTGCCATTGAGACCCCCTGATGCTACACCAGTGGTTGGGGGTGTGGTAAAGACACAACTCAGTTATGCCTTTACTATCCTAAACCCCTATAAGGCTGCTTTTACACTGATGTGCTGAGGTCCACCTGGGTGTGGTTTACTTTCTCAAAGTGCACCATACCCACAAGATATAATTCAGCTAACCCACAAGAAAGCCGCATGTGTACTGTGCTGCACCCACAGATTATTGAGAAAGCAGTCTAATAGTTGTTAAACCTTTTATAGGTGCTAACATACCCATTGCAAAAGACCAGTGTATGTGTTGTTTAATATACTGATCTTCTTTTCCTCTTTCAGCTTCTGCTAGCATCACTCTCCATGCTCCAGGCTGCACTTGGTACAGTATAGAGGTCGACCGATATATTGGTCGGCCGATATATCGGCCGATATTTTGCGTTTTTAAAGATATCGGCATCGGCCGATTATTGGGTAAATTAGGCCGATTGTCTAGGATCTGTGCTGGGTGGAATTCTTCCGCCTGCCAGCCCGCCCGCTCGTCGCCCGCTCGCTGCTATCTGCTGACTTTATATTTGTTTCCGTTTAGGAAGTCTGCAGCCAACCAGCGGACCGGTAACAGCCAATCGGCGGCCGCCAGTGCAGACTTCCTCCACAGTAAAAAAAATGTCCCCTGACGTGCTGCGCGCCCTGCCTCTGCCTACAAATTCCAGAATGCAGCACGGGCCGGTAACAACCAATCGGCGGCCGCCGCTGCCGTCATTCTCCACTCTGGAAAAAAATGTCCCCTGACGTGCTGCGCGCCCTGCCTACAAATTCCAGAATGCAGCACGGGCCGGTAACTGTCGGCCCGCGCTGCATTCTGGGGCTTGTAGGCAGAGCGCGCAGCACGTCAGGGGACGTTTTTTTCCAGAGTGGAGAATGACGGCAGCGGCGGCCTCGGATTGGTTGTTACCGGCCCGCTCTGCATTCTGGTGATTGTAGGCAGCACAACAGGGACGAATGGAGCTTTGTGGATAGAGTGCTAATATCGCCCTTCCTTCTGTTTTAGCACTGCTCAGCGCTCAGGAGTAGGCAATACAGAAATTTGGCCACAAGAAATGAGACAATGATCAGCAGCTGCAAAAAAAAATGTAAACATCAAAACAAAGTAGCAACTATTGAAAGTCCCAAAGTCCAATATAATACTGCAGCAGCGCTATTTCCAAACAAACGTTTGAAAAACGAAACAAACTTCTATATAATCAATATAGAAGTTTGTTTCGTTTTTCAAACGTTTGTTTGGAAATGGCGCTGCTGCAGTATTATATTGGACTTTTGGACTTTCAATAGTTGCTACTTTGTTTTACTGTCTGTTTTGACGAATGGAGCTTTCTTGTGCTAGGCTAGAAGATGCAACGGAGCATGGAGCACTCCGCTGGTGGGCATTGATGAGGTGGCAGTGAATGACATTGGGCTGTACTGGTGGGCACTGATGTGAGGCACTGATGTGGTGATGTACTGGTGGGCACTGATGTGGTGATGTACTGGTGGGCACTGATGTGGTAATGCACTGGTGGGCACTGATGTGGTAATGCACTGGTGGGCACTGATGTGGTGGGCACTGGTGATATGCGCTGGTGGGCAATGATGGGATGCACTGGTGCATTGGTGGGCATTGATGAGGTGGCACTGATGGGCTGTACTGGTGGGCACTATCGTGGAACTTCTGGACACTGATAGGCTCCACTGGTGGGTACTGATGAGGTTGCACTGGTGGGCACTAATGGATACTGATAGGCTGCACTGATGGACTGCACCAGTGGTCACTGATAGGCTGCACCCCACCTCTCCACCCTAAACAATTATCTCCTCCCCACCTCTCCACCCTAGGTTTTTTGAGATGAAGGAAAAAAAAAAAAAGAAAGAAAATCGGCCTAAAATATTGGCCTAAAATATCGGCCACACATATCGGCCATCGGCCACCCCGATTTCCAAATATCGGCATCGGCATCGGCCAGAGAAAAACACATATCGGTCGACCTCTAGTACAGTATCACTTCACCTGGGTTGGTAGCCAGTACAAAAAAAAAAGCATTGTAAAGAGGACTCATATGGGACTCTATAGGTCCCAGCAAGCACAGGGAGGGCACAAATATAAGGGTATACAACCTGACAGCTCAGCCGATGGAGAGTTTGAGAAGGAAGCTCAAAGGAAGGAAATTTAAAGCAACACAGCAAGTGCATAGACGTTGTTTTTAGAATCGCATTTATCAAAGTAATTACATTATTACCATCATTATTACATCATTAAATGTATTTTTAAATGCAAGCAGCATAAGTACCTGGATTTGGCCTTGTCCCTGTGTAGCAGGATTGGAGTGTGAGAGGTAGTACTGTATAAGGAGCCAATCAGTTAATCTGCTGACATCAATCATGCTGATAGGAGGAGGATTCAGACTGATGAGCTCATGACTGTGTCCTTTCTCAGCTTACTGTCTATTCACACGCCTTGGGTAGGTTCAGGATGATTTGGACTCAGAGGAAGTAGGTTGAATGATGCTGGTCAACATATCTAACAGCAAAAATAATACTCCACCAACAACTTATACACAAATAATGTTTTTTTCGCAAAATGGTTTTAATTAAGCTGTACCAATTTATTTTAAAATAACACAATTTAAATCATAACTTTCACTAACAGCAAAACAGAAACAGTAAAAAATAATAAAGAAGCTATGATGTGAATTGTACACATTGCTTTATAAATGGAAATTATCACAATTAATTTTGTAGCAATAAATCTATGATCTTAAGGGAAAAAGCAAAACACATTTTAAAGTCAATGTTTTGCTCTAGGCAGGCATAATTCATGCTATAAAAATATTCTATATTTGCAACAATAATTTCCTTCTCCTTAATGAACAGGTCATTACTCAAATAATGGAAGCCTCCCTTGTAAGTACTTTGAGTGCTTCAGCCTGCATTTTCATTGATGGCTTCAAAACAGCATTAAGAAGATTTCTACAAATAATGAAAGCTTTTCCTAAAAACCTGGGATAATTGAGCAAAAAAGGGCTTTCATAATCGGCATTGCCAGAAAAATATGAGATCTGTCCTACAGTGACAGTAATAGATACAGACAGTTATCACATTGACAATACATGTGACTGGCTACTAACAGATAGCAAACAACAAAAACAGTGTTATAGCAAGGTGATGGAAAAGGATGAGGGAAACAAACGTTTTAAAGCGTGACCTTTCAGGACAAGAGAAAAAGTAAGACCCTATAGACTGGCTCCTTTCACACCAGTGGACCAATCAGGTCCGCCTGTTCATTTTTTGGGTGGACCCGATCGGACCACTCATTGTTCTCTATATTGGGGCGGATGTCAGCATCGGATACAGTCCGCTAAAAACAGAAGCATGGGGATATGTTCGCCATCATTCATCTGTCTGGCAGATTGGATGACAGTTGGATGGAAACAGACATGCAGTCCATCTGACCACCCCATGCAAAAAAAGTGGGCTGTGTCCGCGTCCGTGTCCATGCTGCTGAGCGGAGCAGACACGGACCTGTGATTCACCTGCTCAGCGGGGATCAGCAGACAAATCCCCTGCTAAGCAGGCAGATCTGAATGTATGAATTTTGTCATGCATAAAATGAGCTTAAAGCAGTGGTGTTGATGTGCAATTCCATCCGGTTATCATAGCAGTATATAATTTACACTATAGGTTCAATTCACAACGTTTTAACACCAGCATAAGAATCTTTATTTTCAGCCATGTCACTGTAAAATACTGAAAATACGGCGTGGTTCATTTTTTAAAGTGGCCGTAAACCTCAGATTTAAAATATGAACAAAACATTCTATAATGTGTACTTATCTCAATCCAGAGCACTACATGTCATTTCTGTCTGCTGCCTTGTTCCTCTGCTGTCTGTATGAGTTATTTCCCTCCAATAGTCCCTTCCCTCCAACAGCTCTCAAAACTCCTCATGGAGCTCTGCCGAGTGAAATTTTAACTCCCCAATCCCTTCTTTCTGAAAACTCAGACACGTTGCACAAGTTCTGCACAATAAATGATGTAGAGCAGAGAGGTGTCATGTACCTGATGGAAGTGCCTCAAATGATAAGGGAGGCATCTCTTACACCTCTGACTTTGGGCCCCCGATAGAGTGAACAGGAGGAGTAGTAACCAGAGTGGCAGGAGTACCTATAGGTCTTGCTGGCAGCAGGGCAGGTATCTACGCCAGGCAGAGGAAGCCTTCAGTAACCTTCAGTAAAGCAAGTGAGCTGGGTAGCAGCCAGTAAGTAGCAGGCAGAATCAGGCTTGTACTGGCAACAGCAGACAGGTGAGGCATAAGGATGATAGCAGGCAGTAAGCAAGCAGGAACTCATGGGAAGTCAAGCAGGTTCCTGCAGCAATAGGAATGGTAGCAGAGTTAGGCAAGCCAGACAGAAGCAGAGGTCAGGGAGCAAGACAAAGGTCACACAAAACACTGTAGACAAGACAGCCCTTAACCAGGGCACTGGCTCAGTTTAACCACTTTCTGATCATAGGATGTCCATGGAGGTTAAAGTGGGTATATTGGGATGATGCTTGCAGCTACAGGCATCATCCAGGTATCTTTTTTTCAGGCAGCAGTTCCCTGTTTTGTAAAAGCCATCCTAGTGGCTGATTAGTCGCTGGATTTCTTTCACAGGCAGTGGAAGCGGACATCCCCCTCCTGCCAACCACGGATGCCGCTCTGGGCTCTACCATGTGATCAGAGAGCCTGGGATTCGATCCAGCGCTTCTGCCGGTTTACCACAGAGCCAGATGGTCCCCAGTCATCTCTATGATCCGGTTTTAGCATTAGTAAACACATTTTTTTCCCTGGGAAGCAGAGATCAATGTTTTTTTTGTATCTCACGCTTTTCAGGGTAAAGGAGAGATTTTGGGTTTTATAGACCCCAGATCTCTTCATAAAGAGCAGCTGTCATGCCTTATTTCTATAACAAGGGATGTTTACAGAAGTTGATGAAGGAGGCGAGGTCTGAAATGCGTTCTAATTGGTCACAGCATCCTGAATGGTTGACAGCTTCCTGACAGCTCTATCGCAGATCGAGTCTCCTGTGACAGCTTGCTTGTTTGGAATCCTGCCCTGGTCAGTGGCTCTAGTGTGGACTGGATTGGAAACTGATGACTTTGTATTTGAACTTTTTCTACAGATAAAAACCTGCTACATTGTTGGCGGCTTGACGTCTCTTTTCCCATCTCTTTTCTCTCTTGCAGTGTTTGGGTTCCCAGCCGGCCCAGGAGGCAACATTTTCCCAGCCAACTGTGTTAGCAATAGATTCATTGTATTGATACCTCTGGGATTGCATACGTTTATATCAGGGATTTGCAATTAGCAGACCTCCAGCTGTTGTAGAACTACAAGTCCATGACACCCAGAGCATGATGGGACTTGTATTTTTTCAGCAGTTGGATATATATATACTTGCATTTCATACATAACTCTGATTAATTTATGAAGGTTTCTTTCATTTGTATGTACATATTTTTGGTTCACGTACTGATGATTTAAAGTCAATATGATTGCCCCTAACACCATTTAGTTAAGATTTCTGAGATCTTTCCCTTGAATCAAGCAAATGCAGCATAGAATGCTTCTCTCATATAATCTTGTCATACCTACTATTCATTGTAAGGCATGTAGCCACAAGGAATTTGTATTGTACTCCCAGATCAGACAGGCTAGATCTGGCCCTTCTTAAAGTGTGATGGTGGCTTTTCTGCATCGTTTCCTAGATGGTAAACGCCCCCCTTAGTGTTGAAAGACATGATCACTGCCCTCCTGTACCTGGCTATCCAGGCTCATGCCTGGATATGGGTCTAGGTTTAGTTTTAAAGGGGAACCACGTGCTGTTTTTTCAATTTCTCTTCATTCATTTTAACCCCTTGCCACCGGCACTTTAGGGTTTTCCTATGCTGAGAGGCGGGACAGGGCGAGGCTTATGGCCACGTGATTGCTGTGATTGGCTGTCAAGGTGGCCACATGATCGGAAAAGTCCCAATCACAAACAGGGATTGGGAACTTTCCGTGAGCCGCCAAGGAGCTGTCATTAATGCAAATATGCGGCCACTCTGCGTCAAGGCCCAGCCGCATATTTGCGTGTGCTCGGTATGAAGAGGATAAAGGGTTACATTGTACTGTTCTGTATCACCGCATGCAGCTTTAAAGGGGTCCCAATCCATCCACAGCGTCACCCCGCAGGGATGTAGTTCCAAGGGAGGGGGCGAGCACGCTGACTAAACCCCAGCCAGAACAGCTTGGATGATGGGGGCAAGCTTACTGAGGAGAAACAGGAAGTGAGAAATTCAGACAAAGAAAAAAAACATTTAGAAGGGAAATTGAAGGAAAAGGTAAATGAACCAACAATGCACTAGCTTAAAGGAACCTATTTAGAAAAAAACAAACCTTTACAACCCCTTTAACCACTTAAGACCCGGACCTTTATGCAGGTAAAGGACCTGGCCAGTTTTTGCGATTCGGCACTGCGTCGCTTTAACTGACAATTGCACGGTCGTGCGATGTGGCTCCCAAACAAAATTGGCTTTCCTTTTTTTTTTTTTTTTACACAAATAGAGCTTTCTTTTGGTGATATTTGATCACCTCTGCGGTTTTTATTTTTTGCGCTATAAACAAAAATAGAGCGTAAATTTTGAAAAAAATTCAATATTTTTTACTTTTTGCTATAATAAATATCCCCCAAAAAGATATAAAAAAAATGTTTTTTTTTCCCTCAGTTTAGGCCGATACGTATTCTTCTACTTATTTTTGGTAAAAAAAATCGCAATAAACGTTTATCAATTGGTTTGCGCAAAATTTATAGCGTTTACAAAATAGGAGATAGTTTTATTGCATTTTTATTAATTATTTTTTTTTACTACTAATGCTCAAGTGCTTTGTGAATCCGGGCCATTGACTTTTTCTGTTATTTTGTCCTTTTTTTTGTGTGCTTCCCAATAAAAAAAAAAACATCTTCAAAGTTGTGGGCATGTTCTGTAAATTAAATGGTGCAAATCCTCAAACAATCCATGGTAATTCCAGATTATGAGGCAACAAAACACGAAAAATGCCAAGGGGGTGAATTCTTTTGCAAGGCACTGTAATGCTAGGATATACAGTATATTTGCCATTGTACAACGTACATGGATGCTGCATTCACCAACGTACCGGTACTGTAAATGCTTTTTACATGTGTACATACAGTTGTCATAGAGATGAATGAACTTTTACATTGATTGGGTATTTTTTAATGAATCGAGCTTAGTCAATATTGCTTGATCAGATGAACAGAACAGAGTGTCCTTAAAATGTGTTGTTAGATAATAAGGCAAGGTCAGCAAATACACCAGTATTATTTATACAGACTAATATTTTATGATTTATACAAACCAACTAATACAGAGAAGCATGTAGGAGGGTCTGTTGTTTTTTCAAAATATTTCTTTGCACTTCTCAAGAACAATGTTTATATAGATAATAAAGGTCTCAGTTAAAAAAAAAAACTGTCTTGTTTTGGAACCAGATTTACAAAACAATATTAATGAAGGTCGGCAAGAGGAATCAGAGAATGCAGAAAGGAACTTGAAAGATGAACTTTGCACACCAGGATTGAGGGCGATTTGCATTGCTGGGAGGCATAACTATTACACCATGGGACAATTTTGGTGTTTTTTTTTATTATTATTAATTGACATTATGTGTTAAAGTGTGTCTGTATTTAATTTATTTACTATTTACCTTTTTTGGGGGGTGAATGTATAGGGGTACTATAAAGCTCTTGATTATTCACAGGAGAGGAGGGTCAGTATCTGGGGCTCCCCTTTTTTGAAAGGGGGGACCATATTTAAAAAAGTTCCCCAACCCAAAACAGCCCTCACATTAAGGGTGTGAAATTGATTTTTTTGGGGGACCAGATGCCATCCTTTTTTTGTGCAAGGTTTCCCCTTCAAATCCATACCAGATCCAAAGTGTTTTTTTTTTAACAGAGTTGACCCTTATCATGTACTGTATACTAGACCTGACTGATGGGTTTAGTATTGAAGTTTGCGGGGACCCCACACCATTTTTCTTTATTTAATGAAAAAGAAAAAAGAAATTAAAATGACTTACTATTAACAACGTAATTCCCTTCAAGCTGTCTTGCATACACACTGTCACACCAAATTCCTACCTTTCAAAACGTGGTGACGTATAACACTACGACGAGCCGAGAAAAATTAAGTTCAATGCTTCCGAGCATACCTCGACTTGATTCTGAGCATGCATGTTTTTTTCTCCGTCGGAGTTCCATACAGACAATCGGAATTTGCTATAGAAATTTCATGTTCTCTTTCTAAGTCCGTCGGAATTTCTGATGGAAAAAATCCGATGAAGCACAATCACGGTCGGAATATCAGATGAAAATATTCCGTCTGACTTTTTTCATCGGAAATTGCCTTCCATCCTATGTTTGGCAATTTGGCTCTTTACCTCCATTTGTGGCCCCTGTTTCCTGCCCACTCTACAGCTCCCGGACAGAGTGAGTCTCATGTGGAATGGTAGATACTGCGCTGTCGAATAATATAAAATGAAAATTAACTAATAAGCTGCTGCAGCTAGTAATGTGAGATATACACAATAGAAACAATATAGAGATAAATAGCTGCGCTGCAATAGAGTATATTCTAAATAGTGACTGTGTACACCTAAAATCCAAATGTGCCTGTTTGCAGTAATAAAACATAAGTGAAAAAACAAATCAGTTGAGAGATTGGGAAGTGCAACACAATACAGTGACAAGTGACTGTCACTACTCATTGTGTCAAATGTGATGAGAGAACTCCCCCAATAAGGAACTAAGTTTGTCTCTTGACACACGTGATAAAATATAATAAACACAAAGTGATACATAAACAAAAATGAATGTTGAGATGCGTTAAAAATCCAAATATTAAGAATTGGTGGTCTCTATTGAACAAAGTCCTTTCCATTTGTGATATCTGTGAAAAACATGCAATACACCTCCAAAATAGTGATGTTCTCAGATTGAGAAAAAGATTCATCCACCAACGTATATGCTGCCAGTTACCAAATTCATAGATCTCGTGTTACGGAGATCATATGCGCTTGAGGCTCACAACCTGGCCAGAGTAATGATGGCTCCCAGCAGTATCCCTCCACTTCCTGGTAAATATGTCTTGGTGAGATCTAAAATCACCCACTCAGCAATAGCGCATATCCAGATGGAAGGAAACAAAACAGGCTCCCATAGCGTAATCCAGTCAGATTAAAATTGAATGCATAGTAAAAACGAAAACAAATACACTCACATATTATGGATGAATAAAAAGCGCTGCCGGGACTCTATGTGGATCGTTGCAGTGACGTCAGCACGCCGCTCCTCCCAGCACGCCGCTTGGGAGGAGCGGCGTGCTGACGTCACTTCAACGATCCAGGTACACAGTCACTATTTAGAATACACTCTATTGCAGTGCAGCTATTTATCTCTGGAGTGAGTCTCATGCTGCTTCTCTCTTACACTCCATTGCTTTTTACCAGAAAAGGAACTAAAATGTAGAATTGTATATAGTTGATATTTTGCTGGATATCCTATGAAGCATCTGTGTCTCCTGAACAAGTTAACTTTGTTTCACGAAATGCTCGAGTGTTAGGATACCAACTGGTTATCTTGACATTTATATATGATAATATGTAATTGTTTACTATGTCTTATTATGTTTCATGGACTTGTGTTAATTTAACATATGTACAGTATGTGATTAAAAATCAGATTTAAGTAACTGTTGATTTGTTGGTGTTTGGTGCTGCTTCTAAAATTTTGGCTAAACGCGGCATGTAAACGCGGCTAAATGGCTTTTTTTAGACACTGGTTTCTAGCTGTTAAATCGTTCAGGAGAGGTTGAATAAACGTCCCATGTACATGAAGCCTGAGTTAACATGGATGCATTTTTCCTTTATTCTGCTTACTTGTAGAAATCAACAAATACTGTTAATGACAGTGGTATAAATAGAGTATGCAACGCTTACAGGTAATATGTGTAACCCTTCTCATTTTATTTTCTGATCTCTTCCTGTCATGTTCAATTAAAGGTCTCTGCTCCTTCCGCACGCATAACACAACCAAGATGTTAATGCATGCCCTCACCATAGGCCTTCCCAGGTCCTAACACTCTCATCTGGGGCCTATCAATTACCAGAATGGCAATATGCCAATAAATCCTGAGTTCTGCAGATCAGTTTGTGTGCTAATGCTTCAAATGCTTCTTGTCTCTGTCAGTGGGATGACAATTATAAAACTACCAAATTTAAAGCTGAATTTTTTTTTTATTGTTGCAATAGATCCCTCTAATTTGTGCAGGGGTTAACTGCTTGAAAACTCTAGGGGTGGTAGTTGATGCTAGTTTATACTTTGATACACATGTACAAAATTTTGTCAAAACATATTTTTTCCACTTGAGAAACATTGCTCAACTGCGCCCTATGCTATCATACACTGTAGCTGAAAAGATGATACATACATTTGTGTTCTCCCAACTTGACTGCTGCAATGCTCTACTCGCTGTTGTATCTAAATCCACTATTAATCAACTACAATATGTACAAGATTCTGCAGCCAGAATCCTCACCAGGTCTGGTACAAGTGATCATATTACCCCTATTCTGGAGTTCTTGATCTAACCACCCCAAACACCCCTACCCCTCTAAATCTGCCCACACTCTAATCCCTGGCAATGTGCCTCAGAAAAGGAAAGTTGGGTCCAGAAATTTGAAGTCCAGCAGCCTCAGATGCATCTGGATGAGAGGTTCTGTCTCCCAAGGGGTGAGAGAGCTCACCCCCTTCTCTCTCATGCCTTTGAGTGAGTACACTAAGGCAAATCAGGCTTCTCAGAGCACCCCTTACATCAGAGTTCCCCTTTACACAAGAGGCCACA
The DNA here is from genome assembly GCF_905171775.1 of Rana temporaria. Lineage (NCBI taxonomy): Eukaryota > Metazoa > Chordata > Amphibia > Anura > Ranidae > Rana > Rana temporaria. The sequence goes on from NC_053491.1 coordinate 243,058,917, forward strand.
GTGTTTCCCCAGTCTTCTCCGTACATCAGAGTTCTCAGTGTTGCCACTAAATCAGGGTTCCCAGAGCATTCCTTATGTTAGAGGCCCCAAAGTTCTCTCTTATATCAGAGTCTTCAGAGTCCCCCCTTACAATGAGAGTTCAGATGTAAAAGGGAAACTCTGTGGATTCAGATGTAAAAGGGGAACTCTGTGGACTCTGATGTAAAGGGAGACTCAACTTTATATGATTAAAAAAAAATGTATAGCAAAATTAATGTATAGTTTATACTATAAAAAAAATTGACGCGCTCTGCTAAAGTGTTCGGGTTTGACTTAAAGAAAAGGTGGCAACCCTTCCCTCGTAACCTCTGCTCCTCTACTCACCTACACTCGATGGGAGACATTACCTTCTCTTGCTATGCTCCAAAACTCCGGAATTCACTTCCAAAGAACATCAGAGAGTCATTCAAATCAATCCCAAATTTTTTTTTCTTTAAACAAGCTTTCAAATAATTGTCCCTTTTTCCTTTGTTTTATCATGTGCGTTTTTTGTGGGTTTTTTTTCTGAAGCACTTTGAGAAGCTACCTTTATAAAATAAAGTTTATTATTAGTATATTGTTTTGCCTAGGGAATGATGACTAATGTGATTAACTTAACCTTATTACTTGCTCCTGCAAACATCCTCTTATTTATGCAACCAGTCCCCCGAAGCCTCTTCCATTCACTGCCTGACCAATCACAGTTCTCTGACATCATCCAAGACAAGCATCCTGCATCGTACAGGAGGAGGACTCTCCCAAACCCCAGAGCATCGGACAGTGAAGGAGAGTGTCAGCTGCTGAGTAATGTAGAAATAGGCTAAATATATCATCCTATTCATCACCCCCTACGTAAAATGAAAAGTTAACCCCTGAAGTGGTGGACCCACTGCAAGGGAAAATCTTTTCTTCCTCATTATTGGCTTTAATTTTAATTCCCTTCATACGTTTCCTCTATAATTTCCCAGTAGTGAAATGTAGTGCAGTGTAGAATCTGCCCTAAATATGAGCTTCTTCTTTCTTGTAGTCTATACCCCTCTCCACATGCTTTCACTTTAGGCATCCAGACAAGCCTGGACTTTTATTTGCAATTCCTTTTCAAATTTGGCTCTTTACAACCTATGAAATCTCAGTGCCTTTGTATCACTATTTTGCACTGAGCCACAAGTGATCATATTGTTATTTAAAGTATACTGTAGCTATACTAACCTTTTTTATTTTTAGATAGTGGAGATGCATTTAGAACATTAGAACACCTGACAGTTTTTATTGCTTTCTGTGCCCCCCACTAGGGATATTTACCCTCTCTGTATGTCCTGTTTACCATTATCATCAAGAGTGAAAGTGAAAGAAAATACACATTTTTTGATTGCCACCAAAACAAGAATAGAAGAATGCCCCGTACACATGACCGGGTTTTCCGATGGGAAAACTGCGAGGAGAGCTTTTGGCCGGGAATCCCGGCTGCGTGTATGCTCCCTCGCAGTTTTTCCGATGGGAAAACTGCCAAACCCGCTGGTAAAAAAAAGATAACCAGCTCTTTTTTTTACCGTTGGGATTCCAGACTGACTTTTTCCCATCGGAAATCCAGAGCGTGTGTACCGGGCAGAAGAGGAACCTTCCAACGGGGACACTAATTTTGTTAACAGTGAAATTCTCATACTTTGGAGGGATTTCCTGCGACTTCTTCTTTTGGCTCTGGGACTGGAAGTGAATAGAAATATTCCCAATAGGACACTGTTGGCAAAAAGCTCTACTTTTGTAGTGTTCAGTAGTCGTTGCAGAGTTGAAGAGATGTACTTGTTTTGCCCATGGACATTGAGTGGACCTGGGAGATGTGACATCATTCTCTAATTAAGCTTTAACATCAGTGCATACCAGACCTTAAAACATAATATATAGCAAGCCACAGCAATCACATTTCTTAATTATTAATGAAATCAAGTCAGTGAAAGATACATTATGATTGGTATTTATAGTTTACTGTATTTTCACTTTGTATTATAAGCTTTCACAATGTGTTGCCCTGAGTGTGCCTGGCTAAAACATGCTAGGAAAACATGAGAGAAAAGCACACATAGTTACACTTTCTTCTCATGCTTCCCCGTACAGTTGTAAATAACATATCTGTTACTACATATTGTGTTCTGGCTCCGTTAGGATGTACTCCAGATATTGCAATCCCCAATTATCTTGATTATCCCCAATTATCTTGATCTGTTGCTCAGTGCTTGTAATATTCTGGGGAAATAAAAATGCATGATGTCTTTCCTTTCAACTTAAGTAACATGGAATATGTTAGCTGTTCTAGCACAAGCTAGCAAAACAAGTGTTACCTTCTTCTGACTGTACGAAATGTCTTTTTAGCGTCTTCCTAAAAACACAGTCCTCTAAAAACAGAGATTATTAATTAAATCACAAGAAGAAAACAGCACGTTCATCACGTATACCAGTATGTAAAATGTGTACAGGATCAAAATAAACATATCTGGTTCCTATACTGTTTACTAAATAATTTCTGCCAATAGAAAACAAATAAAGAAGGGCCAATATCTATTATGCTTATTGATAAATTACAAAATATTTTTGGATTTGCTATTTACATATGTATCACTTTTTATAGATTGATTGGGGGATCAGAGTTGTGGAGGGCTTCCTAACAGAAAGAGGCCCAGGTGCCTCTAGACATAACCAGTTTATTTCGGACTTGTTGTTATTTATTTTGAATAACAACATTTTTGTTTTTGATCGCTCCCACTACCTCCAGGCGCAAGGTGTTGCGATGGGGACTAAATGTGCCCCATAGTACGCCAACTTGTACCTGGGGGGGTGGAAGCGTGAGATTTTTTCTTTAGACAATTTTGGAGACTTTTTTGATCATGTTTTGATTTGGCATCGCTTCATTGACAACATTTGTGTTGTATGGACTGGCAGCCTTGAAGATTTATCTTCTTTTATGCCATCTTTGGCTGAAAATCGTTATAATTTAACATTTTCGATGACTCGTGATCAAAAGTTGATCAATTATTTGGACATCTCAATTTATTTAAATCCAGATGGTACTTTGGGTTCTTCTCTCTACAGGTAACCATCTGCTGGGAACACGATCCTACACACTACCAGCTCTCATCCCAGGTCTCTGGTACAAAGTATACCTTACAGACAGTATTTAAGAATCAGAAGAAATTGTAGTCAATATCTGGATTTTGAACGAGAGGCCTCGGCCTTGCAGTCTCGATTACTAAATAGGGGCTATAGCCATTCGACTCTTAAAAAGGCATACAAATGGGCCAAAAATAAGAACAGAGCCGAGTTGATTCACCCTAAAAAGAGTCCCAAAGATGGTCAACAGGTACGATTGATCACAAGATTCTCAGCGAACACAAGAAAGTTAGAAAAATTATTCAAAAATTCTGGCCTTTATTGTCTGCCGATGAGACAATTTCTAAGTATATCAAGCCTTTTCCACAAATTACTTATAGAAAGTCCAGATCTTTGAAAGATCAACTGGTTCATAGCCACCTCCAAACTAAATCTGGGGTTAAACGTAGGGGTACGGCTCCCTGTGGCCGATGCAATTTTTGTAAATTTGTTTCTAATTCAACTGAAATCGTTCTTCCAAATGGTACTATCTATAGACCAAACTTTTTTTGCTAATTGCCAGTCAATAGGGATTGTTTACCTTATGAAATGTAATTGCAATGTCTTTTATGTAGGCAAAACAAAGAGGCCCTTCTTTTACAGAATTAGAGACCATGTGTCAGATCCGCCTTCGGCTTCCTTGGCCAATTTACCCGGAAATCAGATCCGCCTTCGGCTTCCTTGGCCAATTTACCCGGAAATTACGATTTAAACTAGGATAACCTAAAAGGAACCGGAAGTGTGTCACTCCATGCCTGGGAAATGATATCAAACCATCCAGGAAGCAGGAAGATGAAAGCAAATGAGGCTAGAAATAGGCAGGGCAGACCTGGCAAACACAAGGAACACCGAAATGCATGCCTCTGCATTTTTACATCCTTACCAAAAATCGAAACTTAATTGTACCAAGAAGGAAAATGGTTCAAAGTCAAAAATTGACTACCAAAAGGGGCAAAGCCAAAGATTACCTCCAGCCTGTGGCGCCGGGTAAATTGGCCGAGGAAGCCGAAAGGAGAATCTGATACGCCCTCTCCTCCCATTGATTTGGCGCCATTGCACATCCAATGGGAAGGAGGAGAGGGGTTTAAAGAGGTGCAGCGTTTGTTTGGTCGGCAGGAGCAGCTTTTGAAGGAGAGGCACCGTCTTTGTTGTAAGCAGCTAGATTTTTGATCTTCTCTTTCCTCTCTCCCCTTAATGAACTTTTAAATGGAGGTTTTTTATGGCCAATATTCCATTTGAGTATCTATATCTTTTTAAATTTCATGCTGGTTGATTGCCGCAGTATGGATTTATTTCTACCTTGACTACGCTGAGTAAGTGAGTGAGTGACAAACTTATATAGCGCAACACATGCAAACTAAATCGCCTCTGGGCGCTTAGTATCCATTCTCTGAGTACATTTTTTTGCCCTTAGAAGAGATGGGTTTTGATTTCTCTTCTGAAGGCCAAGTAGTTCACCTCCAGTCGGATGTTGGTTGGAAGAGCGTTCCATAGTCTAGGTCCTTGGACTGCAAATCTTCGTTCTCCTTTGCACTTGTGTCTGGCTTTGGGTATCTGGAGTAGATTTTGGTTGGTGGATCACAGAACGCGATTGGGGTTGTGAGCTTTTAGTTTTTTGCATAGATATTGGGGGGCATTTCCTTGAACACACTTATGTGTTAGACAGAGTGCCTTGAAGGTGATTCTGTCTTTTACAGGCAACCAATGAAGGGATCTCAGTGAAGGTGAGATTGATTCCCATTTTTTCCCAGTCACAAGTCGAGCGGCCGTATTTTGAACGACTTGCAGACGAGTGATTTGGTAATTAGGGAGTCCGAGATAGAGGGCATTTGCATAGTCAAGTCTGGAGTTGATAATTGTTCCCACCACGACTGCTATGTCTTCTTTTGGGATAAAGGGAGTGAGTCTGCGTAGTAGGCGCAGCAGATGGTGCGATCCACTGACTACTGACCCTATTTGTGCATCCATTGTCATGTAGGTGTCAGAAATGACTCCGAGACTTTTGACTTTGGTGCTAGGGGTGATGATTTTATCCAGAATGGGCGGGGGTGTCCATGTTGTTGCATGATGATTCTTTCGATTGGCGTGAAACAGGAGAGGTTCTGTTTTCGAACCGTTGAGTTTAAGATAACTCTTCATCATCCAATTTTCTATCAAAGTAAGGCATTTCTCTAATCCGAGATAATGATCCTTTTTGTTGCAGATGCGAAAATATAGTTGTGTGTCATCTGTATAAGAGTGGTAAAGTAACTTCTGGTTACTGATTATTTCATTTGTACTTATCAGGTATGCAGTTGCTCAATATTAAGGAAGTTATGCTTTTTTCTTTCTCCATTGATAGCTCTTTAAAAAGTTTTTAAATATATTCTTTCTCTATGCAGTTGTCTTGTGATAAATGCGGGAGTAGTGGAGATTGTGGATGTATATGTATATGTATCTGCACTGCAAATTGAATCATTTCCTTTAAACCTTCTATATGTTGGGCCAGGTAATATTTTTTTGTATCAGCCCTGTCATTTATGGATTGGGATAAATGATTGGATTATTTGTTTGATATTTATAATCATTTGTGTTTTTTTTATGCCCCTCTAGACTGGTCCTTTAGCCTATCGCCAGCACTTTCCAACACATGTCCTGGTACATGAGTTTTTTTTACCTAGAATATTTTCCCCTCTCTATGGTACACCAGTTGATTTCATACAAAGGTACTTCTCCTGATGCTGCTCTAAGAGTTGTATTGTATTCTATACATTCTCTGAACGCTTCTATTCATATTTACAGGTAAAGTTTATATAATATTTTTCATATTTTTTATATTTTTTCCTTTTTCTTTAATATTTTTCTTTATTATTGCATATACCCGTAGGCATCCTGATTATGACATTGATTATGATCTGATCATTATTTATACATTTCTGTGTATTTTTGAATGTGTTTTATGTGTTTTTAATGTGTTGTCTTTTTAGTTTATATTTCAGTAGTGCGTGACAAACTCCTGAGGAAGCCAAATTATATGGCGAAACATGTCGAGAAATTTGTCTGCTTGCATTTATGAAATTCTATTGAATATATGATGAATTGTTATATCTTTTCTATTTTTGTATAATACAATTATTTTTTTATATATAAATTTTGTATTATGTTGCACCTTAAAAATCCTGTATAATTCCTATATTTATACTTTGTTTATGTGTTTATATAGGGAAAAGTATTTTATGTAGTTTTCAATAAAGTAGGAAAAAATAAAACCACCTCCTCTGTCCCTATGGGGAGCTGTCCCTTCACTTCTTGTCTTGAAGAAGCAACAGAGTGTAAGGCTAGTTTCACACTGGGGCAGGGGGGTGCTAGCAGTAAGGTGACGCTAATTTTAGTAATAGCGGCACTTTTCATGCACTAGTGGGCACTTTTAACCACCGCAATTGGCCAAACAAAGGGTTACTAGTGCCCGTAAAGCACCACTGCCGAAGCACTTTGTAAGCAGGGACTTTTTCTAACATCCTGTAAGTGCATCGCTCCAGTGTGAAAGCACTCGGGCTCTCACGCTGGGGCTGCAGGGGAGGCATTTTTCAGTTGCTTTACAGGTGCTATTTTTAGCCCTTTAGCACCTGAAAATGCCTCAGTGTAAAGTTGCCTTAGAGAAAATCTCTACAAAGGGAGGGGAACTCCACTCTGTGATACTTGTCACCCAAATAGGTGCCACTATCCGAAGATTTTGCATCACTTTCTGTCTTGGCAACAAAGGTGTCCAAGTAAAAAAAAATATGGGGGCTCTAATCCACCCAGCTCTATTACATAAGGACTTACAGAATTATGCCAAGCCAGAATCCCAAGATATCACATGGAAACATATTAACTTACTGAAAATGTGTTCCTTCATCTTGGTGCTTCTTTTCATTCGGTCTCGGCATATCTGAATTCCGGAGCCGCTGGCAATTTAATGAACTGGGAAATCGCATCGTCCATGAGACTTACCCTTTTGCCCAGAAACAAGGAAAAAACACAATCACTGGAGTGATGGTCGGACTTTGAGGCAAGACGGAAGTATGTATAAAATATATTATTTATTACAAAAGTAGAAAAATAGAAAAATTACAACATTGATGAAAAATAAGTAAAACCATCTAAATTAATAATTCATTAATTATAGACAAATCCTTTGAAGTCGCCTACGCGTTTCGCCATTGGGCTTCCTCAGGACGAGACAAGAAGGATTTTTTGGCAATATACAGATGTTGTTTCGTAATCTGGAACAATATGTATCAAGTTACTATATACGGATGTGGCTTACGTGAGTGCTTTTCCTTGTGTATCTTGTCCTTCCCTTCCCTTTCCCTGCCTTTTGCCCTCCCTTTCCCTGTGTTTTTTTTGGTTCCTCCCCTTTCCTTCCCTATCCCTTTTTTTGATTCATTTACCCTTTTGCCCCTCACCACACCATTGGTGGTCTTGGCGATTGATGGCACTGTTCTCCTGGGGAGTCCTATTCGCTTCCAGACACTCCCTGTTAAGATGTCGGTAGGGACACTTCACCAGGAGTGGATATCCTTCCTTGTCTTACCTAAGGCCTTAACCCCTATTGGTCTGGGACTCCCTTGGTTACGGCTCCATTCTCCACACGTTGACTGGACTACTGGACAGATCCTGGCTAGGGTGCCCCAAAAGAGAAACTTCCTGTTGCCACCATCCCAGTATCTTTTGCTCTTCCTACTGTATGTAGTGATTTCCAGGATGTGTCCTGCAATAGTCAGGTTGATGCACTCTCTAGCCCATGTGGCACTCTGGATGAGGAGCCCACCTGTGAACCTGAGCTGATCATTCACTCCAGTTTGCATAACAGGTTACCTTTGTCTGTCCCAAAAACACACAGCCAGGATAACTGATCTGCAAGTTCTGCAGTCACTACGCCTTGTGATGTGATTCAGGTAGTCGCTAAACCTGACTATGCTATTCACTCAGCCTCTGCATCAGTTATGCCAGTCCAGCCCATGTCCAGTGAGCTTCCTACCTTTTCTTGTTCAGGACCTTCTGCAACCTCGCCTCATCTTAGTACTATTTCGTCCATTCAAACCTGTCTAAGGGGCTCAATCCATCCTTTGGATAGACTGCCTCATTCGGCCAGGTGGGGTTTTCAACCTTGTTTTCAAGGCTCTCTGCATTCTGCTAGTTTTTCTGCTATCCTCTGCCCAGTCTGATGGCCCTGTGCTAGATCCCTGAAGAACCTAGAATATGAAATATATTTTTAGTTGTTTCACACTTTTTTGTTATGTATAATTCCAAATGTGTTAATTCATAGTTTTGATGCCTTCAGTGTGAATCTACAATTTTCATAGTCATGAAAATAAAGAAAACTCTTTGAATGAGAAGGTGTGTCCAAACTTTTGGTCTGTACTGTATATAAAGCCCTATGTGCTTTCATATCTGTCTTATCTATATATAATACACTCTTCAAATGTGCTTTAAAATGTATGGTTTTCTCTTTCATGAACAAGAAAATAATGACGCTATGCTGTTACGCTGGTATAATAATGCTGTGGGGCTGGTGTGGAATTTTTTCCAGGGCTGGTTTTATTCACAGTCCAGCCCTGAAAGGGGGATGTAAAAAGGATGAAAGGGGTCTTGGGTCAGAAATGAATGCCAGCAAGTCGTGCAGCTATACATGGTACAGCTGCTCCACTATTATGGGACAAGCATAGCTAGACCTTCTTCTTACACTCAGTGAATTTTTGAATACTGTCTCGTATTGCCTTCCAATGATGTGGCTTTATCTTATGACAATACCAGAAGATGTGCAGCATTGTACCCCTCCTCCTGACATCTCCAGCAGTGATTAGCCACCTCAGGGTATAATTTATGTAGCATCTGCAGGGTATGATACCATTGCGTCAGTATTTTGTAATTCTTTCCTGAACCTTTGTGCAGATAGATGATTTAAACGCAAACCTAACAATATTTTGTTGTTGGCCAAGCGTGAATGTACAGTTCAATTTCTTCTCCCAATTCCCCACCCAGGGTAGATGTGGTTGTTCCGGAGAGGTAATCAGTAAGTTGTGTGGTTTTAAAAAGCACTTGTGTCAGTACCCCATCATCTGAGCAGTATTCCTCAAATGTGGACAATTGTCGACCGAACCTCTTTGGGGTCTGTAGGGAGTGAAGAAAATTATGGACTTGTAGGGCA